>NW_027361825.1:31645000-32065000 GCF_039654945.1 Dendrobates tinctorius
AGACTATTTTTGAGCTTTGGTTTTTTCTTTTTTTGTTTTTTTGTATTTTTCACTTTTGGAAATCTTGTTATATTTATAATTGTTTATATGTTTACATGTTATTTCTTCAGTCTGGGAGTACTGAATCGCTCTAGGGGGGAATGTGGCACCCCCAGGAGTATGGTCGCCACAGTGGCATTGCCTTCCTCCTAGGGAGTGTGATTTCATGCTTAGAAGCAATAAAGGATCTCTCTAGCAGTTAATCACAACACACATCACAGTTTCCATTCCAAGTCAGCAGAGGGAGCTCTGAACCAAAACTGGAGGAGGAGCTACTCTCTGGGGGCCAGGAGGGAAAAATTAATGGGAGTTCGTGTGAGGAGGGCAACGTGTGTGGATGTGGAGGAGAAGAGCTGGGAGATTGAGCAGAGTTCAGGCTCATTCCCAGCTATAGCGCATGATCTGGAGCCCGGTCTCCAAGGCTGTACAGACACTGATGGTCCTGCAACAGAAATTGGAGGAATAGGAAGCTGTAAATGCTCTATTCCCACATAAGACTCGGAGGCACAACAGTGATGTGTGAGCAAGAAGAGGAAGGCTACAGCTGTCTGCCATACAAGGGAGTTCTAAAGAGAATAAGCAAGTGGAACTTCAGTGAAACACAGTACTGCAAGTACCTAAAAATAAGCGCTAGGAAGGAGACTACACAACCCATCTGCATAGAGAGATTCCTAAGTTGCTTCCAGGCTAGCCAGCTCCTGTGCCATCTGTAATCTGGACCCTGGACTGCATTTGCCAAGCAAAGTAAAGGTAAAGAAACTGCACCCTGTTGTGTCCTTGCCTTTTTCCTGCAACCCCGTCAGCACTGCTTCATCCTTGTGCCAGACACTGCACCCTCTTCCTCAACTCCTATCCTCGCTGCCCTGTGATTACAGCTCTACCTGTGGGGAGCTAATACACCTTGCTTCCTTACACCATCTGTCCCAGAGGATCTGTCTGCAGCGTCGGCTTAACATCTTCATTGCCGAGCACCACAGGTGGCGTCACGAATCATTCACTCATAAACTTTATTCCATCACTTAACCCCTTTTACATGGGCACCCAGGGCCACGGACCGGGTCACCGCTGCTGTAACATTCCCCTTTGAGAGACCGGCCCGGTACCGAGTACCCCACAGCCCTGGGAGGGCGACACAAATGCGGAGTTGCCAGACGTTTTAGACAAAACAGCCGATTCTTCATAGGGAAGATCGGTTCTTCCAGAGACATGGTTGGAAAGTTATCCCGTGGGTCTCGTTCCACGCTGACCGCCGGGTGGAGGAAGGAACCAGACTGGTCGCAAACGGAATGGCCCCTAGCCTAGATCGCATTCTTCAGGGTGCCACTAGCAAGCCAACAGCTTTGGTTACTTTATGGACCATCGCCCCTTCCACAGTTAATGAGACTGGAAAGGCAGCTATATAGAGTCACAGAAACGGTGAGGCATTGTCTGAACAGGATTCGCAGCTGCGGGCCCAGAACGATAATTGTGAAGCGCTGGAGTGGAAGATGGAGTTTAAGCAGCGTAGTGTTTGGAGACGGCCAGGAAAGGAACACACTGACAGGGAAAGCTGGAAAGGTGAACTTCATCTTATCTCGAAGTTGGCTGGACCCCTCACCTGGAAGACGCAGCACTGAAGCGTGCACCTGAACTGCAGATAGACTGTGAGTAAAGCCCATTGAACTACATGCCCGTGTGTCCTCCACTTTCTTCCTGCGCCTTTCACCCCGCTGTGCTACATCCTCGACTCTACACCACATCACCATCTATTGACTCTTCTCAACCGCCCTGGGACTACAGCCCTACCTGTGGAGGGCTTCAATATCTCAGCTGCACCACAACATCTGTCCCAGAGAAGCAACACCACAGCGCTGGTCAATCTGACCAGAAACCACAGGTGGCGTCACAAATCACTACATAAACTTTATCCCCATCCAGTTCAACCCCTTTTATATGACCACCTGAGGCCACGGACCGGGTCACCGCCACTGTGACATTTCCCATTGAAGTTAACGGGCCCGGCGCCGAGTATCCCACGGCCTCTGGGGGGAGTCATTTTCAATGCATAATCAAGCAATATGGCAGTACCAAATGAATAATGTGAACTTTGTTTTCCTGTGGCCATCCAGTACGTGTGTTCAAAGGCTTATTGGGGGTGCATGTAACTTTGGTGCATTGCAGGCCTTGCATTCAGTGCATAAGCAAACAGTATGGCAGTACCAAATGAATACTGGGAACTGTGGCTGCATGTGGCCATACTGTATTTGGGTTCAAAGGCTTATTGGGGTGCATGTAACTTGGATTCAATGCATAGGCAAACACTATGGGAGACCCACTTTCTTATAATGGGAACATTTTTTCAGAAGTCCCTCCTGTACTTCTCGTGAAAGGGGTATTGGAGTGCGTCGTAATTTTTGGCAGCCCAGCCACTCACTGCATAGGCAATAACAGTATAGGAGACCCACTGTTTAATAATGGCCCTTTAAGAATATTAATGCCGCCTGATGCCCCTATAAAAATAGGCTTTGTGACTTTAAGAGTCCCTCCTTCATAAGTGAAGCAAGATGTGTTTGATGATGTGTCACATGTCCAGCTAAGGTTGTTAAATGTTACAATGACATTTCCCAGTGAATGCATTTGTATTGGTTGAAAGCAATGCTAAAGTTGAACAATGCATCAAAAACGCTGCGTGTGAACATAGCCCAAGTGGTGGAGGAGCATTTTTGTTTTGGGTTAATTATTTTGCGTTATCTACAAGTCATTACCCTGGAAAGGATGTTCCTTAACATATCTCCCAGGAAAATCCAATTTGGTTTCGTTTTTGTATGTTTTTTGGTGCACCTGTAAAAATGGCGTAAGACTCTGACAACATTGTTCACAGCTGTGACCTAGGAGTCAGAACTGCTTCCAGGGGCGATCCCCATTATGTTCTCATGTAATTTGAGCACTGTTTCCGACATTTTTAGACACTAAAGGACCTCTGGGGGGGGCGCGGTAAATATGCTCAGGTTTCCCATACACTTACAATGGGCTAGTTGTTCTGGTCGAGTACCCGAGTATTACAAATTGCTCGACCCGAACAATGAGTACCCGAAACATTTTAGTGCTCGCTCGTCACTAATCGTTATGCAAGTTCTGCAAAATCAGAGCCAGCTGCAAAGCACAGCCCTGGGAAACTTTTACACAATATTTGGGGATTATCCAATGTTACCTCCCTGTATCAACATATTAGTACATACAGGACAAAGAGAGAGAGCATTAAGTAGATGCAGGTAATTGCAGAGACATGGCTGACCAGCAGAATTCCTTGACCATCTTGGTCGGTGTCATTACTTTTATGCTCACCTTATTTTACTGTAAACATTTATGGAAGAGAAGAAGGATGCCACCTGGACCTCTCCCATTGCCAATTTTGGGCAACTTTCTCCTGATCCGGACTGAGGGAATGATTCAAGGCTTAACAAAGGTAAGTTTGTTCCCAGTATCAGGTTCTTCTTTACAGTTTGTCATGTGAGGTTGTAATGTGATAATCACCATAACCTTAAGGTAGATGCTCGAAATTACTGCTGGCATGAACACGTATTAGATCTTCATTTATTCAATGGTGCCACTTAGTCACATATCAATCTGTTCCCATTGAAGATGGATCTATTGGAGATGGATATACAGCATAGTAGACCAATACCACTATAAAAAGAATAACAAATACCAATATATCAAGAATAATACTGCTATCCTGTTGGGTAAGATCTTCAGTCACATCTGCTGTACTGGGAGTCACAGATGATTTTGTATTTGAGGCATATGACTACCATAAATCTTATATTTGTAGCAATATTATTACATTACTTTAAGCAGAGAATTTAGCTTTAATCACTGTAAGGCAGTGTCAACTTAGGTATTGACAGGTTATTACGCTTGGGGTTATTTAGTTTGAAAAAATGAAGGTTTAAGGGTGATCTTATTTTAATGTATAAATATATGAGGGGACAGCACGAAGACCTGTCTAATGATCTTTTTACTCTTAGACCTGAAACGGGGACAAGGGGACATCCTCTACGTCTGGAGGAAAGAAGGTTTAAGCATACTCACAGACGTGGATTCTTTACTGTAAGAGCAGTGAGACTATGGAACTCTCTGCCATATGATGTTGTAATGAGTGATTCACTACTAAAATTTAAGAAGAGACTAGATGTCTTTCTTGACAAGTAAAATATTACAGGTTATATATACTGGGAACTAGTCTGATTGCCGTATGTGGAGTCAGAAAGGAATTTTTTTCCCCAATGTGGAGCTTAGTGTTTGCCACAATTTTTTTTGCCTTTCTCTGGATCAACATATTAGCTATAGGTTGAACTAGATGGACTTAAAGTCTTCCTTCAATCTTAAAAACTATGTTACTATGTATTGCTTTTGTGGAACTATCGGACGAAAAAGAACGATGATTAAAAGGCTTTTATCACTAATATAAAAGAAACTTTATTATTTAGAACCACGGATAGAATATTACATATCACCAATTAGGGGATTAAGGGGAAGTAAACATACACATATGTATAATGTGATTACACATCTAAAAAGACGCACATAACCAGCACCTGAAGGTATAACCTATACACCTCCAATTATATGACTATCCACAATTAACAATTTTGCTGAAAAATAGTACATCAATCTCAAAGTGGACACTACAATATTATATCCTCATATCCTTCAGCCAATTTAGAAAATTCATATTGGATGACTATTATATCATGCCTCCATCACCGGGAAACTAACCGCTATATATACAAAGGGCGTAATCACTTATAATAATAAACCTTATATAGTGTGGTACCTAAATGCAGCCACTATCCTGGCTAATCACCCATAATATTATCTACAATACCGCCAACAAGTGGCCACTAAACATGCCATAGTGATTATCCCCGGCAATAGCCGCTGTATACAAAAAATCACTTCACACCATAATGGCCATTATCAGCAATGGCCGCCATATATATAGATTACGGTCCATATTAAACTAATTATTACCCGCAGTGGTGGTCAGGAGGTGTGCAGGTGCCTGGGTAGCGCGTCCACCCCGACGCGCATTTCGGACCTGCCTTTTTCAAGGGGCCTGACCGGTATGTACACCAGCATCCTTAAATAGTGTGCCCGGACGCCGCGAGGTCGGCTTTACCGGAAGTGATGTCAGCGGCCCGGAAGTGACGCGCTCTGTCACCGAGGCAACCACAACACCAGTCAGCACCGGCGTCACACAGCGGGAGTGGCCGGGGCGGGCCAACCCCACCATGTAAAGACGCCACATGTGGACAGGGGCAGCGGTGACAGGGGGACAGGCGCGTACAGGGCCGCTGGCACCAACCCACAACTACACAGAAAACATACAAAAACATATTTATTATAATATATACATACTATCAATTATACAAAGGACCAACAAACATCTATAAGGATACTGCCATATATATTTTTTATAAGATATAACAGCTATTACATCATAGACAATAATCATTGCATATCATTATTAAACTAAGGATATATATAATATAAACATCCTGATCCTTAGACTTCTTCATTTTTTGGCAACAATTGTTCACCCACAAGGGGCTAGATTATATATGATGTCCATATATATACGGTTCACTATATCCGTCCTTATAGATCCCAACACTAAAATAATAGAATAAAACATTAAAAGAAAAAATTAAAATAGTGATATCACAAATCATAGGCGATGTTTACCCACAGAGCAGTGTTCATAGAAATGGGGCATAACTGATGTTTTCATTGAGTCCAGATGGATGGACTGATCCAATTGTCCATATCCATCTGGACTCAAGTTGGGCCAACTTCTTGGAAATCCCACCCCCACGGATCCCTGTCTCGACCATGTCGATACCCCTAACCCTAAGAAGGCTGCCATCGCAGCCATGATATCTCCGAAAATGGCGTGGAATGGTCTTTAATGATGTTATATCCTCCGCGGTCGCTGCTGCCTCTATGCCCAGAACATGTTCCCGCACTCTAACCTTTAGCTGTCTAGTAGTCATACCCACGTAGATCATATTACATGGGCAGACAGCATAATATATTACATTTTTACTGGTACATGTAATATATTTTTTTATTTTAAACTCCCGAGATCCATTTTGGGTAACAAAAACTTCTGTGCGATCAATGTTTGGGCAAGCGACGCAGCGACCGCACGGAGTACTACCACAACGACCAGCCATTTGATCTAAGAAGGTGACCATTGGCTCACCCACATAGTGGCTTTGCACCAACTTGTCACGCAAATTTCTCGATCTTCTGGCCGCGATAGTAGCCCTATCCGTCAGGAGACTCGACAAGACCGGATCCGCCTTCAGTATGTGCCAAGATTTGTCCAGAATCTTACGCATACGTGGGAAGTGTGAATGATAATTGGTAACAAACCTCACTTTACCCGATTCTTTATTAGATTTTGTACCATATAGAAGTGTGTCTCTTGACGAGTATCTGGCCCTATTGAATGCCTTTTTGATCATTCGGTTACTAAAACCACGTTCAAGCAGCCTTTCCTTTAAAGCTTCCGCCTGTCTGAAAAAGTCTTCATTGGTCGAGCACAACCTGCGTAATCGCAGGAATTGTCCGGTGGGAACTGACTGGACCATATGTCCCGGATGGGAAGATGATGCATGGAGCAACATATTGGTAGCAGTTGGCTTACGGAAGATATCCGTTTGTATCTCACCCCTATGATCTTTCTTCAAGACTATATCTAGGAAATCTATTGATACCGGATCATATTTGTAAGTGATGTAGATATTTAAATCATTATTATTTAAGGATAGCATAAAGGACTCGAGATCATCTCTAGACCCCTGCCAGATCAGCAGTATGTCATCGATGTACCGCGTCCAGGAGATGACGCGGCACATCGGCATCTGCTGATCTGGCAGGGAGAGGTCCCTCTCCCACAGCCCCAGGAACAGGTTAGCATAAGCAGGGGCAAAAGATGCCCCCATAGCTGTTCCCTGGAGCTGTAGGAAGAAAGACCCCTTAAAAACAAAAAAGTTATGCGTCAATGTAAAACGCAATAACTCGATCACCAACTCTTTAATTTCCATAGGTAAATTGGACATACCAAGAAAAAATGTTGTAGCCCTAATGCCATCCTCATGCCTGATGCTGGTGTACAGGGATTCAACATCTCCTGTCATCAGCATCATGTCATCTTCCAAATGCAAGCCATCCACACGTCTCAACAGCTCACCTGTATCTTTAAGAAATGATGGCAACCCCTCCACTAGCGGTTGCAGTTTGGAGTCTATCCACCTATTTACATGCTCCAGGTAATTACCTCTACCCGATATAATGGGCCGGCCTGGGGGTGTCTGCGCGTCCTTGTGGACCTTAGGGAGTAAATAAAAGGTCGGGATAGTTGGTTCCACAACCATCAGGGCATCAGCTCCTTCGTGATGCTTCCTGCTTCCCTTGCTTTATTAATAATAGTATGTAGTTGTAAAGAATAGGCGGACAAGGGGTTAAATGTGAGTTTTTTATAGCAGATTTTATAATCTAACTGGCGAAAGGCTTCTTTTTCATATAACACCTTTGGCCAAACTACTACATTACTCCCCTTGTCCGCCGGTTTAAAAACTACATTTCTTAGGTCCTGAAGGACACGCAGACGTTCCCGTTCTTCTTTTGTAAGGTTATCACCGCGAATATATTTTGGAATTTCCAAAAATTCTTTACTTACAATTTGTACAAATAAGTCCACATTAGGACATGATGATATAAGGGGAAACCTCTTAGATTTGGGCCATATCGAGGGTGGAACCTTACCTCCCTCTGGAACACTGTGTTCGGTGGCTAAATCCTCCAATGTCTGCAACGCTATTTGTTCTTCCTCTGTTGGAAATAAATTGGCACATACTGAAGGCGGATCCGGTCTTGTCGAGTCTCCTGCCGGATAGGGCTGCTATCGCGGCCAGAAGATCGAGAAATTTGCGCGACAAGTTGGTGCAAAGCCACTATGTGGGTGAGCCAATGGTCACCTTCTTAGATCAAATGGCTGGTCGTTGTGGTAGTACTCCGTGAGGTCGCTGCGTCGCTTGCCCAAACATTGATCGCACAGAAGTTTTTGTTACCCAAAATGGATCTCGGGAGTTTAAAATAAAAAAATATATTACATGTACCAGTAAAAATGTAATATATTATGCTGTCTGCCCATGTAATATGATCTACGTGGGTATGACTACTAGACAGCTAAAGGTTAGAGTGCGGTAACATGTTCTGGGCATAGAGGCAGCAGCGACCGCGGAGGATATAACATCATTAAAGACCATTCCACGCCATTTTCGGAGATATCATGGCTGCGATGGCAGCCTTCTTAGGGTTAGGGGTATCATTAGATTTCCTAGATATAGTCTTGAAGAAAGATCATAGGGGTGAGATACAAACGGATATCTTCCGTAAGCCAACTGCTACCAATATGTTGCTCCATGCATCATCTTCCCATCCGGGACATATGGTCCAGTCGGTTCCCACCGGACAATTCCTGCGATTATGCAGGTTGTGCTCGACCAATGAAGACTTTTTCAGACAGGCGGAAGATTTAAAGGAAAGGCTGCTTGAACGTGGTTTTAGTAACCGAATGATCAAAAAGGCATTCAATAGGGCCAGATACTCGTCAAGAGACACACTTCTATATGGTACAAAATCTAATAAAGAATCGGGTAAAGTGAGGTTTGTTACCAATTATCATTCACACTTCCCACGTATGCGTAAGATTCTGGACAAATCTTGGCACATACTGAAGGCGGATCCGGTCTTGTCGAGTCTCCTGACGGATAGGGCTGCTATCGCGGCCAGAAGATCGAGAAATTTGCGCGACAAGTTGGTGCAAAGCCACTATGTGGGTGAGCCAATGGTCACCTTCTTAGATCAAATGGCTGGTCGTTGTGGTAGTACTCCGTGCGATCGCTGCGTCGCTTGCCCAAACATTGATCGCACAGAAGTTTTTGTTACCCAAAATGGATCTCGGGAGTTTAAAATAAAAAAATATATTACATGTACCAGTAAAAATGTAATATATTATGCTGTCTGCCCATGTAATATGATCTACGTGGGTATGACTACTAGACAGCTAAAGGTTAGAGTGCGGGAACATGTTCTGGGCATAGAGGCAGCAGCGACCGCGGAGGATATAACATCATTAAAGACCATTCCACGCCATTTTCGGAGATATCATGGCTGCGATGGCAGCCTTCTTAGGGTTAGGGGTATCGACATGGTCGAGACAGGGATCCGTGGGGGTGGGATTTCCAAGAAGTTGGCCCAACTTGAGTCCAGATGGATATGGACAATTGGATCAGTCCATCCATCTGGACTCAATGAAAACATCAGTTATGCCCCATTTCTATGAACACTGCTCTGTGGGTAAACATCGCCTATGATTTGTGATATCACTATTTTAATTTTTTCTTTTAATGTTTTATTCTATTATTTTAGTGTTGGGATCTATAAGGACGGATATAGTGAACCGTATATATATGGACATCATATATAATCTAGCCCCTTGTGGGTGAACAATTGTTGCCAAGAAATGAAGAAGTCTAAGGATCAGGATGTTTATATTATATATATCCTTAGTTTAATAATGATATGCAATGATTATTGTCTATGATGTAATAGCTGTTATATCTTATAAAAAATATATATGGCAGTATCCTTATAGATGTTTGTTGGTCCTTTGTATAATTGATAGTATGTATATATTATAATAAATATGTTTTTGTATGTTTTCTGTGTAGTTGTGGGTTGGTGCCAGCGGCCCTGTACGCGCCTGTCCCCCTGTCACCGCTGCCCCTGTCCGCATGTGGCGTCTTTACATGGTGGGGTTGGCCCGCCCCGGCCACTCCCGCTGTGTGACGCCGGTGCTGACTGGTGTTGTGGTTGCCTCGGTGACAGAGCGCGTCACTTCCGGGCCGCTGACATCACTTCCGGTAACGCCGACCTCGCGGCGTCCGGGCACACTATTTAAGGATGCTGGTGTACATACCGGTCAGGCCCCTTGAAAAAGGCAGGTCCGAAACGCGCGTCGGGGCGGACGCGCTACCCAGGCACCTGCACACCTCCTGACCACCACTGCGGGTAATAATTAGTTTAATATGGACCGTAATCTATATATATGGCGGCCATTGCTGATAATGGCCATTATGGTGTGAAGTGATTTTTTGTATACAGCGGCTATTGCCGGGGATAATCACTATGGCATGTTTAGTGGCCACTTGTTGGCGGTATTGTAGATAATATTATGGGTGATTAGCCAGGATAGTGTCTACATTTAGGTACCACACCATATAAGGTTTATTATTATAAGTGATTACGCCCTTTGTATATATAGCGGTTAGTTTCCCGGTGGTGGAGGCATGATATAATAGTCATCCAATATGAATTTTCTAAATTGGCTGAAGGATATGAGGATATAATATTGTAGTGTCCACTTTGAGATTGATGTACTATTTTTCAGCAAAATTGTTAATTGTGGATAGTCATATAATTGGAGGTGTATAGGTTATACCTTCAGGTGCTGGTTATGTGCGTCTTTTTAGATGTGTAATCACATTATACATATGTGTATGTTTACTTCCCCTTAATCCCCTAATTGGTGATATCATTGTAATATTCTATCAGTGGTTCTAAATAATAAAGTTTCTTTTATATTAGTGATAAAAGCCTTTTAATCATCGTTCTTTTTCGTCCGATATGTTATATTTGATGATAGGCATAACTAATCCGAGCGGACACATGGGGACTTAAACTAATTATATGTAATGACTGTTACCATGTGTCCTAGTCATACTTGGTATATTTATTTTTGTGGAACTATGCAGGACAGTTTTTGCAATTTATGATGGTGGCCACTACGTCTAACAATGTTATTTGGCCAACTGTAAAAAAGTTCTTGAAAAACATGTCCATGACCTTGCAGCGTGATAGTCTATGCAGAGGTGTCCCCAGTGAAATTCCAACAAAATATTGCAATTTTCAATGCAACCCCCAACAATGCGCCACCCTGACACTACACTCAAGTGTTTGTGCAGATAACCATTTACAAGCTTGAGACTAGAGTTGAGCGAAACGGGTCGAAAAAATTCAAAAGTCGCCGACTTTCGCCAAAGTCGGGTTTCATGGAACGAAACCCGACCCCAGCGTTAGGTCGGCCACGAGGTCGGTGACTGTAGCGCCAAAGTCGCGTTTCACATGATGCTTGATCGCCCTTTTTGCAGCCAATCAGGAAGAACAGACACGGTGGGCAACGTGATGACATAGGCAGCGGTCACCACCATCTTGGAGAAGGGCATGCAAGTGATTGGCTTGCTTTGTGGGGCATCACAGGGGGTATAAAAGGGCGGGGACGCCGACCGCCATGTTACTCATGCTGATCTCAGAATAGGGATAGCTGCTGCTGATTCTGTAGGGAGAGCGTTAGGCAGGGAAGAAGATACCAAAAACTGATTCTGCTGCTAGCGATTTTGCCTGTACAACACACCAGTCACTGTGCAGTGCAAAGGGGAGGCTATATCTTGGTGCATCAGCTCTGTTGGTTATTAGGCTGCCTTTTAAGGCTACCTGGTAGCTGCATTGCTGTGTGCACACTGCTGAGCAAACTGCTTTTTTCAAAGCAATCCAGATTTTATTGTTTTGTCCTTGTGAGTTACTGAGCGTTCATTTTTCACACACCGTACAGCGGTGTACGCTCCTCACACAGTACCGTGTAACGGCTTTTATCACGGCCAACATTGAAGCTAGATACGTGTGTGACTCTGTAAGGAAAAGCCTAGGAGTTTGTCCGTTCTTACAGACCTACACCTTATAGTTTTGTCCGTTTTTCAAACAGTATAGTATATTTGCTGTTTGATTACATTCAAAACTAGAGAGAGACAGCGTGCGTCAGTCCATATACAAAAACACAGAGCTTGACAATTTTACATACACCGTACCGCGGTGTACGTGCACGCTGCTCTCTCAGTACCTTGTAACGGCTGTTATCACAGCCACAGTGAAGCTATCTGGGTGTGACTCTGTAAGGAAAAGCCGAGGAGTTTGTCCGTTCTTACAGACCTACACCATATAGTTTTGTCCGGTTTTCAAATAGTATAGTTGATTTGCTGTTTGATTACATTCAAAAATAGAGAGAGACAGCGTGCGTCAGTCCGTATAAAAAAACACGGAGCTTGACAATTTTACATACACCGTACAGTGGTGTACGTGTACGCTCCTCTCTCAGTACCGTGTAACGACTGTTATCACGGCCACCTTTCTAACAGCATAGAGAATCTGCCTTTCACATTGCGGTGTTAAATAAACAGGGCCTGACTGAATCCAACAGTGTCCGGAAGTGTAGATAGATTCCTATTCTCCACAGTCCTCCATACACCTTTGTAACAGCATAGAGAATCTGCCTGTCACATTGCGGTGTTACATAAACAGGGCCTGACTGAATCCAACAGTGTCCGGAAGTGTAGATAGATTCCAATTCTCCACAGTCCTCCATACAACTTTGTAACAGCATAGAGAATCTGCCTGTCACATTGCGTTGTTAAATAAACAGTGCCTGACTGAATGCAACAGTGTCCGGAAGTGTAGATAGATTCCAATTCTCCACAGTCCTGGATACACCTTTGTAACAGCATAGAGAATCTGCCTGTCACATTGCGGTGTTAAATAAACAGGGCCTGACTGAATCCAACAGTGTCCTGAAGTGTAGATAGATTACAATTATCCACAGTCCTCCATATACCTTTCTAACAGCATAGAGAATCTGCCTGTCACATTGCGGTGTTAAATAAACAGGGCCTGACTGAATCCAACAGTGTCCGGAAGTGTAGATAGATTCCAATTCTCCACAGTCCTCCATACACCTTTGTAACAGCATAGAGAATCTGCCTGTCACATTGCGGTGTTAAATAAACAGGGCCTGACTGAATCCAACAGTGTCCTGAAGTGTAGAGACATTACAATTCTCCCCACTACTATATACACCTTGTACCTTGTTTTACAGTACCAGAGAGTTGGTGGAAATTTGGGTACATTTTTCCAAAAAATGAGGAAGTGTGGTGGAAGAGTCCGTGGAAGTGGGCGGGGGTTGGCAGCTGGTAATGATGGTGTTGGTGGTGGTGGTGGATCTGCTGGTAGTGGCAAAAGCAAAATAGCACCTAATGCAGGAGGTGTAGAGGCTGCATCATCGTCTGGCTCCACAAGGCCTCTCCCTTTTCTGGGAGTAGGTAAACCGCTTCTAATGCCGGAGCTTCAAGAACAAGTTTTGGCTTACATTGCTGACTCAGCCTCCAGCTCTATTGCCTCCTCTTCTGAAGTTTTAAAAAATAAAAGCAGTGATTCGTCATTGGAGGCTCATGGTCATGAACCACACCTTTCCTTGTGTCCTTCACCTCTACCAAAATTGAAGGATGCGGCAGGCCACACTACAGATTACTCCATGGAGCTGTTTTCACATTCCATCCCTGGGTTATCAAGTCAAATCGTGAATTACCCAGGCAAACATGAATCTAACATGGAGTGCACTGATGCACAGCCACTGATAGATGATTCTGCTGGTACATTCACTCAGAGCACTACATTGTCCTCGCTGCAGGGTCCACAGGGGACAGCGGTGGTGGGACAGTGCTGCCTAGCCCACGGAATAGGAAACAGTTGGCTGTTGGCGTTCGACCCTCCTCCTCCTACTCCTCAAGAAGCGAAAGCTCGTCCCCAGAGTGCAGTCGCAGCAGCACTCCATCCGCAGCTGCCAGTGTTGCACACGAGGTGTCCCCCTATCGATCAGCTAGTGGAAAGCGTCAGCAGGCTGTGTTGAAGATGATGTGTTTGGGCGACAGACACACCGCGGAGGTACTGGCCGACTACTTTCAGCAACAAACTGAGTCATGGCTGGGCAGTGTACATCTTGAGGCAGGCAAGGTAGTTAGTGATAACGGGCGTAATTTTGTGGCTGCCATAGCCCTTTCAAAACTCAGAAACATACCTTGCTTGGCTCACACCTTGAACCTGGTGGTGCAGTGCTTCCTCAATAATTATCCAGAGTTAACAGGCCTGCTCCTGAAGGTTCGAAAACTGTGCTCGCACATCCGCCGTTCGCCCATACACTCCAGTCGTATGCAGAAGCTGCAGCGATTGCTACACCTTCCAAAGAACCGGCTAATTATCGACGTTACAACAAGGTGGAACTCCACACTGCACATGGTTGAGCGGCTGTGCGAACAGAGGCAGGCTGTAATGCATTTGTGGGAGGATACCCGGACAGGCACTTTGAGGGCAGAGATGGAGTTGACCGGTGTGCAGTGGTCAAAGCTGAAAGACCTCTGTAAAGTCCTTCAGTGTTTTGAGGAATGCACACGGCTGGTAAGCGCAGACGACGCTATCATAAGCATGAGCATCCCACTTATGCGTCTGCTCATGCAAACTTTGACGCACATTAAGGAGCAGGCGTCTGCAGCCGAGGTTGACGAGGAGGAAGAGGAGGAGGGAATCCTTGCTGACAGTCAGCCATTGTCTGCTCTGGGACCTCTCCTGGATGAGGTGGAGGAAGAAGAGGAAGAGGAGGAGGAGGGTGATGATGGGATGATTATTTAGGGGAGGAGGATGCTTCTCGTGTGTCCAGAGAAAATGTTGGCGTGGCAAGGGCTGGTACAGGGTTTGTGTGTGACTGGAGGGATATGGACTTGCCAGAAAGTGCTCCTCCACCATGCAGTCGCACTGCATCATTGACACCGGGAACATTGGACCACATGTCAGATTATTCCTTGCAGATCCTAAAAAGGGACCCCCGCATTGCCAAAATGATGAACGATGATGACTACTGGTTGGCCAGCATCCTCGATCCACGCTATAAAGGCAAATTCCAAAACATCATGCCACAGGAGAACCTTGACCTAATATTGGCTAACAAACAAGCAACTCTGGTAAACAGGTTGGTTGAGGCATTCCAAGCACACAGCAGCGGTGATGTTTGTCACACGAGCCGTAGGGGCTGGGGGCAGCTTGGAAGAGGTGTTGGTGGTGCACACATCAGAAGTGGCGTTGGAGAAAGGGGTTTCATGACCATGTTGTGGAGTGATTTTTCATGTCCCGCTCAAACGACTGGTAATACTGCATTGATGGAAAGTGACAGGAGACAGCACTTCTCAACTATGGTTACAAACTACTTTTCCTCCCAGGTTGATGTTCTCCCTCACAGGTCATTCCCCTTTGACTGTTGGGCCGCTAAACTGGACACCTGGCCTGAATTGGCACAATATGCGTTACAGGAGCTCGCTTGCCCAGCTGCAAGTGTGCTATCGGAAAGAGTCTTCAGTGCTGCTGGATCAATACTGACAGAAAAAAGGACCCGTCTGTCGACCCAAAATGTGGATGATCTAACCTTCATTAAAATGAACCATGCATGGGTTTCCAAGGATTTTGTCCCACCTTCCCCTGATGACACATAGGTTGACAGAAAAATGGCTTGCTTTGGTCCTCCTCTTCCTGGGACTTGACCAATTTCGCCTTTTGCATCAGCTGAATGTCCAACATCAACATATGCCACTTTGTAAACCTCCCTAACTGGGCTGCCCCCCCATGGTCGGGTTCACCAGCTAGCGCACGCAACAGTGCGAGTGCCGTTGCCCTTGACAGGTGGGTAGGCCGACTCTTGGGCGCGGGCACTGGCACAGGGTCCCTCATAGTGCAATCTAGTTTCTCTGACGGTGGTGGTGCACACCCACCGTCAGACACACCGCCGTACTATGAGGGGCCCAGTGCCAGTACCGACACCCACGAGTGGGCCACCCGTGCTTGGCCAGTGCCCCAGCATTTGCAATCTTTACCTCTCCCATACTGGGCCTGACACCGTCTGAGCCTGCCTCCTGATGTATAGACATATATTTTTAATGTGTAAACTATGCTATCCATACATGTTATCCGGTGATACGGTACCCTTTCTCACCTTTGTGCAATCACGTGTAATCCATACTGTGCCTGAGAACGGCTGGCGAGCTCTTATGCAAGCTACAGCACCTGTGGTTTGCACACAGAAGTTTTTCCCTTTTTCAGGAATGACAGTTAGGCCTAATTCCGGAACAGCGGTTGACCTGCACTTACTGGGAAATCATTGTTCGCGGGTAATAATTGTAATCCCAGATCCCCATCAGTAACGGTGTTCAGCGGCTTATCTGCACCTGTAAGTGACACACGCTGGCCCTTTCGGTGTAGCGCGCATGCAGCCACGGACATGTAAGGCCTTGACACACCAGTTATTGGCCAATCTCGCGTGCCAGAGCCTCGCGTGTCCCTCTAGTAAGCTGGACGCGGATCGCGTGGGCAGGACGGAGTCTCGTTCGTTAACGGAATTAAGCTTGCAATGCGTGCATCTTTTCGGTTGCTGGATGGTTGAGGTTGCCCGTGTTAAGTCCAATTACGCCGCAGGCTCCACTCCTGGTGGTGCCCTTCTGGACATTCCTTTAAGGTTCAGCTTTGCAACCATACTGCCCACGTCAAGCAAAAATTTTGCTTTCATGGACGCTGTTTGGAGGGTCGTGAGTCATGGGAATCATGCCGCCCAATCAGTTAACCTGCTAGAGAGATCCTTCGTTGCTCCCAAGCATGACATCACACTCCCTAGGAGGAAGGTAATGCCACCGTGGCGACCATACTCCTGGGGGCGCCACAAGTGCACTGATGCCCTGCCACTGCTCGATGATTCTACTTGTACATTTACCCAGACCACTACATTCCCCTCGCACTCTATACAGCCTGAATCTGACCCTGATGAAACTCAGGTTACCCTTCTCATATAATGTTCCACCTTACACGGTGACAAAGAGGAAGCTGCAGATGAAAGTACAGGTTCGGCCCACCTGCCGTCAGACACACCGCTGTACTATGAGGGGCCCTGTGCCAGTGCCGTCGCCAACGAGTGGGCCCCCCCTGCTTGCTCAGGATCACAGCACTTGCAAGGTTGAAATACTTACCTCTCCCTGCTCCACCGCCATGATGTCTTCCGCGTTTCCTGACACTGATATTCTGATCAGAGAGCGCAATGACATCACATCTGTACGCCCTCTGCCTAAACAGCCAAGTGCATTGCGATGGAAGATGGGGACGACAAGGAGTCCTGACTAGTACAGGGATTCCATAGCGAGGAGACTTATTTCATTGTTTTCAATGTTGGGACTGCTATTTTTGGGGAGCACTATACTCTGGAGAATGATAGATGGGGCCCACCATACACTGGAACATTCCAAAGGTGGACATCAGACACTGGAGCAGCATGTACAGGGCCCATTATACATTATACACTAGAGCATTAGAAATAGGGTCCATTATGTATGGAGCATTATTTGGGCCCATAAGACAGTGGAGCTTCATCCATGTGGACCAACATATACTGTAGCATTATGTGGAGCTCATCATATACAGTTTCAAACATTATATGGGATCAATGATGCTGTAGGGAGAAATAGATGGGCCTCATTACTCTGTATAGCGCACTATGCGGTGGCCATAATACTGTATGGAGTAATATACTGTCCGTTTTTGGAGCTATTGGAGAATTTTAAATGGATATCAGTCATGAGATGTAAAAAGTGAAGTATTTTTCCTTGTACTATACCACTATTTCTCTGCCGTATCAGAGCATCATGAGTTGTGGTATGTGTTAAAGGGGCGCTCTTTGGCCCAGGGCACATGAAAACCTGGAGCCAGCCCTACCCCCCCACAACTTTAGCCAAATGACCCCCATTTTTCAATGCATAACTTGTATTATGAAGTAAATAAAGGGTGACAAGCTTCAGGAATAAGAATTTATGGTTTTGGCATTCAAATGGGCACTGTAAGTGTGTTTCCTGTCCTCTTCTCACTCCCAACTTTTCTTCCCCATTGACTTACATTGGGTTTCGTGTTTCGGTCTGAACGAAACCCGACTTTTTCCGTTAGTCGGACGATCTCACTCGACCCGACTTTTGAGAAAGTCGGGTTTCGCGAAACCCGACTCGACCCGAAAAAAGGCAAAGTCGCTCATCTCTACTTGAGACAAATCATTTTTCTATGCACAATGCTAAAGTTTGCAATAGTAAAATAAAAAAGTTATCTTCTAAGAAAGTTTCTGATACTTACTTTCACAGTTGGCTGACAAGTTTGGCCCCATTTATACTTTCTACCTTGGTTCAAGACCTACGGTGGTTCTGACTGGATACCAGGCAGTAAAGGAGGCACTAGTTGAATTGGGAGATGCTTTTACTAATCGGGGCACTGCACCAATTTTTAATCGTTTACTTCACAAAGAAGGTAAGTTTGCTGGGAATAAAATTGTTGGCAATGGTGGTTATATCATACGAGTTTCTTAGTAGATTTATATCTTGTACCTATCACTAAAGAATATCAAAGGAAATTTTCATTGGCAAATTGAGCCATATTCTGTACATTTCATATTTGTCCTTTTCTTTTAAGGATTGGTGCTTGTCAATGATGAAACCTGGAGTCAACTGAGATCTTTCTCTCTCACAACCCTCAAAGATTTTGGAATGGGTAAAAAGAGTTTAGAAGATCCTGTACAAGAGGAGGCAAAGCATATTGTGGATCATTTCACAAGATTGAATGGTAGGTTTGTGAAATAAAGTTCAGATCAAAGCTTTATGTAGAAGAAAGTATTAAATATATAGAAACATTGGAGTCAAGAATACATTTCTCAATTTTGTAGAAGGATTGCATGGAGACAATATGGGCACCTGATGTTCCTACGGCTTCATAGTATCTTAGAAAAAAAAATTATTCCATAGCCAAGAAATATTGAATAAGTGTCAGAGACACCCCCCAAAGAATCAAATTAAACCAAAAACAGCAAGAGGTGCAAAGAATTTCCCATTTAAAAAAAAATACTTTAAGAATATATGTAATGCCATTTAATGTTTCATTCAAAGTGACAGAGGGTTAGGTGTCGAGTTTCCCCCACTGCACAGGGGGAAACTCAAGCCATGTCCTCTGCGGTCTTCCATTCCTCGCCGGCCGCAGAGATTCCTGCTCAGCAGAGGCGTCGGTCCAGGCTTTTTGCCCAGGCTAATGCTAGGCGTCTGATTGCTCCTTCAGGCTCTGCTGTAACATCATGCTTGAATCAGCAGCAAGCAGACGCTCCAGGGACTAAGTCCTGTATTTTGCCTACTGAGCATGCCCGTTGGGCGACCTCTCATTGGAGGTCGGAGGTCACATGCGCAGGTCCCGTTCCTGCTCTGATTGGTCCACTACTGGGAAGGTCCCGGAAGGATGCCGCTATAAAAGAGTCACAAGGCCGCTCGACCATGCGCTAGTATAGACTCTTATGCTAAAGATGTGTATGATGATGGATGCATGTATCTGGTGACTGACTCATTTGAAACCCCTATCCTCGGCTGTGTATGTGTTGGGGTCTAGTGGTTAGAGTCAGCGCCTGTCAGTGGCTAGGCTATATGCCACAGTGCATTGCAGTCCTCTACACTTGCTAGCGTCCGACTGTGCCTCCCTGCGCATGGCACTGTCGTAACGCGCCAGATAGCAGTAGCTGCCAGTGCGGCACCGTGCGCAACTCTAGCGTTTTCCTCCCCACTCTGGGTGGTTAGTGGCATCCAGAGCGGTGCAGTGCCCACTGGTACGTTATCTCTCATTTAGTCCTCCCTGGCACCGCAGCTGCGGCGCCTAGTGCTGGTGAGTCTAGAGGGACTCTGACCCTGTGTCTTGGGGCAGAGTCCTGTGACTTTACAAGAGCGCTCACTTCGCCGAGCTCTGTGAGCATAACAGGCTTCGGCATCTTTATTCAGCGGTAGTGCGGCTCTGTGAGGCAACAGAGTCCACTTCGCTCACACCGGGTGACGTTAACCCGTGTGCGTTCACTTATTTTACCACCATATAGTGTCTGCCATTACTTAGCAGCAGTATCCCATCTCTGCACGGTGGACCCCAGGCTGCGAATGCACCTCATTATTATTTTATTATTTGGTGCGTTCCGCCAGCCTAACACAGAGTAACTCTGTGGAGGGCTACAGACACAAGCTCAGTTTGCACTGTACAACTGTTATACCGTATACATGCCTAAAGTCTATGTTGTTGAGGAGAGTAAAAGGTCAAACATAAGTGCTGAAAAGACTTACAAAGTGCTAGTGTATTGGAGGATGGCTGTGGTGATGCCCTAGATTTCCAATGCACGTTTCCCAATGCACATTTTTCCTAGCTTTGTCAGGTGGCATGTTTTAAAAGGAAGAGGAAGGTAAGCATATATATAGGTGGACTCAATTGACCGGCAACCAAAAAGAAAAGGACAGTTAATATGTGCGTCATCAAGAGAAAGACAATCATGAAACCATAAAAACAGTAAATGACAGCAAATGAAACAATCAGAGCGCAAGACATCATCTGCATGTCACACGTGCGAGGTGTGTCATATACAGGAACCAGGGGTGATCGACCAATCAGATCATCAGACATTACTGTATACGTGGGTCATGAGTAAAGGACGCGGCATTCATTAAGCTAGTACATAATAAAACCATTAGTGCGCTGAATGTAATGGATATCAAAGGTGCGGGATGGAGAATATGTTGAGATCTCATGGGCAACGCATATGCTGCCAGAACACTCACTATAGTAAGAAGCCTTCACCCATCGGAACTATGGTGTGCAGCGTTATCATGGGAAAAGTGTCCCTGGAAACATGGGCAACACCATGGTGATAGTATGGACATTTTTCTGCCAAAAACATGTGTTTTTAGTAAATGATCAGTCTGTTTTCTGATGTATTGTTCTTGCTTACCATGCAAAATTACTGTGTAGTTAAAACATTCCATTCAATGCCAATGTTATTTCTTCCTTTAGGGCAGCCTGTTGACCCCAACAACACTCTGATGTTTGCATCTACTAATGTTATTGCAAACCTAATATGTGGATCACGCAAATGCTATGATGACAAAAAGTGGAAGAAATTTCTACAGGATACTCATGATGCTTTTCTTATCATGTCATCCATTTGGGGACAGGTGGGAATTTAATTTTGCAACTATAAATGCATCAAGGAGAGGCTGTCATTCTGGAGAACCTGACAAGTTCATGGATTATGTGGATGGTCCAATGATTTCTGTAACAACTGTGTTACACTTTAGTACCATCTTTTGATCTTAGTTTTAAATATTCTTGTTCAAAAATGTTCCTCTACTGCACTTATCACCTTTGTCAGAGGAAGCCACTCTGTCCCTAGTTGCAGAGTTATTGACAGTGCTTGATGATGGGTGTCAGGGAACAGGCATGGAATTAAACAGATTTTCCCCCACTGTTACCACGTTGGCACAAGCCAGCACTCCACTGTCTCCAATTGTCAGAACAATTTTGCAATTGACTGACGATTGATGGACGAGGCCACGACTGCCTTCACTACTAGGTCACATATTGGGGAACTCAGAATTAATGTATAGATTATACACATTCAATTTCAATCCATGGAATATAATATATAATCCTTTACAGTCACTGCCAAGCTCCATAATAACTCAAGAAAACTGGCTGCCATCACCAATGTTTTATACAGGCTGTTTTGACACCCTGTTTTGACAACTTTTACAGGCAGCTTATGGCTTCAGTGATTCGGTTTATAGAACAATAGAAATGAAGCTATACAATTTAATAAACGTAATCTAAAAAGTTGGCAGTGTTTATAAAAAATTGCAAAAGATATCACAAAAGGGGAAAAAAAACAATGCATTATATACAATTACATAAAATAAAAATGGATAACAAAAAAAAAGTACTAAATTTGTGTCACAGAAATTAGGCAGATCTTATCGGAGGGAAGTTCTCCTTTTCGGAAAGTGGTACAGAACTACAGCAAACTGTGCCTTCCAGGACTAATTATCAGATAAAATTTGTGCGCACATACCTCCCCATGGTGTCTTCAGATTGGGGCCAGTGAAAGGGATGTGGTTAGATCGCCATAAATTATGGGATCCCTGAATTTCAGGATATCTGTGCACCTGGAGGTCCCAGTCAGGAGATATTATCTCCATATTTCCTTTCATGAGTTTAGCTTTCCAAACATGGCATTTTTATCATTATTCATCTGACCAATATTAATTTGGAGCGGAAGAGCAGGCTGCCCAGTGATGTAAGAAAATGTGTTATGTTCGCCACTTCGTCACAACACCAAAAATGTTTCTCATAACTAGAGGTCGTTCACAAAAAATGTAATATTCACAACTGGAATCCAGCTCCACAAAGTCTGCTGTAATTCAAGGAAAGACGGGGAATGCAGCACGTACATCTGTTAAGTGTAAAAATAATATTTATTTGAATCCATCAAAACGAACGATGTCCAGAGAAAACGTTAAAACTATTATGCTTCTGGTGAAAAACACCCTCAATAATAGTATATGGAAGCAGTGGTATGAGTCACATTATATAGTAACAAGAAGCCAATCACAGGAATCAATCAATGCAAAGACAAAACAGGTTACGATATCAGAAACAATAATAGAGTGTCTCTCATACAGTACAAAAATCACTAATCAATGAAAAAATAAATGAAATTCATACCAAGATTATATTTAATGTTGTCACTTCGTCACAACAGTGAACTATGTATTCCACAACTAGAGGACCTACATCATTGACAAAAGAAAAAATATTCATAACTGGAATTGTGCTCCACCAAGTCCACTATAATTCCATTGAAGACCAAACACATTTCCTATGGAGGTTATCACTTTGTCACTTTTCAGTCTCCTGTAAACAATGAATTCAGACTTCATGGCTGTTCAGCAGATAATCTACCTCAATTACCTGTTCCCACAGGAGGTCAGAGCTGAATAAGGATTGAATTAACAGTATAAGGACATATTGGAGAGCATGTAATATGTCTAATGAAGGAAACAACATCATCCATAAAAAATATATACTGTACTTTATTAATACCTTTATTTATAAGGATGAGGAACGGACACCATGACTTTATGAATAACATCTGACCCTAAACCTCCTAAAGGGTTACATCTTAAAAACCTCCTGATGAACCATGAACAGGAAAGGGGAAATGCGTAGAGGTCACAGTGAAATGGTAGCTACAGTTGAAAACATAAGTTTCCATATACAGTTGTGGCCAAAAGTATTGACATCCCTGCAATTCTGTCAGATAATACTCAGTTTCTTCCTGAAAATGATTGCAAACACAAATTCTTTGGTATTATTATCTTCATTTAATTTGTCTTAAATGAAAAAACACAAAAAGAATTGTCCTAAAGCCAAATTGCATATAATCCCACACCAAACATAAAAAAGAGGGTGAACAAAAGTATTGGCACTGTTCGAAAAATCATGTGATGCTTCTCTAATTTGTGTAATTAACAGCACCTGTAACTTACCTGTGGCACCTAACAGGTGTTGGCAATAACTAAATCACACTTGCAGCCAGTTGACATGGATTAAAGTTGACTCAACCTCTGTCCTGTGTCCTTGTGTGTACCATATTGAGCATGGAGAAAAGAAAGAAGACCAAAGAACTGTCTGAGGACTTGAGAAACCAAATTGTGAGGAAGCATGAGCAATCTCAAGGCTACAAGTCCATCTCCAAAAACCAGAATGTTCCTGTGTCTACCGTGTGCAGTGTCATCAAGAAGTTTAAAGCCCATGGCACTGTGGTTAATCTCCCTAGATGTGGACGGAAAAGAAAAATTGACAAGAGATTTCAACGCAAGATTGTGCGGATGTTGAATAAAGAACCTCGACTAACATCCAAACAAGTTCAAGCTGCCCTGCAGTCCGAGGGTACAACAGTGTCAACCCGTACTATCCGTCGGCGTCTGAATGAAAAGGGACTGTATGGTAGGAGACCCAGGAAGACCCCACTTCTTACCCCGAGACATAAAAAGCCAAGCTGGAGTTTGCCAAAACTTACCTGAAAAAGCCTAAAACATTTTGGAAGAATGTTCTCTGGTCAGATGAGACAAAAGTAGAGCTTTTTGGGCAAAGGCATCAACATAGAATTTACAGGAGAAAAAAAGAGGCATTCAAAGAAAAGAAGACGGTCCCTACAGTCAAACATGGCGGAGGTTCCCTGATGTTTTGGGGTTGCTTTGCTGCTTCTGGCACTGGACTGCTTGACCGTATGCATGGCATTATGAAGTCAGAAGACTACCAACAAATTTTGCAGCATAATGTAGGGCCCAATGTGAGAAAGCTGGGTCTCCCAGAGAGGTCATGGGTCTTCCAGCAGGACAATGACCCAAAACACACTTCAAAAAGCACTAGAAAAGGGTTTGAGAGAAAGCACTGGAGACTTCTACGGTGGCCAGCAATGAGTCCAGACCTGAATCCCATAGAACACCTGTGGAGAGATCTAAAAATGGCAGTTTGGAGAAGGCACCCTTCAAATATCAGGGACCTGGAGCAGTTTGCCAAAGAAGAATGGTCTAAAATTTCAGCAGAGCATTGTAAGAAACTCATTGATGGTTACCGGAAGCGGTTGGTCGCAGTTATTTTGGCTAAAGGTTGTGCAACCAAGTATTAGGCTGAGGGTGCCAATACTTTTGTCTGGCCCATTTTTGGAGTTTTGTGTAAAATGATCAATGTTTTGCATTTTTCTTCATTCGCTTTTGTGTTTTTTCATTTAAGACAAATTAAATGAAGATAATAATACCAAAGAATTTGTGTTTGCAATCATTTTCAGGAAGAAACTGAGTATTATCTGACAGAATTGTAGGGGTGTCAATACTTTTGGCCACAACTGTACTATATATTCAGACCCATATGGATGTTTTTCTCAATATTTGACATAAAATCAGAATAAACCTTTTCCACTTTAGGTCAATTATGATTACCATAATTATTAATATTTGCGAAATGTCAGAATAATTCAAAAGAGAGAATGTTTTAAGGCATTTTTATTACTTATTGCGAAGTAAAAAGTTTACATACATTTTATTAGTATTTGCTACCATTGCCCTTAAACTGTATGACTTGGGTCAAATGTTTGGGATATCTTTTCACAAGCTTCTCACAATAGTTGGTTGGAATTTGGGCCCATTCCTCCTGACAAAACTGGTGTAACTGAGTAACTGATCCACGTTTCCAGGTCACCTTGCCCGCTCTGGCCTTTTCAGCTTTGCTCATAATTTTTCAATAGGATTGAGATCAGGGCTTTGTGATGGCTGCTCCAAAACATTGACTTTGTTATGCTTAAGCCACTTGTTTACCATTTTGGCAGTATGCTTCGAGTCAGCGTCCATATGGAAGACCCATTTCGGCCAAAGCTTTAACTTCCTGGCTGATGTCTTGAGACATTGTTTCAATATTGCCACATAATCTTCTTTTCTCATGATGCCATCTATTTTTTGAAGTGCACCAGTCCCTCCTGCAGCAAAACAACTCCATAACATAATGCTGCCATCCCCATGTTTCACAGTTGGGATAGTGTTCTTAGGCTTCCAAGCTTCTCCCTTTTTCCTCCTAACGTAACTATCTTCATTATGCCCAAAAAGTTAAATTTTAGTCTCATCGGACCACAGAACACGTCTCAAAAATTTAAGATCTTTGTTCTCATGTGCATTTGCAAATATTAATCTGGGTTTTTTATGTTTCTTTTGGAGTAATGGCTTCTTCCTGGCAGAGTGGCCTTTCAGCCCATGTTGATACAGTACTCATTTCACTGTGGATATTGACATAATCTTTCCAGCTTCTGCCATCATCTTAACAAGGTCTTTTGCTTTTGTCTTTGGGTTGATATGCACATGTTGGAGCAAAGTATGTTCATCTCTGGGACCCAGAACCAGTCTCCTTCCTGAGCAGAATGATGGCTGAACATTCCCATCTTGTTTGTTCTTGCTTATAATTGTTTGTACAGATGAACAAGGCACCTTCAGCTATCTTGAAATTGTACCCAAGGATGAGCCAAACTTGTACAAGTCCACAATTCTCTTCCTGGTATCGTGGCTGTTTTCTTGACACTTTCCCATGATGCTAGAAAAAAAGCAGTGTGTTTCAGGTGTGCATTAAAATACATCCACAGGTGTGTCTCTAATTAACTCAGATGTTGCCAAAAAAACTCAGAAACTTCCAACTACATGACATCATCATATGGGCAGTCCAGAATTGTTTAAAGGCATATTAATCTTGGTGTATGTAAACTTTTGACTGCAGTAAGTAATAAAAATGCCTTAAAACATTCTCTCTCTCTCATTATTCTGGCATTTGGAAAATATTAATAATTATCGTGATCGTAATTGACCTAAAACGGGAAAGAATTGTTCTGATTTCATGTCAGATATTGAAAAAAACATGCAGATGTGTCTTTTTATATAGTGTAAGTAAACTTCTGGATTCAACTGTATGTGGGGTTTCTATATTTTTGACAAGCTGCTGGGACCTAATGCATTTAATTGGACTTTATATCCACATCTTGATTAGCACTGTAGCACCTTATTAGAGGCACTGACACTTTATAAATTTATTTTGTGAATATTTTACCTATATCTCTGCAAATGTTGTAGATGCCCATGATGTAGTATAATTCACATTTGAGTTCAATGGATTGTTACTTTGTTTATGGATATCTCGGCTTTTTGTCATATTATTTGCCAAAGCTACTCTTGGTCTGATATTTTTGCCTCCTGTTGTAGTACCTAGGATCACCTACGGATTATCTGGGCTAGATGATGGTGAGCAGGGGCGCCATAAATTGCATACTTGATTTATGGTGCCAACCTCTGAGGTTTGGAAGGGTAATAATAATCTTTATTTATATAGCGCCAGCATATTCCGCAGCGCTTTACAGTTAAACACAACAGTCAAAAGTAACAACGTTAACAATAATGTAATGATTAAAGCAAAATAAAACAAAACAAAATAAAAAAATTAAACAAGCCTGCTCATGAGAGCTTACAATCTACAATGAGGTGGGGGAGATACAAAGTACAGGTGTGTATTTACAATGGTGTATTTACAATGATGGTCCAGCCATCTTGAGGGGGTGGGGGATAGATAGAGATAGAGTATGGGCTACACAAGCACACTTACAAATAAAATTACTTTGATTAGGGAACGTGATAGGCTGCTCTGAACAAATGTGTTTTAAGGGAGCACCTAAAACTATGCAAGTTGTGACTGGTCCTAATTTCCTGGGGTAGAGCATTTCAGAGGATTGGCACAATGCGGGAGAAGTCTTGGAGATGGGAGTGGGAGGTATGGATTAGTGCAGAGGTTAGTCGAAAGTCGTTTGCAGAGGGCAGTGATTGGCTAGGCCAATAGACAGAAATGAGGGAGGAGATGTAAGGTGGGGCACTGTGGAGAGCTTTGTGGGTGAGAACAAGTACTTTGAATTGGATCCTGTAGTGAATGGGCAGCCAGTGTAATGACTGGCAAAGAGCGGACACATTAAGGATGGACTGGAGAGGGGAAAGTCGAGTGAGGGGGAGGCCAATTGATAGAGCATTACAGTAGTCGAGGCGGGAGTGGATCAGGGCGACAGAGAGGGTTTTTGTTGTTTTCATGTTGAGAAATGGGCAGATTCTAGAGATGTTCTTTAAGTGTAAGCGGCAAGAGCGGGCAAGAGATTGTATATGGGAGGTGAAGGAGAGATTCGTATCAAACATAACACCCAGACTGCGCTCCTGCTGCCGGGGTGTTATTATGGTGCCATCCACGGAGAGGGAAATGTCAGACTTAGAGGTTAGTAGATGGCGGGAGCAGAAGAACTTCAGTTTTGGAAAGGATGAGTTTCAGATAGAGAGCGGACATGATGTTGGAGACTGCGGACAGACAGTCACTGGCGTTCTGTAGTACAGAGGGGGTAAGGTCGGGGAATGACGTGTATAGTTGTGTGTCATCAGCTTAAAGATGGTACTGAAAGCCAAATCTGCTGATGGTCTGTCCAATTTGGGCCGTGTAGAGAGAGAAGAGAAGGGGGCCAAGGACTGAGCCCTGAGGTACCCAAACAGTGAGAGGAAGAAGAGATGAAGTGGAGTCAGTGAACAGAACACTGAAGGAGCGGTCCAAAAGATAGGAAGAGAACCAGGAGAGAGCAGTGTCCTTAATGCCTAGTGACTGGAGCCTAGAGAGTGGGAGGTGGTGGTCAATAGTGTTGAAAGCTGCAGAAAGGTTGAGAAGAATAAGCAGAGTGGTCACCGTTACATTTAGCTGTCAGAAGGTCGTTGGTCACTTTGATGAGCGCAGTTTATGTCGAATTTAGGAGGCGGAAGCTGGAAGGGTAATTAATGAGTGAAATTACTAGGGAAGATATTAAGGTTCCATCCCCTCCCCAACTACCTACAAACCCTAATTTGATATATGGCCTAGGAAATTTATTTATTTGGTTATTTATGTAGTGCCACTTATTTACAATTTTTGTGTTTGAGCTGGAACATACATCATAGGCTAGTTTCACACTTGCTTTTTTTTGCAGCGCGTTTTTCCCGCAAAAAAAAGCATTAAAAAAACGCATACAAATGCATACAAACGCTGCGTTTTTTTCAAGCATTTTTATGCGCATGCAGGAAAAAAACGCAGCGTTTTTGCGCGTTTGTATGCGTTTTTTGTGCGTTTGCGTTTTTTTACAGATTTTGGAAAAACCCCACCAAAATGAAAAAACAACCATTCAACAACACACAAGACCAATGGGACTTCATTGTGGGTGTGGTATGTTAATATATAGACCCTGTCTACAGTATTCTTCACATTTGCTTGATTCTTCTCGTGACCATGGATCTGCGCTGGAAGAGTTTTCACTTCAACTTGGATTTGGACATCGCGATGGCTCAGGCGTATGCAGTTGCTTGCCATGAACAAAGGAAGAGAGAGAGGCAGCGAAGACGGCGGCGTATGTGGATACATCCGATTGTTGAACTCCGGGAGAGCCGTGGGGCATACCACACCCTCTACAGCGAGCTACAGGCAAACCCGGAGAAATTTACAGATTATATCAGGATGTCCCACGAAAGTTTCATGGATTTGCTTGCTCGTGTCCAACAATCCATCCGGAGACAGGACACACAGCTCCGTCGTGCGATTCCTCCTGAGGAACGGCTACTGGTGACATTACGGTATGTTTTAAAAACCAAGGGGTGCGGTCTGATGGTTTTTTTTTAAATTTAGTATTCAAAACCGTGGGTAATTAGTTTTCGTGAATGTACTAATATTTTATTTTATAGTTTTTTAAAATAATATACATAAATATTAATTTTACTTCTTTGTCTGTTCACAGATTCCTGGCGACTGGAGAAACCCTATCTTCACTACACTTCCAGTACCGTATTGGAATCTCTACCTTGTCTGGAATTGTTGCTGACACCTGCCGGGCTCTCTGGAATGTTCTTTGCCCAGAATTTATGCCCCTGCCCACCGCTGAAAAGTGGATGGAAATTGCTGACAAATTCTGGACAGTATGCAATTTTCCCAACTGTTTGGGAGCTGTTGATGGTAAACACATATGGATCATCAAACCCCAAAGAACGGGATCTGAGTACTATAATTACAAAAAGTACTTTTCAATAGTACTCATTGCGATTGCGGATGCCGGATGTATGTTTGTAGCAGTGGACATTGGAGCATTTGGCCGTGGTAATGACTCACAGGCTTTTAAAAACTCAGACATGGGCCGTAGGTTGTATGGCAACCAATTTAATTTCCCTATGCCACGGCCTCTTCCTCACACCGAAGCTCCGCCACTGCCCTTTGTAATGGTTGGCGATGAGGCTTTTCAAATGTGCGGAAACTTACTGAAACCCTACTCCAGCCGGGACTTGGACCACACCAAAAAAATATTTAATTACAGGCTGACCAGGGCCAGAAGAACTGTCGAGTGTGCTTTTGGGATTCTTGTTTCCAGATGGCGAATTCTGGGCACGGCCATTAATCTTAAACTTGAAACAGTCGATGAGGTGGTGAAGGCCTGTGTGGTTCTACATAACTTTGTGATGGCTAAAGAGCACCCGACCTTTGAACTGGACGATGATGCTCCTAACCCATTGCCTGAATTCACTCAGCACACTCTCAGGTCATCCGTTGAAGTTGGCCAAATGAGGGACCAATTTGCGGCCTACTTTATTTCTGATGTAGGACGGGTGCACTGGCAAGATGAAATGGTGTAATGTTTTTGTTTGTTTATTGTAATAAAAAACCTTATTTGATACCATTACTGAGTGCACTATATTTTTTAAACTCCAATTTAATAAAAAACTTCCCATGTATAACTGAATTTTTTGATGTTCACACACCTGGGCAGGTAAATACACATATGAGTTAAAATGCAGCATTGCTAGTCTGCGTGAAATATATTGGAACGAGCAAAGCTGCAGGCCATGAATCAGGAAACCATTTTTTTTCAAGAGAAAATTGTGCAACTAGTTGAAAACAAAGTATGTGATTTTCTCAAAACACAACCCTCAAAACCCAACCCCAATGAAAGTCCATGGGGAATACAAGTCAGCATTGAGTGGATGAATGTAATCTGCTCCATTCCAACTTACAAGTTATTACACTAGGCCTTGGAATGACTATACTAGGCCGTGGTATTTCAAATATGAGTATAGTATGCCTTGGGCCTACTAGTATAGTCATATGTGAAATACCACGGCCTAGTATAGTCATAACAAGGCATACTCAATTTTTGCCAACTAGGATCTTGTTTCACGAAAAACAAACGGGTGAAACTTGAAACCAACAGTTTGCTTTTCATGAAACCAGATTCTAGTTGGTAAAAATAAAGTTATTACACTAGGCCTTGTAATGACTACACTAGGCCGTGGTATTTCAAATATGAGTATAGTAGGCCTTGGGCTAGTAGTATAGTAATATGTGAAATACCACGGCCTAGTATAGTCATACCAAGGCCTACTGTAATAACTCGATTTTTAACAACTAGCATCTTGTTTCACAAAAAACAAACTGGTGAAACTAGAAAGAAACTTTATTTTTAAGACAAGTTTCAACAGTTTGTTTTTCATGAAACCAGATTCTATTTGGTAAAACTAGAGTTATTACACTAGGCCTTGGAATGACTATACTAGGCCGTGGTATTTCAAATATGAGTATAGTAGGCCTTGGGCTAGTAGTATAGTAATATGTGAAATACCACGGCCTAGTATAGTCATACCAAGGCCTACTGTAATAACTCGATTTTTAACAACTAGCATCTTGTTTCACAAAAAACAAACTGGTGAAACTAGAAAGAAACTTTATTTTTAAGACAAGTTTCAACAGTTTGTTTTTCATGAAACCAGATTCTAGTTGGTAAAACTAGAGTTATTACACTAGGCCTTGGAATGACTATACTAGGCCGTGGTATTTCAAATATGAGTATAGTAGGCCTTGGGCCTACTAGTATAGTCATATGTGAAATACCACGGCCTAGTATAGTCATACCAAGGCCTACTGTAATAACTCGATTTTTAACAACTAGCATCTTGTTTCACAAAAAAAAAACTGGTGAAAATAGAAAGAAAATTATTTTTAAGACAAGTTTCAACAGTTTGTTTTTCATGAAACCAGATCCAAGTTGGTAAAACTCGAGTTATTACACTAGGCCTTGGTATGACTATACTAGTCCGTGTATTATTTCACATATGACTATACTAGGCCTTGGGTTGGTTTTTAACATGTATTTACCCATCAGTGTGTGTGAGCGGCGCAAACAACATTAATGAAACTTAGTAATGGTGAACCACAAATGTAAATTTATTTTTTATCACAAAAATAAACCAAAAAATTATTTTTTCCGGCGTTTGGGGGCAGATGGTTTCAATTTGGGTGTGTGCAGGGAATATGCAACACTTGCTGTTGAAGGTGTTTGAGGGGAAGGGGCAACAAAACTTGTGGGGGAAGGTAGTCCAGTTAAGGGAATTAAACTAGGAACACTTGGAGGAGAGGAAATCTGTTCAGGTACATTAGTTGTAATGGCATGTCGCCGTAGGCTTGTGTGCCTGGACCGACTTTGGCCCAATGCCCGCCTTGATAGATTTCGCCTTGAACTAGGGGCAAATATTGAGTGTAGGTCCCCCGTCTGCAGGTGTGGCTGCTGCTGCTGCTGAGGTGGCGGCTGCTGCTGCTGAGGTGGCGGCTGCTGCTGAGGTGGCGGCTGCTGCTGAGGTGGCTGCTGCTGCTGAGGTGGTTGCTGCTGCTGAGGTGGCTGCTGCTGCTGAGGTGGTTGCTGCTGCTGAGGTGGTTGCTGCTGCTGCTGAGGTGGCTGCTGCTGAGGTGGCTGCTGCTGCTGAGGTGGCTGCTGCTGCTGAGGTGGCTGCTGCTGCTGCTCTTCGTTGTCAGTGCTCGTCCTTGCAGGAGGACTGGTGGCGGCAGTGATGGTCCAGGTTTGCAGAGTGGTGGTGGCAGGGCTACTACATGTTGTTGTAGCGGCAGGGCTGTTCCATGTTTGCCTAGTGGTGGCTGAGCTCCACGCATGCATGGGAGTGGCGGTGGTGCTCCAGACAGGAGCAGCGCTTGCCATGGTGGTGTCGGTGAAGTGACCAGCTGCACTCAGACTTGTGGTGGTGTAACGGTGGGTGTCCTGGCTTTGAATAGAGGTGTCCGTGCAGTGGTATGCAGCACAAGTCGGTAGTGAGGTGAAGCGAGTCAATGGTGGCACAGGTGGAAAGGACACCACTGACTGCTGACCGTACCGATTATGCTGCATAGCCTGCAAGAAAGCATTGTTGCAGGCCTGCAGCACATTCAGTTGTTGATCAGGACTAAGGTGTTCAGCCATGCCCTTTTCAATCTTACTAAAAAAATGGTGTGCTGGTCTGTTGAGGTCGGCCTCCAGACGGTCAAGGCGCTGTTCTACAGAATTGAAGCGGTGTTCAAAGTGGTTAAAACCACGTTCCATGAGTGCAAAACCGCTTTCAACTCTGTCGGACAGTGACTTGAGGCTGGAATTAAATGTCTCGCTCAAATGCATAAACTCGGGCAAGACATTCCTGTCCAAGGCCCTCTGCCGCTGGCGGGTAGTGCCCGCATAACCAGTGGCAGAGACCTGGGACAGGGGAACACCTGATGGCCCAGCTTCCTGGTCACCAGCTGTGTGTGTGGTTGACCTGCAAGGTGCTTCCTGGCTGTCGGATGGCTGGGACGGGTCAGAGGACGTCCGAGGAAGGACCGCTCCAGGGCCAGGTTGCAGGGTGCTGCTCCAGGTGCTGTTGAAGAAAGGAAAATCATTACTACCATGCCTTTACAAGAAGCATCAGCTGTGGATTAGAAAAACACAGATTAATAAAAATAAAAACCCAAAATTTATAATACTTACGATCTCGTGGCAAGGACCGGTCTTAGGAACTGCAACGCGTGATAGTGACGGTATCTAGTTCTGGTCCTTGACGCAGATCCACTGCGAACCTGGCCCTCAGCACGAACATCACTGTCGAAGCGGTCCTTGATCGAACGCCAACGTGTTCGGACTTTGTCCACTGTTGATAAAAAAAAAACAGTGCCGTCAAGGACAACAGTCACTGCGGCACAATGTAGCAATACAATACTCAAAGCAGTCACTGTAGACCCCGATGACACTGTTGGGTTTCCTGATAGAATACACCTAGCACGAAACCCAACAGTGCCGTCAAGGACAACAGTCACTGCGGCACAATGTAGCAATACAATACTCAAAGCAGTCACTGTAGACCCCGATGACACTGTTGGGTTTCCTGCTAGAATACACCTAGCACGAAACCCAACAGTGCCGTCAAGGACAACAGTCACTGCGGCACAATGTAGCAATACAATACTCAAAGCAGTCACTGTAGACCCCGATGACACTGTTGGGTTTCCTGATAGAATACACCTAGCACGAAACCCAACAGTGCCGTCAAGGACAACAGTCACTGCGGCACAATGTAGCAATACAATACTCAAAGCAGTCACTGTAGACCCCGATGACACTGTTGGGTTTCCTGCTAGAATATGCCTAGCACGAAACCCAACAGTGCCATCAAGGACAACAGTCACTGCGGCACAATGTAGCAATACAATACTCAAAGCAGTCACTGTAGACCCCGATGACACTGTTGGGTTTCCTGATAGAATACACCTAGCATGAAACCCAACAGTGCCGTCAAGGACAACAGTCACTGCGGCACAATGTAGCAATACAATACTCAAAGCAGTCACTGTAGACCCCGATGACACTGTTGGGTTTCCTGCTAGAATACACCTAGCACGAAACCCAACAGTGCCGTCAAGGACAACAGTCACTGCGGCACAATGTAGCAATACAATACTCAAAGCAGTCACTGTAGACCCCGATGACACTGTTGGGTTTCCTGATAGAATACACCTAGCACGAAACCCAACAGTGCCGTCAAGGACAACAGTCACTGCGGCACAATGTAGCAATACAATACTCAAAGCAGTCACTGTAGACCCCGATGACACTGTTGGGTTTCCTGCTAGAATATGCCTAGCACGAAACCCAACAGTGCCATCAAGGACAACAGTCACTGCGGCACAATGTAGCAATACAATACTCAAAGCAGTCACTGTAGACCCCGATGACACTGTTGGGTTTCCTGATAGAATACACCTAGCACAAAACCCAACAGTGCCGTCAAGGACAACAGTCACTGCGGCACAATGTAGCAATACAATACTCAAAGCAGTCACTGTAGACCCCGATGACACTGTTGGGTTTCCTGCTAGAATATGCCTAGCACGAAACCCAACAGTGCCATCAAGGACAACAGTCACTGCGGCACAATGTAGCAATACAATACTCAAAGCAGTCACTGTAGACCCCGATGACACTGTTGGGTTTCCTGATAGAATACACCTAGCACGAAACCCAACAGTGCCGTCAAGGACAACAGTCACTGCGGCACAATGTAGCAATACAATACTCAAAGCAGTCACTGTAGACCCCGATGACACTGTTGGGTTTCCTGCTAGAATATGCCTAGCACGAAACCCAACAGTGCCATCAAGGACAACAGTCACTGCGGCACAATACAGAGCAGGGAAATACTCACTAAACGCCTTTTTGGAGGATGCTGTGGCGCTGTCCCAGCCATCCATCAACGCTGCGGCCACCTCATTCCATAGCCGCCGGGTCACCACAATGTCCTTGTGCAGCCGGTCACGGCTGTCCCACAACGGCGAACGCTCCTGGACCAGGCTGATGAGCTGCTCATTATCCAGGTACACGTCTTCATCTCGTTGTGGAACCTAGACAAAACAGAATAATTTTAGAATAATCCAATTTAAATTGAATAAAAAGTTACAAAAAAAGAAACATAAAAAAGAGTAAAAATAGAAGATAAAAAATAAAGAACATTACAAATCATTTGATACTTACATTCCGTATCACCACCGGGACTTGGCTTCGCTGCTCCTGCTCTTCGCCCTCACTAGTTCCGTCCACAGAAGAGGATGATGACGATGTCTTAAAAAAGTTGAAAAAAACGTAAGAGATTTGGAGAAGCAGCAGATATACTTACCAGATGCACAAAAATAATCACCTCACGGTCTGCTTGCGCCAATTCCTGCCGCGATGGGGAATACTCTGATTCTGAAGACATACTGCATGTAAAAATAATAAAAATCATTAGTACATACATAATTTAAAAGGACAGGCATATAATGTAATATACTCACATTCTTCGCTGATATAATGGGTTCTTGGTTGACTGTCTGCTCTTCAATCTGTCAGTGTAGTAGTGGCAGAGTTTTGGCAGGCACCTCCTTTATATAGACTTTTTTTTTTTGACTTTAGAAGATTATAACTAGGACAACAAGTGGACACCACCAAAAAAACGCAGCGCTAAAAAAACGCATACCTGCGCATGCCAGTGCGCACGTATGCGCATCCATAGGCTATAATGGCCATTTTTAGCGCAAAACGTGCGCATACGTGCGCATGCGCTTTTTTCAAGGGCCAAAAAATGCAACATGCTGCTTCTGGAAAATACCAACGCACACCCCAAAAAAACGCAGCGCATGAAAATCGCATACATGCGCTTACCAGCGCGCAGGTATGCGCACCCATGTTAAATATAGGGGAAAAAACGCATGCGCAGGTATGCGTTTTTTTCCAGCGCTAAAAAACGCAAATGTGAAACCAGCCATAGTTCCTTTTTAATAAAGGTATTAATAAAGTATATATTTTTAATGGAGAGGTTGTTTGCAGAATAAGGATTGCAATGAAGTGCAAACCCTTGTTTCCTTTAATTCATAGTTAAAGAAGTTGTCCACTAATTGAACATCCCCTTCTCTTACCCCACGCTTGGCCCTGATAGAATTAAACAGCTTATACTCCCCTCCTGCACCATTCCAGGCGAAGTCAGGGCTGCGTCTGCTCTCTCACTACCTCTTGATGGTTAATTTCTACAAAGGCGGAGACAGTGACGACAGCACTGATTGGGCACAAGGCTCACCTGTCATAACAACCGCACAAGAGCCCCAGGAACGCGAGTGCTGACATCATTGGAATGGCACCCGCATAGGAAGTGAGTATAAGCTTTTTTTATTTAAGAGTTGCCACACATTTAGATCAAGAAGGGGTTGTCCTAGTAGAGGACAACCCCTTTAAGCCATGCTGCAATCCTCAATGTGAAGGTGACACTTTCTTTCTTAAGAAATGGCTTTATGGATTTTGATTACCTCGACGATAACAGGTATGGGTGGTTTCACATTAGCGCTTTTTAAGCGCACGCACGGCCGGGGGTAGCTCCGCCCCCGAGCCGGCTCTCTGCCCGGCGTGCCCGCCCCTTGCTTGTAGTGCCGCCTCCTAGCGCACAGCGGCGCCTGCGATCGGCGCACCCTATCTTTAGCATAGGGCGCGCAGATCGTGCGCAGGCCGTGCGCTAGTTGCGCTTTGACCTGCGCTGCGCACTTTTGACGGTGCGCCGTGCGCGCCAAAATCTGCAAAGTTTGATTTTGGCGCGCACGGCGCACCGTCAAAAGTGCGCAGCGCAGGTCAAAGCTCAACTTGCGCACTGCCTGCGCACGATCTGCGCACCCTATGCTAAAGATAGGGTGCGCCGATCGCAGGCGCCGCTGTGCGCTAGGAGGCGGCGCTACAAGCAAGGGGCGGGCACGCCGGGCAGAGAGCCGGCTCGGGGGCGGAGCTACCCCCGGCCGTGCGTGCGCTTAAAAAGCGCTAATGTGAAACCACCCTAACTAATATAATTTACAGGGGCTTCTTGAGGAATAGTTAGCCAAGTAATGGGTTCAATAAGTGAAATATGGCAGGTTCAATGACCAATTAACTTTTAGGATGCCTTATTTAAACCTCCAGTTTCTATAATGGGCTTATCTTCTGTGATTCTGACCTGGCTTCTTTACTAACAGTATATTTAATTAACCTCTGGATGCCATATTGGATTGACCCAGGACTGTCTGACTTTTATCTCTTCCTATTGTTACTGCCTGGCCTCCGGTTCTCAGACTCATTTTTATTGCACTGGCTATTGGTTGATTTTTTGTACTTCCAATCTCTCTGATTCTGACCTGGCTTTTTAAATATTTTCTTCAACTCGCTCACCCCGCCTGGAAGCTACTTTATAAATGTGGATGGATCCCTGTATATGTCAAAGGCCAGTGTCATGATCCAGTGTTGGATCTGGCGGTATTAAAAGCACAAAGTGAACTTTTTTTACTTTGGTTAAGTTCAAAGGTGTTTTGACTGTCCCCGGTGGTGGTTTTGATATTGCACTTTAGGTTTTGTGCACTTAATCATGTATCAGGTGTTTCACCCTATAAAGGTGTGCTAGAGGTGTGCAATCACTGCCTGTGCTATTGTGAGTTTGTGTTCACTCTGCTTTTGGAGAGCCTGGAGGAAGGATGGAGCTGGTGAGGAGTCCTGCGCAGCTTAGCCAGGGGGGAAGAGTGTCAGCTATGGTGTCTGGACGAAGGGCTGGCATGGCGTGGTGGAGTCGCAGTGATGGTGTCAGCGGGAAGTGTCTGCATGGGCTGGTGGAGTGGCTACTATGGAGAGTGGCACTCACCATGTGGGACTTGGTTGCTGAGCTGGACTCAAGCATGCATGACTTCGTGGCAGAAGCTGAACACTTCCTTGGGACTCTGGTTCTAAGCAGCTGCAACTGGTGTTGGACTCTGCTCCAAGGCTGCACTAAGGTGAAGGATCCTGTTATGGTGATGGATCCAGGTGGAGGAGAAGATGCACTCAGGTGGAGGGCTCTGTTGCTAGGAGCGCACGCAACAGAGCAAAGCTAAGTGGTGTTTCCCCTGTATTGTCTCTTTCCTCATGTGTGTTATTAGTGCAGTGGTGGGATTAGTCTCCGCACCGACCCATTCCCTAGTGAGGGTTTAGGGTCAGGGTGAGCAAGGGCATTAAGGTACGCGTGCGGCGACAGGTGCGGAGCCTGTTTAGGGAATGTAAGGAGTGCAGGGACTCTGGCTCAGGGGAGCTTAGGAGGTCTCCATTTCCCCAGTCCCTATTGCAGGCCCCACCATTGTTAAAGTTACCCAGGTTCCCCCCTTTATTATTTAAATGTGCCTTACTGGAGGCGGTGTTTCCAGATATTGTATGTATAACGTGTAATACCTAAATTCGCCAGGTGGAGGCGGCGTATCCACCTGCACGTTTTATTATTTAAATGCGCCCCACTGGAGGCGGTGTATCCAGGGTCACGTGTGTTATGGGTCCGCCTTGCGGAAACATCTGCGTCCTGACACACGCGACCATGACATTATCACAGGCCATACAGTTTTTTTTTTTCTGGTGAGCTTTGGCAATGTGGAGACCGCTGAGTAATTGCTGCCGGGCCTCACTGAGGAGAGTGGGGAGCGGCATGGTGTGTTAGAGCCGCTGCAGCAGCAGTTATCACGGTCTGGGGTCTCTGCTCAGATAACCAGAGAAAAAAAAAAAGGCGGCTGCGGTCTGGCAAAAGCCCCTAGAGTCGCTGCTGGGGAGCGGGACTTGCTCTCGCACTGGGAGGTACCCAGGCAGGTGGGAGGAATGGTGCCCCACGGTGCTGCCTGGTATTCCCCGAGGTGAAGGGGTACATCCCTGTGGTGAGCAGACTAGGTGTGTAGTCGCTGCTGGGGAGCGGGACTTGCTCTTACAGGGGACGCACCCTGGCAGGTGGGAGGAATGGTGCCCCACGGAGCTGCCTGGTATTCCCCGAGGTGAAGGGGTACGTCCCTGTAGGGAGCAGATTGGTGTATAGTCCGCGGGGCTCATGCCAAATCTTCGATGCCGCCCCTCCTGGTCGTGTGGAGGCGACCAGCGAGTACATATATTTTCCTCCATATTCCTGCGGCTCTGGTACTAAAACCCCCTAGAGTCGCTGCTGGGGAGCAGGACTGGTTCATGCAGGCGGGCGCACCCAGGCAGGTGGGAGGAATGGTGCCCCACGGAGCTGCCTGGTATTCCCCGAGGTGAAGGGGTACGCCCCTGTGGTGAGCTGACTGGTGTGAGTCCGCGGGGTTTTACGCCAAATCTTCATACCATCGAAGAAGCCGCCCTCCTGGTCGCGTGGAGGTGACCAGCGAGAGTATATTTCCTCCATTTTCCGGTCCCCTTCTCCTCCTGGTGTGTGCAGCAGGTGTGCTGCGGGGGAGTAGGGACAAATCTCTACCCTCGCCATTAACCAACCCTAGGAGGCGCAGTCCTCATGGTGAAAGGGTTGGAGGGTGGTGTCCCTTGGTGAATAGTGGGGGTGTGAGTGTGGTGACACAGGGGGACGCCTCTGAGTCCAGAGTGAGTTCACGAAGTTATGACATATGTATGTGTGCAATAAATGTTCAGGTCCGGACCTGTGTGTGAACGAGCATGTATGGGTGCCACCAAAAAACATCTTGGAAATGTGTTGTGGAGTCTGATCAGCTCTTAGCATACATACACATAAATAATCTCGTTCCCCAGGTCGGCGCTGTGGAGATGAGTGGTGCCTCCAAAATGAACATGTATTGCCAATACCAGCGGTGCGTTTGTCATAAAAGTGAAGTGTCAGGGAATGGTGGGGTGAACTCAGGATCTGGGCGTCCCCGCTGTAGGTGTTTCCCTAATGAGGGGTGGTCTTGAGGGTCCGGAGGCCCCTCATTAAGGAGGGGGTACTGTCATGATCCAGTGTTGGATCTGGCGGTATTAAAAGCACAAAGTGAACTTTTTTTACTTTGGTTAAGTTCAAAGGTGTTTTGACTGTCCCCGGTGGTGGTTTTGATATTGCACTTTAGGTTTTGTGCACTTAATCATGTATCAGGTGTTTCACCCTATAAAGGTGTGCTAGAGGTGTGCAATCACTGCCTGTGCTATTGTGAGTTTGTGTTCACTCTGTTTTTGGAGAGCCTGGAGGAAGGATGGAGCTGGTGAGGAGTCCTGCGCAGCTTAGCCGGGGGGAAGAGTGTCAGCTATGGTGTCTGGACGAAGGGCTGGCATGGCGTGGTGGAGTCGCAGTGATGGTGTCAGCGGGAAGTGTCTGCATGGGCTGGTGGAGTGGCTACTATGGAGAGTGGCACTCACCATGTGGAACTTGGTTGCTGAGCTGGACTCAAGCATGCTTGACTTCGTGGCAGAAGCTGAACACTTCCTTGGGACTCTGGTTCTAAGCAGCTGCAACTGGTGTTGGACTCTGCTCCAAGGCTGCACTAAGGTGAAGGATCCAGTTATGGCGATGGATCCAGGTGGAGGAGAAGATGCACTCAGGTGGAGGGCTCTGTTGCTAGGAGCGCACGCAACAGAGCAAAGCTAAGTGGTGTTTCCCCTGTATTGTCTCTTTCCTCATGTGTGTTATTAGTGCAGTGGTGGGATTAGTCTCCGCACCGACCCATTCCCTAGTGAGGGTTTAGGGTCAGGGTGAGCAAGGGCGTTAAGGTACGCGTGCGGCGACAGGTGCGGAGCCTGTTTAGGGAATGTAAGGAGTGCAGGGACTCTGGCTCAGGGGAGCTTAGGAGGTCTCCATTTCCCCAGTCCCTATTGCAGGGCCCACCATTGTTAAAGTTACCCAGGTTCCCCCCTTTATTATTTAAATGCGCCTTACTGGAGGCGGTGTTTCCAGATATTGTATGTATAACGTGTAATACCTAAATTCGCCAGGTGGAGGCGGCGTATCCACCTGCACGTTTTATTATTTAAATGCGCCCCACTGGAGGCGGTGTATCCAGGGTCACGTGTATTATGGGTCCGCCTTGCGGAAACATCTGCGTCCTGACACACGCGACCATGACAGCCAGGTTGGTCCTGGATCCTGCTGAACAAGATGGTTTGTGCAATGTCTGTCCATGAAATCCCACTCATTGTAAAGTACATAGAAGGCTAGCCAAATTTTTATAAGTGAACAGTTAAAGCTATCTTGGGTTCTACATATTTCATCTGCAATTATTTGTTTTTTATTTCTTCATTGCAGTTGTATGATATCTTTCCTGGAATCATGTGTTATTTACCTGGGCCACACCAAAAAATATTTAGTCTTCTCAAACCTCTTGAAGATGCTCTGAAAGAAATAGTTAGAAGCCACCAAAAAACACTGGTTCCAGCTTGCCCACGAGATTATATTGATTGCTTTCTTCTCCGCATGAAGCAAGTAAGTGAATACCTGAACATGACTGTAAATTCAATTTTTATGTTTTTTGAGAAGTCATATGTAAAGAATTATATTATAATAGGTTAGAAAAGATAGATATGGGATATACTGCTAATTGAAACTTATCTGGTCAACGATAGTCCAATTTATAGTACTGACTTACCTATCATACAGAGAGATCAAGGAAATGCTTTGAGGTCCAAGATAAGGGTAGTGACCTGATGAAGCGATGGCCGGGGGACCACCACAATGCAGGGAGACTACGGTACACAAGATGAGGTGCAAGCAACAAAGGGTTAATTTATTTACAGGCAAGGAATGCAGTGTTTAGGAAAATGCAGAAACAGGGGTATGCTATGGAAACAGACAATTTACAAGGATAATATTCTCTAGCTGGGCCGTCAAACAGCACGGAGCACCAACTATAACAGTTCAGTGTATTTATCCAACTGGCAAGACAACACAGTAAAGTCATGTATGATGCTACACTAACTATGACCTATCTGGCCTTTGCTAACCAGGCCACATGGCTGCCGAGTTCTATCTATTGCAGCCTATCCTAAACCCTAGCATGTGTACAGAAGAGGTTAACACTCACAGTAGCGATGGTATCTCAGTCCAATCCCGGGGCCCCTGCAGCTTTGCAAGATGGTGCGCACTTCTTCCTGGAAGCTCTGTGCAATGTGGTCTTTTCCGTGTTGGCAGGTCCAGTGATGCTCCTAGAAACGGTGGATTCCCTCTGGATTCCTTTCTTGTCTTTTCTTCCTCACGTCAACAAAGAAAAGCCATCTTGTTATCCCCAGAATAGTATACAAAGTCAGTCTCAGACTAAACGTTCTTTTCCTCACAGCTCCAGGCAGACATGTCGGCTTCCTGCAGAAATCTTGGCTCTCATCTCACACACAGAAAATCAGCCCCTCCCCTCTCCAGTGCGGGCAGAAGAAATCACACAGTCTTTACAGCAGGGGAGAGAGAATGTCCCATTGCTCTAACCAAGGGGGGGGTGTTAGGCGTCGGGTTCCTGCCTCTGCACGGGAGGAATCCCGATCCTTGCATTCTGCGGTCTCCCATTCCTCTCCGGCCGCAGAGGAGCCTTCTCAGCAGAGACGTCGTTCCCGGCGTCTTGTTCAGTTTACTACTGTTGGCTTGGTTACTGCTGCCAATCAGGGTTCAGCTATTGTAACCTGCAATAGCCAGCAGCGAGCAGCCCTTGGGACTAAGTCATTCTTTCGGCCCACTGAGCAAGCCTGTGGGAAGTCAAATCATTGGAGGTCTGAGGTCACATGCTTAGGTCCTATTGCTGCTCCCATTGGGCAGAATCGCATGGATGCACGATCATGCGCTAATATACACTGTAATTGGTAGAGATGTGTGTGATGATGGATGCTTGTGAACCGCTGAATGACTCATTATTAGAGTTGAGCGATACCAGCCGATACTTGAAAATATCGGATCGGAATGGATCGGCCGATCTTTAAAAAAAGTATCGGTATCGCCGATTCCGATACCGGGAACCAATGCAAGTCAATGGGGCCAAAATATCCGAATTAAAAAAAACCCTTTCTTTCCTTGTAGGTTAATTCTACATGAAGAAAAACAACTAAGAATAATGTAGAATGTATTGTGGGAGGTGGAGGAGACAATAAAGCCATAGAGGTTTAGCCCAATCAAATGGAATAGCAGGAATTAAACTTTTTTTTTAAAGATGTTAGGAGTTACAAAGATATTGACTATGTTAGCCTCATTTATATTTTGCCAGACATGTATGTCTTCTTCTTCTACTTCCTTTTTTTACATTCTTCTTCTTCTTCTTCTTCTACTTCCTTTTTTTACCTTCTTCTTCTTCTTCTACTTCCTTTTTTTACATTCTTCTTCTTCTTCTTCTTCTACTTCCTTTTTTTACATTCTTCTTCTACTTCCTTTTTTTACATTCTTCTTCTTCTTCTTCTTCTTCTTCTTCTTCTTCTTCTTCTTCTTCTTCTTCTTCTTCCTTTTCTTACATTCTTCATATTCTTCTTATTCAACAATTATTATTCTACATATTCAGCTTATTCATCTTCTTCCTATTCTTCTTCATCATATTCTTGTTTGTGTCAGGCATTCCTGTAGTTGTTATCTAGAAAAGTTAGAAGTTTACACCTTCCGTTCTGCCTGTCACAAAAGATTTACAACAGGATTTGTCCGCGTTCAGTTTGGCCTGCAGCAGCAGGCCTTTTCCAGGGGCACCACGAGGAGGAACGGACTCACCCCCATACACTGCTTAGTCTTCTTCTGCTTATAAATAAGATAATATCATTTGCTCAGAGTATTAGTCTTATGCTTAATGTTCTTCTGCTTTGTTTTTTTTATGCTTCTTTGTCTTCTCTCTCTTGTTGTTCTGCATCTTGGTGGTTGTCTTCCTGTTCTTTGTCCTCTTGAACCAGCTGACGGTACTGGCACCCGGAGGGGCAGCAGAAGGAACAAGAGCCAATGGCACTACCGAGGACCAGCTGACGGTGCTGGAACCCGGTTACTAAGCAGGAGGTACCTGTGCTACAAAGCACTACCAAGGACCAGCAGACGTTGCCGGAACTCGGATACCGAGATGGAGGCACCTAGGCCAAAGGCTCTGACGAGAACCAGCTGACGGTGCTGGAACCCGGAGGGGTAGCATAAGCTGCAAGAGCAAATGGAAATAGCGAGGACCAGCTGACAGTGCTGGCACCCGGAGGGGCAGCAGAAGGAATAAGAGCCAATGGCACAACCGAGGACCAGCTGACGGTGCTGGAACCCGGTTACTAAGCAGGAGGTACCTGTGCTACAAAGCACTACCAAGGACCAGCAGACGTTGCCGGAACTCGGATACCGAGATGGAGGCACCTAGGCCAAAGGCTCTGATGAGAACCAGCTGACGGTGCTGGAACCCGGAGGGGTATCAGAAGTTACCCCTGAAAAGCAAAGTTGGCATGCCGCAAGCTGGCCGCTGTTACCGAATCACACAGTCCTACAGGGGGTGCTTGTCCTACTGGCACTATGGAACAAACCTTTCTTACCAGAACCCGCAGTCCACATAGGAAGCACCTAAACTGCTGGCACCCTAGCCTCGGCTAACCCAACCGCAACACGACATGGCAACTTGGGGTGGCAAACTGACATTGACACTTCCCGGAAACAGCAGGCAGGGCTGGAACCAAGCTGGGCAGGAGGGAGTACACGTGCCAAAGTCAGTTATGAGCAGCAACTGGCGATGTTGGAGCCCAGGACAAGCACTTAGCAGGCTGAGGCCTGATGTGCTGTCAATTGGGAGGCAGCAGGACAGATTGCCATCAAAACAGCAGGGGAACAGCTGACGTTACTGAACCCCACAAACACAGGAGCTAGTGTTTTACTCTGTGAAGACGGCACTTCCGAGCAACAACTGGCTGTGTTGAAGCCCAGGGACAAGCACGGAGCAGGCTGAGGCTGCATTGAAGAAATTTTAAGATCGGTTGTAGACTACTAATTTGAACCAAGCTCCACTTAGGCCTGTGGCTTCACTGATTTTCGTATTTCCCCTGTCCTCCAACCCCGCCAGTTACAGCTCCGAAGTGGCGTCTGCACAATCCACACTTGTTCCTGTGTTACAGGTGTTCAGTCCGGTCAGTTAATCCCCTGATGTGTGTCCGGCAATGTCGCCTGCTCTGTCCACATTCCCATAATGGGAATGTGGACAGAGCAGGCGACATTGCCGGACACACATCAGGGGATTAACTGACCGGACTGAACACCTGTAACACAGGAACAAGTGTGGATTGTGCAGACGCCACTTCGGAGCTGTAACTGGCAGGGTTGGAGGACAGGGGAAATACGAGAGACAGTGGAGCCACAGGCCTAATTGGAGCACGGTTAAAAATCAGTAGTGGTACGACTGTGTAGGCAGCAGGAGACTTTGCCATCCACACAGCAGGGGATCAGCTGACATTACTGAACCCCACTGAGACACGGGAGCAAGTATCTCTTTCCGTGTGGACGGCACTTCCGAACTACAACTGGCTGTGTTGAAGCCCAGGAAATAGGAGGGTGTAGGCAGAGGCCTACTGTCTTTTGATTGAGGTGACAGCAGGAGAGACTGCCATCCACACAGCAGGGGATCAGCTGACGTTACTGAACCCCACTGAGACACGGGAGCAAGTATCTCTTTCCGTGTGGACGGCACTTCCGAACTACAACTGGCTGTGTTGAAGCCCAGGAAATAGGAGGGTGTAGGCAGAGGCCTATTGTCTTTGTAATGCGGAGACAGCAGGAGAGACTGCCATCTCCACAGCAGGGGAACAGCTGGCAGTGCTGAACCCCACTAACACTCTAACGAAGGTGTTTGGCTCTGTGGAGACGACACTTCTGAACACCAACTGACGCTGTTGGAGCCCAGGATTAGGCGAGGAGCAGGCTGGGGCCTACTGGATTTTGGCAGGTGAAGGCAGCAGGAGACTTGCCATCTCCACAGCAGGGGAACAGCTGGCAGTGCTGAACCCCACTAACACTCTAACGAATGTGTTTGGCTCTGTGGAGACGACACTTCTGAACACCAACTGAAGCTGTTGGAGCCCAGGATTACGCATGCCGCATGCAGAGGCCAATGGGCAGCGGTTTTTATGGAGGTTGTGGACTACTACTGATTCTAACCATGCTCCACTTAGGCCTCTGGCTCCACTGTCTCTACTATTTACCCTGGCCTCCAACCCCGCCAGCTACATCTCTGAAGTGGCGTCAGCACAATCTACACTTGTTCCTGTGTTACTGGTGCTCAGTCCCGTCAGTTGATCCCCTGATGTTTGTCCGGCAAGTTCGCCAGCTCTGTCCTCATTCCCACTACTGGTTATGGGAATGTGGACAGAGCAGGAGACCTTGCCGGACACACATCAGGGGATAAACTGATGGGACTGAGCCACAGGAACACAGGAACAAGTGTAGATTGTGCTGACGCCACTTCAGAGATGTAGATGGCGGGGTTGGAGGTCAGGGGAAATAGTAGAGACAGTGGAGCCAGAGACCTAAGTTGGGCACGGTTAAAAATCAGTAGTGGTTTGAATGTTGATGGAGCTGGTGACTTTGCCGTCCACACAGCAGGGGATCAGCTGGCATTACTGAACCCCACTAACACAGGAGCTAGTGTGTTTCTCTGTGCAGACGACACATCTGAGCGACAACTGGCTGTGTTGAAGCAAAGGGATTATAGTTCAGGTGGTAGAAAAATGAACACACCAGCAGACCTGGATACAGTTGCCAACCACTAATTTAGTCTGTAAGAGGAATGGCAAAGTCTTTGGAGATCCAGGCCTTGTTCATTTTCAGAAAAGTCAGCCGGTCAACATTATCGGAAGATAGTCGCGTGCGACGGTCTGTTAGTACACCACCTGCGGCACTAAAGACACGTTCCGATAATACACTGGCAGCAGGGCAAGCCAGCACCTCCAATGCATACTGGCTAAGCTCTGGCCATGTATCCAGCTTAGAGACCCAAAACTTGAAGGGGGAAGAGCCATCTGGGAGTACAGCGACAGGGCAAGACATGTAGTCTGACACCATCTGACGGAAGCGTTGCCTCCTGCTGACTCGAGGCGTCGCTGATGGTGTAGACAATTGTGGTGGACACACAAAACTTTGCCACATTTGGGCCATAGTGGTCTTGCCTTGTGCTGCGGCGCTGCCTCTGCTCCCTCTTTGTGCAGAGTTTCCTCCACTGCCTCGACGCACAGAGCTGCTTTGTAAAGCACTAGCAACAATGCTGTCGGGTGGAATGGAAAACATTATGGACTGCACCAGTGACTCTTCGTACTCCCGCATTTTACGCTCCCGGTTCAACGTTGGTATGAGCCTTTGTACGCTGTCCCGGTAGCGAGGATCTAGGAGGGTGTACACCCAATAATCAGCCGAGACGAGAATGTGGGCGATGCGGCGGTCGTTTCTCAGGCACTGCAGCATGAAATCAACCATGTGCTGCAGACTCCCAACTGCCAAAGAACCGCTGTCCCCTGTTTGAGGCGTGACCTCGGCCTGCTCTGCATCACCCCACCCTCGCTGTACATACTGAGTAGAGGTTTGTGTACCTCCCTCCTCTGGAGAGATGTCTTCCTCCTCCATCGACTCCTCCTCATCCTCCTCACAAAGTGTCCCCTGCCTAGGCCTTTGTGAGGAAACACGTAGCGCAGACTGTCCAGAAGCAGATGGCATTTGGGACTCCTCATCCTCCACCTCTTCTGAAACCTCATCCCTAAGTGCTTGAAGTGTTTGTTGAAGCAGGCAGATAAGGGGGACAGTCATGCTGACTAGTGCATCATCTGCACTCGCCATCCGCGTGGATTCATCGAAGGCACGCAAAACGAGGCAGATGTCCTTCATAGAGGCCCACTCAATGGTGCTGAAGTGTGAACGGCGCACAGTGCGACTTGTTTGCGCCTGATGCAGCTGGTACTCCATGACTGCTGCCTGCTGCTCACACAACCGCTCCAACATATGTAACGTTGAATTCCACCGGGTGGGTAGGTCACATATGATGCGATGTTCCGGAAGGCCAAATCGTCGCTGCAGAGCAGCGAGGCGCGATCTTGCCGTGCTGGAACGTCGCAAGTGAGCGCACTCTATGCGGACCTTGTGCAACAGTGCAGCAAGATCCGGATAGTCCCTCAGAAAGCTCTGCACGACCAAGTTAAGAACATGTGCCAGACATGGGATGTGTGTGAGGTTGCCTAGGCCAAGAGCTGCCACCAGATTTCGGCCATTGTCACACACTACCAAGCCCGGCTGGAGATTCGCTGGCCCAAACCACACATCGCTCTCCAGCTTGATAGCATTCCAGAGCTCCTGCGCTGTGTGGCTTCGATTCCCCAAAGAAATTAATTTGAGTACAGCCTGTTGACGTTTGGCCACGGCTGTGCTCATATCGGTCGTAACAGGCTCCTGCTCTGCTGTTTCTGAGGAACTTGAGTAGGAGGAGGAGTCTATGTGTACAGACTGGAGTCCTGCAATCCGTGGCGTTGGAAGAACACGTACAGCGCCACTCTCCAGATCCGTACCCGGCTCCACAACATTGACCCAGTGGGCAGTGAGGGAAAGGTATCGTCCCTGTCCATGGTTACTGGTCCACGCATCGGTGGTCAGGTGGACCTTGCTACTAACGGCGTTTAGTAGCGCATGTTTTATTTTGCCCTCAACATGTTTCTGCAGGGCAGGGACGGCTCGCCTGCTGAAATAAAAGCGGCTGGGCACGTTGTATTGGGGGACTGCCAATGCCATTAAGTCCCGGAAGGTGTCAGTGTCCACCAGCCTGAATGACAGCATTTCAACTGCCAGAAGTTTGGCAATGCCAGCATTCAGAGACTGTGCTCGGGGATGGTTTGCCGAGTAAGGGCGCCTTTTATCCCATGCCTGTGCTACCGATGGCTGTGATGGATGGGAACGTGCTGCTATGGGTGTAATCTGACAGGGTCTCCGGACAACAGTGGCAGAGGTTCTTCCTTGGCGATCCTGTGAGGAAGCCGAACCAGCAGTGTGTGAGCTGGAGGAAGAGGGCCCAACACGAACTGAAGAGGTGGTAGGTGGTGCTGTACGTTGGCCTACGTCTTCAGGGTGTCTCTGCAACTCCAACTCGTGCTTGGTGCGCACATGTTTCCACATATTTGTGGTATTGAGGTTGCTGACATTTCTCCCTCTTTTGACTCTCTGATGACACAGCTTGCATTTGACAAAGCAAATGTCATCTGCAACTGTGTCAAAAAAGGACCACGCACTGCAACTCTTGTGAGCGCCCGGTTTGCCTTTGGAAGGAGGAATGCTCCTAACGGGTGCCGAAGTGGAGGGTACAGGCAACCAAGTCTTCCCCCTCCCTCTGCCTCCTGTTTTGGCCGGTAGGGGAATCTCTTCCTCCGAGCTGCTCCCACCACCTTCCTGTTGCTCACGCCATGATTGGTCAAGGACCTCATCATCTTCCCTCCCCTCTTCAAACAGCTGCTTCTCCGGGGTTGTCTCGCCAGCACCGTACGCACCAGAAAGTGGCAACTGAGTCTCGTCATCATCTGATGCGTACTGAGGTGTGCTGACCATAGGCACTGGCCCACTCGCCTCTTCAGATTCAGAGGGACAAAGAAGTTGCGCATCACTGCATACTCCCTCTTCTTCACATTCAGGAATGCTGCTTGGCTGGCCCCCTCTTTCCAAGCCAACAGATTCCGAGAACAGAAGTAGAGACTGTGATGGCTCCTGTCCATGTCTCTCTGACTGCCTGGGCACTTTGGCAGGTGGTGAAGAGACAGATGGTTGCTCTTCGGTGCTCTGACCCTGAGAGGATGCGGAAGTAATTGAAGTCGATGCGTTAGCTGCCATCCATCCGACAACGGCTTCAATTTGTTCCTCCCGCAGCAGTGGGGTACGTTGAGGTCCTACAAAGCTGCGCATAAAGGACTGTTGCCTGCTAAAACTGGGGGATGCTGATCCACTGGTGCCCGCAGCAGGCCCAGAATCCCCACGTCCTCTACCTGTAGAATCCCCACGTCCTCTCCCTGCAGAATCTCCACGTCCTCTCCCTGCTGAAACTCCACGCCCACGCCCACGCGCCTTACTCCCTGCCTTCTTCATCTTGCAAGACTGCTTAAGATAGGCAAAAAAGTACAAAGGGGGGCCTTAGTGTGCTTATTCCTGAACAGCTGGTTACAGGTACAAGAAACACTAATTTTATGAAGTGTGTGTGTGTGTGGACTAGACTTTAATAGGAGCTGATGTGGCCTACACAAGTTCAAAATGTAGTGTTTGGTGAACTTTTTTTGTGCTTTCTTTGTTGGAAACAAACTCAAAGTATGTGAACAAAGAATTGAAACTGATAGTATCACCAACTTTTTGGAGCTATTACAATGCAGGCAGGTAACCTACAATGCAAAAGATGAGGCTCCAAAAAAATTGGGTAATACTAATCTGGCTGCGCCGGCAGGGCACAAGCCAGAAAAAAAGGCTCCTCTATCTACTCCTATATAGTGTTTGCAACCAACCAATGTTGATGGATACGGATGGATGCACACTAATAGGAGAAGAAAAAATGAGCTGCACTCAAAGACAAATATGTGTGAGGCAGTGACGCACGTTGAGCGTCCTACAACCAGACGTAGCTGCAGGACACTCTACTCAGTGTGAGCTGCACTCACACACAGTCAGAGGCCTCTCAGACAGCCGTCAACAGTGCAGCTAAGTGGGCACTGGCACTGACAGGCTGCAGAAAGGCTCCGCTGTGTACTCCTTTATAGTGTTTGCAACCACCGTAGATGGAGACGGATGGATGCACACTAATAGAAGAAAAAATGAGCTGCACTCAAATAAAAATATGTGTGAGGCACTGACGCACGCTGAGCGTCCTACAGCCAGACGTAGCTGCAGGACACACTACTCAGCGTGAGCTGCACTCACACACAGTCAGAGACCTCTCAGACAGCCGTGAACAGTGCAGCAAAGTGGACACTAGCACTGAAAGGCTGCAGAAAGGCTCCGCTGTCTACTACTAGTGTTTGCAACCAACGTATATGGATACGGATGGAAGCACACTAGATTGAAATTATGTAAAAAATGCAGCTCAAAAAATAAAAGATGTATGAGGCAGCAGTGATCACACTGGGTGGCCTACAGCCTGACGTGGCTGCAGGACCCACTCCACAGCATGAGCTGCACTCACACAGCCCTTGCAGACAGCTGTGAACACTGCTGCTAGGGCAAAGAAGGCTACAGTGTTGGTTTATGTAGCCTGGGTAAAGCACTAGATGTTTGGTGGAATCGCTATTTCTAACTGTCCCTCACAGTCTTCTACAGCAGCCTGTCCCTAACTGAATTCACAGCAGAGTGACCAGAAATGGCGGCTGCGGTGGCTTTTATAGTGCATCATGACATCATTTCGGCAGCCAATCACAGCCATGCCAATAGTTAACATGCCTACATGCCTAACAGGATGTGCCCACACTTCGGAGGATTCCCATTGGCTTAATCAAAGCAAGCAGGCTCATAGCATGATGGGAACTTCCTATTCCGATTCCGATTCCGGAATCCGATATGACAAAAGTATCGGAATTAAGTATCGGAATTCCGATACCGCTAATATCGGCCGATACCCGATACTTGCGGTATCGGAATGCTCAACACTACTCATTATGAAACCCCTTCCCTTTGATACGCATGTTAGTAGGGTTTAGAGTTCAGAGTCAGCGCTGAGTTGTGGGGTACTGCCTAGCGCCGCAGTGCTCCCAGCTCCTCACACACTAGCGCCTGTGTGTGCCAATCTACCTAAGGCACTACGCTACCGCATGTACTGCAGCATCCATTAGTGCGGCTCCGAGCGCGTCCTATGTGCCTTCCAGGTCTGAGTTTAGGCTGGTTAGTGGCATCCGCCAGAGATGCGCTGTGCGGTAAGCAACATTCAGCTGCACCCTGTGTCTTCTAACAGGGCACAGCATTCTATATGTGTCTCTTCAGGCACCGTGGTTGCGGTGCTGAATGCTAGTGGGGCTAGAGGGGTTCTAACCCTGACTCCTTGGGGCAGAGTCCTGTGTCTTAGCACTAATGCTCTCTTGCCAAGTCCTGTGAAGATAAACAGGCTCTGGTACTTGTTCCAGCGGCTCTGTGAGGTAACAGAGTTCGCTCCTGTTGACACCAGTTCAGCGGTTAACCCCCGGTGTTTAGTGCTCCGCCTTTGCTGAGCAGCAGTTTCCATATCTGCACGGTGGACCCTGGGTTGCGATCGCACTTCCTTATATTTTATATTTAGTGTGATCCACAACCCTAACAGGGTGTTGTTTCTTAAAGTGGCAGCTTGTCTCTACGGTCCATAGCAATGCCACCCCCTTACATACCTCCCTACTTAAAGATGGTCATCATCGACCATCACAGCATCAAGGTTGCAGTGGGAGACACTTGCAATGCGGAACAGCACCTGTAGGGGAGAAAACACAAGTGGATAAACAGACAGAGAACACTGTTCTATGTATCGGGCTGGTGGAACCACTGCAGCAGACCTCTGGGATCTCCGGATGTCTTGACTATCTTCCAGAGGAATACTTGCAGCAGGAGTTATAGTAGGCTCTTGTCTGGACTCATCGTCATGTGGCAGCAGTGGTACCTCCAGAAGATTACCATCTCTGTCCGGCTGAGGGCCCCCCACGTTGTCAGGGCCTATCCACTATTCATCATTGATTTCACCAGCAGGCAAGACAGGTTCAGGAGGTGGAGCATCACCCTCAAGCAACATTGGTACAGGACGGGCCTCGGACCGGCATGGCCGCAGCATATTTCTGTGGAGCACTCTAGGGGCGGATGCCCCATTCTCAACCTGCACCTTGTAGACTGGGCCGTCAGCATACACTCGCTCAATTACTTTGTAAGGCTGTATTTCCCATTTCTCGCTTAGCTTACTCCTGGGGCGTTTCTCTCTGACTAATACTCGGTCCCCGGGACGGAGCAGTATCTCCTGAATCGGTTTACGGCCCGTATGCTCCTATAGCTGCTGACCCACCAACCGCCATATTGTTTGCAATCATTGCCGATGTTCCTTCACCCATGAAGTGACAGTTCGCTCCATCAGCTCTTCTGGCTGTTCTAACTTCAACTCAATGATCTCTTGACTAGCTCTTCCAAACAGCAGCACATGGTCGATGATGAGACCACCGATCCGACCTGGACCGTTGGAACACATAGCCAGCACAGCAGCATAGAGGAAGAAGGTGGATACGTAGCACCAACAAAGGCACCAAGGGCTGCTGGTTACAGCAGAGTGCACAGTGTGTCAAGAACAATCCCTCTGTGCCCAAGTCAAGGCAAGGGTGCGTTCAGCCGCTGTCTGGAAAAATTTTTCCGACAGTCCTTCTGAACCAAATATTGTCATCTGTAGCATCTGCTATAGGAAGCTGAGCAGAGGCCAGGCCACAGGCAACCAAAGCCCCACCAGTATGCGGAAAACATGGCAGTCAAGCACCCTAGTCGTTAGGCTGAACAACAGGGTACCAAATTAGTGTCTGCGACTGCGGGTCAAACCACAGCCATGTCGCCTGTGATATGTCCTTTCCAATCTGCTGGGCAGGATGCAGGTGATCTTCATACTTCTTGCTCACAAGCTGCGGTTGCACAGACACAGGCCACAACAAGCTCATCCACTTGTTTGTCCCAGGAAAGTGTCCAATTGTCCGTGCCCCAGATGTATGAAAGGAGGCGAAAATACCAAGCCACGCACCCACAAGCACAAATACTGAACAAGCACATTGCCAAGTTGCTAGCCATGGAGATGTTGCCGTTTAGGCTTGTGGGGACAGTCTTTCCATGATCTTTTGGCTGTGGCTGCCCCACGATACTCGGTTCCCAGCTGGCATTATTTTTCCCGGTGTGCTGTCCCCGCGTTACACTAGTACGTCTTAAAAAATCAAAAGTGTGCTCTCACCAACGCCATAACCGGGAAGGTCCATCTTACAACAGACACGTGGACAAGTACTTGTGGCCAGCGACGATACAGCTCTGTAACGGCACACTGGCTCAACCTGGTGGAGGGTGGGACAAAGTCTCAAACTGGACCATCAACACATATCTTACCCAAGCCACGAATAGCGGGCCCAACCTCAATCAGGGTTTCCACCTCATCATATACGTCCAGTCTCCCCTCTTCCTCCTCCTCTGCCTTGTCATCCTATGCTGAATTACCCTCCACATCCCTCCCAAGTTGGGAGCTGTGCAGCAGTGCATCGGCAAAGCGGCAAACCGCTCTGCTGAAGCTGATCTGCTTAGGTGAAACACCACACACTGCAGCAGAGCTGTGGCAAGGAATAAAACAACAGACCGATCAGTGGCTCTCCCCACTGCAACTCCAACCTGGTCTGGTTGTCTGCAACAATGGGCATAAACTGGTGGCGGCTTTAAAGCTCGGGAAGCTGGTACACGCGCCATGCATTGCTCACCTGCTGAACCTAGTGGTGCAGAAATGTCTAAAAACATACCCTGACTTGCCATACCTACGTATTTGTGCCCATTTCCATCACTCCTCAACCACTGTTGCTGGTTTTGTAGCGCTTCAAAAGCAATTTGATTTGCCTAACCACAGACTCATTTGCAACCTGCCAACACGGTGGAACTCAACATATAATATGTTGGCAAGGGTAAGTCAGCAGCAGAGGACACTTGCTGAATACCGGCTTAGGCTACTTTCACACATCAGTTTTTGTGCATCAGGCGCGATGCGGCGAAAAGTGTAAAAACCGGATCCGGCGCCTGTTGCCACCGGATCCGGTTTTTTCCCCATAGAGTTTCATTATCGCTGCATCGCGCCTGATGCCTATGCGGCGTATCCGGTTTTTGCCAGATCCGGCAAAAACAGCCGGTCCGGCGTCTGGAAAAAACGTTCTCTGCAACGTTTTTTCTCAGCGCCGGACCGGCTTTTTCCACAGCGCATGCCCGGACTCTGTGAATGTTAACCCCACAAGTGCCCGGTGAGAGAGAGAGAGATCTCTCTCTGTCACCCAGACACTTGTGAGAGATCTCTCTCGCCGGGCACTTGTTGGGTTAACACTCACAGTGTCTGGGTAAGAGAGAGAGATCTCTCTGTGGGGTTAACCCCACAAGTGCCCGGCAAGAGAGAGAGATTCTCTCGCCCGGACACTGAGTGTTAACCCCACATGTCTCTCTCTCTCTCCAACCCCCTCTCCTCTCCCCTCCCCTCTCCTTTCCCCTCCCCTCACCTCCCTTTCAGCAGCTTTCTCTTTCAGCGGCTGTCTCTGTCCACCTCCTGCTGCGGCTCCTTTAAATCACGTCCGAGCCGTATCAGACGCCGCACACACATCCGGTGTCACGGCTGCAGGCCGGATCCGGCGGCCCGGCTTTTCGCCGCACGCCGCCGGACCCCACACACCGGATGTGTGAAAGTAGCCTTAAAGATGCCCGTCACAATGAGGCTCAGCCAAGACACATAACAACTGTCGAGTGGGTGGGGATCGCTGATATTTGTGAGGTGCTTGATAACTTTGAGTACTGCACCAAGCTTGTGAGCGGTGATCAGGCTATTATCAGCGTAACCATCCATATGCTATGTCTGCTGAAAAAATTGGAATCTTTGCGTGCCCAGCAGATGGGTATGGAGCAAGATTTCACAATGGGTGATCCTACCCAGCCCAGCCAATATCATCAGGTAACATTGGGGGATGAAGATGATGATGAAAATGAGGAGGGAGAAGACTTCTTTTTCAGTGGTACCGAGGGGACACCTCATGCTACAAAGGGGAATCCCAGCCCCAGCTTCATGTCTGTCCAGCATGGGTGGGCAGGAGAGGAGGAGGTGGAGGAGGAGAGTCAGTGTGAGGAGAGGATGGGTATTGTTCCTCCTTCATAGGTCACAGAAAAATTGCCTCTTTGCATCTTGGCACACATGGCACACTTCATATCTGACTGTCTGTGCCAAGACCCTCGCGTAATCCACATTTTCAATAGCAACCTATGCTGGCTGTCCACCTTTCTAGACCCACGGTACAAGGACAAATTCCTTCGCTACTGTTGCAGTAACCAAGGGGTTTCACAATGGAATCCTTCAAGAAGGCCGTTGTCGATCATTTGATGGCAACAGCACCCTCAGACACCACTGCTGGCAGCGGTACCAGCTCTGTGCAACAGCATGCATTAATGGGGAGAGATACGCCAAGCAGGTCCAAAAGAGGTGGTGGTAAAAGGTCCACAAACTGAGCCATCTTCAATAAACCGGCTCATCACCAAGGACTAGCTGGAACAGTAGCAATGTCAATGAGGAAGAAGTTGAACAGGATGGTCAACAACTATCTAAGTGACCATACCTGCGTCATTCCTGACGCTTCGGTACCGTTTAATTACTGGGTATCCAAGCTGCATAGTTGGCCTGACCTCTCCTTCTATGCCTTGGAGGTGCTGGCCTGCCTTGCTGCTAGTGTGATGTCAGAGCGTGTTTTGAGTGCCGCTGGGGCAATCATAACAGATACAAGCACATAGTTGACTACAGAGAATGCAGACAGGCTGACTCTGATAAAATTTAACAAGGACTGGATTTTACAACAGTATATAAGCCCTCCAGATGACAGTATCCCAACCTAAAGTCACCCAAAACTTTATTTTTTTTTAAATTGGTGATCACGTCTAGAGTTGAGCAAAACGGGTCGAAAAAATTGAAAAGTCGCCGACTTTCGCCAAAGTCGGGTTTCATGAAACGAAACCCGACCCCAGCGTGAGGTTGGCCACGAGGTCGGCGACTTTAGCGCCAATGTCGCGTTTCACATGATGCTTGAGCGCCCGTTTTGCAGCCAATCAGGAAGAACGGACACTGTGGGCAACGTGATGACATAGGCAGCGGTCACCACCATCTTGGAGAAGGGCATGCAAATGATTGGCTTGCTTTGTGGGGCGTCACAGGGGGTATAAAAGGGCGGGGACGCCGACCGCCATGTTACTCATGCTGATCTCAGAATAGGGAGAGCGTTAGGCAGGGAAGAAGATACCAAAAACTGATTCTGCTGCTAGTGATTTTGCCTGTACAACACACCAGTCACTGTGCAGTGCAAGGGGAGGCTATATCTTGGTGCATCAGCTCAGTTGGTTATTAGGCTGCCTTTTAAGGCTACCTGGTAGTTGCATTGCTGTGTGCACACTGCTGAGCAAACTGCTTTTTTCAAAGCAATCCAGATTTTATTTTTTTGTCCTTGTGAGTTACTGAGCGTTCATTTTTCACACACTGTACAGCGGTGTACGCTCCTCACACAGTACCGTGTAACGGCTGTTATCACGGCCAACATTGAAGCTACATACGTGTGTGACTCTGTAAGGAAAAGCTGAGGAGTTTGTCCGTTCTTACAGACCTACACCTTATAGTTTTGTCCGTTTTTCAAACAGTATAGTATATTTGCTGTTTGATTACATTCAAAACTAGAGAGAGACAGCGTGCGTCAGTCCGTATCCAAAAACACGGAGCTTGACAATTTTACATACACCGTACGGCGGTGTACGTGCACGCTCCTCTCTCAGTACCATGTAACGGCTGTTATCACAGTGAAGCTATCTGTGTGTGACTCTGTAAGGAAAAGCCGAGGAGTTTGTCCGTTCTTACAGACCTACACCTTATAGTTTTGTCCATTTTTCAAACAGTATAGCATATTTGCTGTTTGATTACATTCAAAACTAGAGAGAGACAGCGTGCGTCAGTCCGTATACAAAAACACGGAGCTTGACAATTTTACATACACCGTACAGTGGTGTACGTGTACGCTCCTCTCTCTGTACCGTGTAACGACTGTTATCATGGCCACCTTTCTAACAGCATAGAGAATCTGCCTTTCACATTGTGGTGTTAAATAAACAGGGCCTGACTGAATCCAACAGTGTCCTGAAGTGTACATAGATTCCAATTATCCACAGTCCTCCATACACCTTTCTAACAGCATAGAGAATCTGCCTGTCATATTGCGGTGTTAAATAAACAGGGCCTGACTGAATCCAACAGTGTCCTGAAGTGTAGATAGATTCCAATTCTCCACAGTCCTCCATACACCTTTGTAACAGCATAGAGAATCTGCCTGTCACATTGCGGTGTTAAATAAACAGGGCCTGACTGAATCCAACAGTGTCCTGAAGTGTAGAGACATTCTAATTCTCCCCACTACTATATACACCTTGTACCTTGTTTTACAGTACCAGAGAGTTGGTGGAAATTTGGGTACATTTTTCCAAAAAATGAGGAAGTGTGGTGGAAGGGTCCGTGGAAGTGGGCGGGGGTTGGCAGCTGGTAATAATGGTGTTGGTGGTGGATCTGCTGGTAGTGGCAAAAGCAAAATAGCACCTAATGCAGGAGGTGTTGAGGCTGCGTCATCGTCTGGCTCCACAAGGCCTCGAAGGCTCCCTTTTCTGGGAGTAGGTAAACCGCTTCTAAAGCCGGAGCTTCAAGAACAAGTTTTGGCTTACATTGCTGACTCAGCCTCCAGCTCTATTGCCTCCTCTTCTGAAGTTTTAAAAAATAAAAGCAGTGATTCGTCATTGGAGGCTCATGGTCATGAACCACACCTTTCCTTGTGTCCTTCACCTCTACCAAAATTGAAGGATGCGGCAGGCCACACTACAGATTATTCCATGGAGCTGTTTTCACATACCATCCCTGGGTTATCAAGTCAAATCGTGAATTACCCAGGCAAAGATGAATCTGACATGGAGTGCACTGATGCACAGCCACTGATAGATGATTCTGCTGGTACATTCACTCAGAGCACTACATTGTCCTCGCTGTGTACTGAGCCAGAATCTGATCCAGATGAAACTCAGGTGCCCCTTCCCGCATACTATACCACCATACACGGTGACACAGAGGAAGGTGCACATGACATTGAAGAGGAGGTGATGGATGTGACCCAGTTGTTGACCCAGATTGGCATCCATTGGGGGTAGAGTGTGCCGCTGCCAATAGCTCAGAAGAGTAGGAGGAGCATCCGCAGCGGGCATCGACATCGCAACAGTTGTTATCCGGCAGGCCCGGAGCAGTCCAAAAACGGGTTACAAAAACCCAAAAAATTGCAGGACAGCTTGGCCAGATGGTCAAAATAGCACAGCGTGCAAGGTCTCAAAGTGTCTTCCCTAGTAGGAAGAGTGCAGTGTGGCACTTTTTTGAACAAAATCATAATGATCAGGCAAAGATTATGTAAGAAGTGCGCAAAGACCTTTAGCCGAGGGAAAAATCTGAGAAATTTGAATACCAGTTGCATGCTAAGACATTTAATCACCATGCACTTGCAAGCGTGGACGAACTACCAAAACTCACGTACTACATGTGCTACTGCTCCCAAAGAAGGTAGTCAGCAACGCTACATTGTTTCCCCCACTGTAAGTCCACCGGTTAGCACACCACCAGCAGCAAATGTTGAGTTGTCGTCGCAAGGGCAAATCAGTCAGGGAATCACACTGTTATTGCAACGAAATACTGAATCTAGGCCATCAGAAAGAACACCAACTCCATCACCATCATCAACCCTCTCTCAGTCCACCATGTCCACCGCTAGTTCCACCATATGCAGCTCTCAAGTCCAGCTCACCCTACCAGAGATTATGAGTAGGACAAAAAAGTACTCATCCTCTCATCCGCGTACACTGGGTTTGAACGCCCACATTGCCAAACTAATCTCGTTAGAGATGATGCCCTATCGGTTGGTTGAAAGCGCTGCTCTCCGCGAACTAATGGCCTATGCAGTACCACGCTATGAACTACCCAGTCACCACTTCTTTTCTCGCAAAGCCATCCTAGCCCTCCACCTTCATGTGAAGGACCGCATTGTCCATGCACTCAAGCAATCAGTGAGTGGAAAGGTGCACCTCACAACTGATGCATGGTCCAGTAGGCATGGCCAGGGCCGTTATGTGTCCATAACTGTGCACTGGGTTAATGTGGTGGATGCAGGGTCCACAGGGGACAGCGGTGGTGGGACAGTGCTGCCTAGCCCACGGAATAGGAAACAGTTGGCTGTTGGCGTTCGACCCTCCTCCTCCTACTCCTCCAGAAGCGAAAGCTCGTCCCCAGAGTGCAGTCGCAGCAGCACTCCATCCGCAGCTGCCAGTGTTGCACACGAGGTGTCCCCCTATCGATCAGCTAGTGGAAAGCGTCAGCAGGCTGTGTTGAAGATGATGTGTTTGGGCGACAGACACACCGCGGAGGTACTGGCCGACTACTTTCAGCAACAAACTGAGTCATGGCTGGGCAGTGTACATCTTGAGGCAGGCAAGGTAGTTAGTGATAACGGGCGTAATTTTGTGGCTGCCATAGCCCTTTCAAAACTCAGACACATACCTTGCTTGGCTCACACCTTGAACCTGGTGGTGCAGTGCTTCCTCAATAATTATCCGGTGTTAACAGGCCTGCTCCTGAAGGTTCAAAAACTGTGCTCGCACATCCGCCGTTCGCCCCTACACTCCAGTCGTATGCAGAAGCTGCAGCGATTGCTACACCTTCCAAAGCACCGGCTAATTATCGACGTTACAACAAGGTGGAACTCCACCCTGCACATGGTTGAGCGGCTGTGCGAACAGAGGCAGGCTGTAATGCATTTGTGGGAGGATACCCAGACAGGCACTTTGAGGGCAGACATGGAGTTGACCGGTGTGCAGTGGTCAAAGCTGAAAGACCTCTGTAAAGTCCTTCAGTGTTTTGAGGAATGCACACGACTGGTAAGCGCAGACGACACCATCATAAGCATGAGCATCCCACTTATGCGTCTGCTCATGCAAACTTTGACGCACATTAAGGAGCAGGCGTCTGCAGCCGAGGTTGACGAGGAGGAAGAGGAGGAGGGAATCCTTGCTGACAGTCAGCCATTGTCTGCTCCTGGACCTCTCCTGGATGAGGTGGAGGAAGAGGAAGAGGAGGAGGAGGGTGATGATGGGGATGATTATTTAGGGGAGGAGGATGCTTCTCGTGTGTCCAGAGAAAATGTTGGCGTGGCAAGGGCTGGTACAGGGTTTGTGTGTGACTGGAGGGATGTGGATTTGCCAGAAAGTGCTCCTCCACCATGCAGTCGCACTGCATCATTGACACCGGGAACATTGGCCCACATGTCAGATTATGCCTTGCAGATCCTAAAAAGGGACCCCCGCATTGCCAAAATGATGAACGATGATGACTACTGGTTGGCCAGCATCCTCAATCCACGCTATAAAGGCAAATTCCAAAACATCATGCCACAGGAGAACCTTGACCTAATATTGGCTAACAAACAAGCAACTCTGGTAAACAGGTTGGTTGAGGCATTCCCAGCACACAGCAGCGGTGATGTTTGTCACACGAGCCGTAGGGGCCGGGGGCAGCTTGGAAGAGGTGTTGGTGGTGCACACATCAGAAGTGGCGTTGGAGAAAAGGGTTTCATGACCATGTTGTGGAGTGATTTTTCAAGTCCCGCTCAAACGACTGGTAATACTGCATCAATGGAAAGTGACAGTAGACAGCACTTGTCAACTATGGTTACAAACTTCTTTTCCTCCCAGGTCGATGTTCTCCCTCACAGGTCATTCCCCTTTGACTATTGGGCCGCTAAACTGGACACCTGGCCTGAATTGGCACAATATGCGTTACAGGAGCTCGCTTGCCCAGCTGCAAGTGTGCTATCGGAAAGAGTCTTCAGTGCTGCTGGATCAATACTGACAGAAAAAAGGACCCGTCTGTCGACCCAAAATGTGGATGATCTAACCTTCATTAAAATGAACCATGCATGGGTTTCCAAGGATTTTGTCCCACCTTCCCCTGATGACACATAGGTTGACAGAAAAATGGCTTGCTTTGGTCCTCCTCTTCCTGGGACTTGACCAATTTCGCCTTTTGCAACAGCTGAATGTCCAACATCAACATATGCCACTTTGTAAACCTCCCTAACTGGGCTGCCCCCCCCCCCCATGGTCGGGTTCACCAGCTAGCGCACGCAACAGTGCGAGTGCCGTTGCCCTTGACAAGTGGGTAGGCTGACACTTGGGCACGGGCACTGGCACAGGGTCCCTCATAGTGCAATCAAGTGTCTCTGACGGTGGTGGTGCACACCCACCGTCAGACACACCGCCGTACTATGAGGGGCCCAGTGCCAGTACCGACGCCCACGAGTGGGCCACCCGTGCTTGGCCAGGGCCCCAGCATTTGCAATCTTTACCTCTCCCTGCTCCTCCGCTGTGTAGTCTGGGCTGTCAAATCTATACTGGGCCTGACAGCGTCTGAAATCATCGTTCACGGGTAATAATTGTAATCCCAGATCCCCATCACTAACTGTGTTCAGCGGCTTATCTGCACCTGTAAGCGACACACGCTGGCCCTTTCGGTGTAGCGTGCATGCAGCCACGGACATGTAAGGCCTTGACACACCAGTTATTGGCCAATCTCGCGTGCCAGAGCCTCGCATGTCCCTCTATTAAGCTGGACGCGGACCGCGTGGGCAGGACGGAGTCTCGTTCGTTATCGGAATTAAGCTTTCAATGCGTGCATCTTTTAGGTTGCTGGATGGTTGAGGTTGCCCGTGTTGAGTCCAATTACGCCGAAGGCTCCACTCCTGGTGGTGCCCTTCTGGACATTCATTTAAGGTTCAGCTTTGCAACCATACTGCCCACGTCAAACAAAAATTTTGCCTTCATGGACGCTGTTTGGAGGGTCGTGAGTCGTGGGAATCATGTCGCCCAATCAGTTAACCTGCTAGAGAGATCCTTCATTGCTCCCAAGCATGACATCACACTCCCTAGGAGGAAGGTAATGCCACTGTGGCGACCATACTCCTGGGGGCACCACAAGTGCACTGATGCCCAGCCACTGCTCGATGATTCTGCTGGTACATTGACCCAGACCACTACATTCCCCTCGCACTATACACAGCCTGAATCTGACCCTGATGAAACTCAGGTTACCCTTCTCATATAATGTTCCAACTTACACGGTGACAAAGAGGAAGCTGCAGATGAAAGTACAGGTTCGGCCCAGCTGCCGTCAGACACACCGCCGTACTATGAGGGGCCCTGTGCCAGTGCCGTCGCCAACGAGTGGGCCCCCCCTGCTTGCTCAGGATCACAGCACTTGCAAGGTTGAAATACTTACCTCCCCCTGCTCCACCGCCATGATGTCTTCCGCGCTTCCTGACACTGATATTCTGATCAGAGAGCGCAATGACATCACGTCTGTACGCCCTTTGCCTAAACAGCCAAGTGCAGTGCGATGGAAGATGGGGACGACAAGGAGTCCTGACTAGTACAGGGATTCCATAGCGAGGAGACTTATTTCATTGTTTTCAATGTTGGGACTGCTATTTTTGGGGAGCACTATACTCTGGAGAATGATAGATGGGGCCCCCCATACACTGGAACATTCCAAAGGTGGACATCAGACACTGGAGCAGCATGTACAGGGCCCATTATACACTAGAGCATTAGAAACAGGGTATGTATGGAGCATTATTTGGGCCCATAAGAGAGTGGAGCTTCATCCATGTGGACCAACATATACTGTAGCATTATGTGGAGCTCATCATACACAGTTTCAAACATTATATGGGATCAATGATTCTGTAGGGAGAAATAGATGGGCCTCATTACGCTGTATAGCGCACTATGCGGTGGCCATAATACTGTATGGAGTATTATACTGTCCGTTTTTGGAGCTATTGGAGAATTTTAAATGGATATCAGTCATGAGATGTAAAAAGTGAAGTATTTTTCCTTGTACTATACCACTATTTCTCTGCCGTATCAGAGCATCATGAGTTGTGGTATGTGTTAAAGGGGCGCTCTTTGGCCCAGGGCACATGAAAACCTGGAGCCAGCCCTACCCCCCCGCAACTTTAGCCAAATAACTCCCATTTTTCAATGCGTAACTTGTATTATGAAGTAAATAAAGGGTGACAAGGTTCAGGAATAAGAATTTATGGTTTTGGCATTCAAATAGGCACTGTAAGTGTGTTTCCTGTCCTCTTCTCACTCCCGACTTTTCTTCCCCATTGACTTAAATTGGGTTTCGTGTTTCGGTCTGAACGAATCCCGACTTTTTCCGTTAGTCGGACGATCTCACTCGACCCGACTTTTGAGAAAGTCGGGTTTCGCGAAACCCGACTGGACCCGAAAAAAGGCAAAGTCGCTCATCTCTAATCACGTCCATTCCTTCCCATACAAGCCCCTTTTCTTCTTCTTTCACATGTTTTCAAAACCTGCTTCTGACACAGGCACCTCATGGTCAATAAGCTAAAAACAATGTTACATTAATTAATATTTCCCATCGAAGGCACTTGTGATGAGAGTGAGACCCTTCTTCCTTCATCAACCATGTTATCATGACCCTTGGGCTAATATTTGGAGACACTATGGCTATGCCTGGACACTGGGAACTGCCACCTCTATGCTAGTAGTCCTAGCTTCATCATAATTGTTTAGCCCTTCAGACCTGTCTTGCTTCCTTCATCAACTATGATACAGCCCCTTGAGCTAATTTTTGGAGACACTATGGCTATGCCTGGACACTGGGCACTGCCACCTCTATGCTAGTAGTCCTAGCTTCATCATAATTGTTTGGACCTTCAGACCTGTCTTGCTTCCTTCATCAACCATGATACAGCCCCTAGGGCTAATGTTTTGAAGACACTATGTCTATGCCTGCACATTGGGCAGTGGCACAACAAGGACAGTAGTCCAAGCTTTATAATTGTGAATCTCTTGTGATGAAAATGATGATGGGTGGCTTCTTCCTGCGTTAACCATAACACAGCCCTTAGGGCAGATTGCTCTCTTACACCACTTAGCTGTCAGAAGATTGCCTCCATCATCACTCGCTCTTACGGCACTTCTGATATATCACTGGCACTGCGTAAGTGGCGTACAAGTCCCGCTCTGCCAGCAAAAAACCACAGGACTTCAAATAGTGTTTGTACATTCTAATGAAGCAGTGGTGTAAAACCACTTGTGCAGCCCCTGACCAGGTGCCCCCATGTTATATACATTTGTTTACAGCATCTGCGTCCCATAGACACGGATCAATCGCTGAAGGGCTTCATGAGTAGCCTTGTGTGCAGCAGCCTTCTTCCAATAACTGAGTCCCCGTTTGGTAAACATTATCTGATGGAGTTCTCGTAGGATATTAATTTCCAGTACTACAGGCACATCTTCTTTGATGGGCTCAGGGACTAGCAGGATCCCTTTCTTTCCCACTTCTTGTCCACAGATTTGAATATTCATCCACACGACCCCTGTGACCAGGATCGGTTGTTGATTGCCAGCAAACAACTGGATCAATGTCTCCTTCTCTGGCTTGGCCAGGGCCTGAAAATGCTGTTTGAAATATGATTCTGGCATCATGACACTTTTGACCTGGTATCTATCAAGCAATCCACTGGAACACCCTCCAATTCAGCACGCAGGATGGGACTCCCACCAATAAAATGTTTATTATGATAAGGAATGGCCTCTCTTCTTGCCTCCCCCAAAGAGTGCTGCGTTACTGGGGGGGTTGGTAGTTTAACGGTGGTTGTGGCTGGTTTTGAGCATAATTCCAGCAGTCTCTGGCAAGGCACCCTTGTCCTCCACATTCCCAGCATTGGATGCCTCCTCTCCACCGAGATGCACCCCAAGCCTGTCTTCGTGCCTCCGATGTCTGACGGGAGGGAGCCTGCACCCACTGATCCCTTATGGGTCAGGCCGAAGAGTGGTTATATGAGTACGATGGGTCAGACTGTTCTCCCATTCTTTGCTCCATTTGGGCAAATTTGTCTTGCATACTGACAAGAGACCACTGCGATTCTTGCACTACCTGGACCAGCACCGCCTGATGATTTGTGTCCCCTCTGGTATTGGCACCCTGGACACGCATAACCCCAGACGCAAAGCTGTCTTCCTTGCTTCAGGACACTGCTTCTGCAAGGATTTTACGGAATGAAAGAGCCGGATCTGCATGGACATGATCTGACAGTACTCTCCTCAAGGATGTGTTGTGCAGTCCCAGAATGAATTGTTCCTGGAGTACCCGGTCTTTGGAGCCCATGCCACCGAGCTCATCGATCTCATACCTCTCCACTTCTGCCAACACTACTTGCAGTGCTGTCACATACTGGGAGATCCCTTCCTCTTCCCGCTGCAGTCTAGAGAAAAATTTGGCGCAAAGGTGTCCCGCGCTAGCAGTCTCGCTGTAGATCTCTTCCAAGAATTTCACTAGCTCCTTCAGGGTACTACGGGTGAGTTCCGGCAGTAGACAGACGTTTTTACGGGCCTCTCCCTCCAAGGTAGTCAAAGCAATGTTCACTTCAAGGTCTGTGCTGACGTTATAAATCTTCAGGTTGCTTTGCAGCCAAGACACCCAATCAGACAGGGGCATATTATTGCTGTCAAACTTTGGAAGAACACCAAATATGGTGCCCATAGGGAGTGTCCTTGCAGGGGTTCCACCAATGCCCACAGCATCCCCACTAACACTAGCACTCTCGCCGTTGCTGCCTGCTGCCTGCATCTTGGTGACAGTAACGCTGCTCGCAGCGCCACTTGAAGTGATGGCCAGGGGACCACCACAATGAAGGGAGACTACAGTACACAAGATTAGGTGCAAGCAACAAAGGGTTAATTTATTTACAGGCAAGAAATGCAGTGTTTAGAAAAATGCAGAAACAGGGGTATGCTATGGAAACAGACAATTTACAAGGATAATATTCTCTAGCTGGGCCGTCAAGCTGCACGGAGCACCAACTATAACAGCTCAGTGTATTTATACAACTGGCAAGACAACACAGTAAAGTCATGTATGATGCTACACTAACTTTGACCTATCTGGCCTTTGCTAACCAGGCCACACGGCTGCCGTGCTCTATCTATTGCTGTTAGTAACGGCGTAACGCACTAAATAAAAATAATAATAAAGTGCGTTCGCCGCTCAGGGTCCACCGTGCAGTAGGTGATATAACCGCTGCTAAGTGGTAGCAGGAGCAATATGGCTCCCATAGTGGCTTAGCCCACTACAACGCCTTGCCTGACAGAAGGGAGACAATAAACCCCACCTTGGCCCGCTCCGTAGGGAATCGCACAGCCAGTAGCTCCAGCTTGATAGAGCACTGGCTGATAAACCCCTACAGGAGACGCCATCGCCAGAAAATTTATAGGGCAACGGGAGGCGGGTAACAGTCGGCGCGTGGGAGGACGTGGACATATGCGTAACCACATCAGTGATTGCCTTTTACAGCAGCTTCGGTGGATTGTGCAGCTGAGAGAGCCCTCTAGACCAACCGTGTGCGCGGCGTTGCAACTGCAAATGCAAAGGAGGCTACTACTGCAGCGCGGCGTGGACACTGCCGCTAAACGACAAAGGCAAGGCGCAAGCGCAATGTTGGATGCTAGCAGCTGTGGATGTTGCAGCAGAGGAGCACTGGCCTGGATTCTAACTCAGTCCCTATCCACATGCGTAATATCAGAGGGAAGGGGTTTCAAATGAGTCAGTCACCAGAATCATGCATCCATCCTCATACACACAGCAGCAAGTAAGTCTATACTAGCGCATGGCGGACCAGCCATGCGCACCTTTTATAGCAGCCGGGACCTTCTGCACGTTTCCAGATCTCTGAGATGGACCAATGAGAACTGGAGCGGGACCTGAGCACATGACTCCTGATCTCCAATGGGAGATCATCCCATGAGCATGCCCAGTAAGAGGACAGAAGCCTCAGGAGAGATTTGCTGCAAGGCAATCTCCTCTGCAATCTCCTCTGCAGTGGATAAATAGGAGGAGAGTGCAGAATGTGAGGATCTGGATCCCTGCTGAGTAAACGCAGAAATCCGACTCCTAACATTACCCCCCCCTCGGGCCCCCCCTCCCTGAGCCTTACGATCCACCAACTTGTGCCCGCAAGAGGTATAGGCCTCAGACTCGTCCACAGGCAAGTCTGATGTCCCGGTAGGTGACAGAGAGACCCAGGACACGTGGAAGGCCTCAGGGGTGGCAAGATCGCCAGGTTTGAGAAGGGACCCGTGGGAGACAGCGGGAGCGGAAGTTAAAGTGGAACGCCACCGTGTGTCTGCAGGCATCTCCGCTCTTCGCTCAAGGAGGTTATTCCGAGCACAAAAGGCTCAGGCCCGAATATATTTTTTAACATCCCGAGCCCTACGCGGCCACCAGTAAGACCCTGCCATGAGTTTTGTGGTCTGCATATAGCCACAGTGACCACCCCTCCTGGACGTGTGTGCCCAGGCAAGAACCTTCAGCTGAAGGTGGGGAGGAACAAGGGTCTTACCCAACAGTACAGAATTTGGCCGTTGCAGGGCACTGTTGTTCTGAGACACCGCGTGTTGACAAATATGACCGCAACTGGAGTCTTGTGCCGGACACGCCTGGAGAACAGCGCGAAACACCTCCATGGGCTCTGGGGGTGGAACTTCTGGCTCGGGTAGTTCCAGAGGCTCAAAAAAATTGGGAGCCGGAGTAACCTTCCGTTTGGATTGAGCACGCTCCATACCGCGCTCCGAAAAATGGAGGTCAATACGGGTGGAAATGGTAATCAGCTCTTCCAAACTGGCAGGAACCTCTCTAGTGGAGAGAGCATCTTTAATGTGCTCTGCCAAACCTCTCCAAAACACAGGGATGAGGGCTTTATCGGACCACTCCAACTCGGAAGCCAGTGTCCGAAAACGGACGGCATACTGACTAAACGGGAGGGATCCCTGGGTCAAAGCCAGAAGCTGAAGAGAGGTGTCGTGTGTGACCTGTGGACCGAGGAAGACCTGCTTAATAGCTGTTAAAAACTGAGCAGCAGTCCGAACCTCTGGGTCACCACGCTCCCATAGTGGCTTAGCCCACTACAACGCCTTGCCTGACAGAAGGGAGACAATAAACCCCACCTTGGCCCGCTCCGTAGGGAATCGCACAGCCAGTAGCTCCAGCTGGATAGAGCACTGGCTGATAAACCCCTACAGGAGACGCCATCGCCAGAAAATTTATAGGGCAACGGGAGGCGGGTAACTGTCGGTGCATGGGAGGACGTGGACATATGCGTAACCACGTCAGTGATTGCCTTTTACAGCAGCTTCGGTGGATTGTGCAGCTGAGAGAGCCCTCTCAAGAGTGGCCAGCCGGCCCTCAAGCTGCCGAATACACTGTAAGAGTTGCTGCTGTTCTGCCATCACTAGCCAGACCCTGGCACTAGTACAATGTTAGGAACGGCAGAACGCACTAAATAAAAATAATAATAAAGTGCGTTCGCCGCTCGGGGTCCACCGTGCAGTAGGTGATATAACCACTGCTAAGTGGTAGCAGGAGCAATATGGTGGAAATGCACACAGGGTTAAACTTCACCCAGGTGCGCAGAGCAATCTCAGTTAACTCACAGAGATGCCAAAAAGTACAAACACAAATGACTGAGCCTGTTGTAGTCACAGTACTCAGTAAAAAACGCACACACGGTATACGGTCACAGGAGTAGCCCAAGACGGCGGCACTACGTCCGTCTAGACCTACCGTGTGCACGGCGTTGCAACTGCGAACGCAAAGGAGGCTGCTACTGCAGCGCGGCGTGGACACTGCCGCTAAACGACAAAGGCAAGGCGCAAGCGCAATGTCGGACGCAAGCAGCTGTGGATGTTGCAGCAGAGGAGCGCTGATTCTAACTCAGTCCCTATCCACATGCGTAATATCAGAGGGAAGGGGTTTCAAATGAGCCAGTGACCAGAATCATGCATCCGCCCTCATACACACAGCAGGCAAGTAAGTCTATACTAGCGCATGACGGACCAGCCATGCGCGCCTTTTATAGCAGCCGGGACCTTCTGCACGCTTCCAGATCTCTGAGATGGAACAGTGAGAACTGGAGCGGGACCTGAGCACATGACTCCTGATTTCCAATGGGAGATCGTCCCATGAGCATGCCCAGTAAGAGGACAGAAGGACTTAGCGTCAGGAGAGATTTGCTGCAAGGCAATCTCCTCTGCACTCTCCTCTGCAGTGGATAAATAGGAGGAGAGTGCAGAATGTGAGGATCTGGAACCCTGCTGAGTAAACGCAGAAATCCGACTCCTAACAATTGCAGCCTATCCTAAACCCTAGCATGTGCACAGAAGAGGTTAATACTCACAGTAGCGTTGGTATCTCAGTCCAATCCCAGGTCCCCTGCAGCTTTGCAAGATGGTGCGCACTTCTTCCTGGAAGCTCTGTGCAATGTGGTCTTTTCCTTGTGTGCAGGTCCAGTGATGCTCCTAGAAATGGTGGATTCCCTCCTCTGGATTCCTTTCTTGTCTTTTCTTCGTGGCTCCTCATGGAAACACAGAAAAGCCACCTTGTTATCCTCAGAATAGTTTACAAAGTTGCAGTCTCAGACTAAACGTTCTTTTCCTCACAGCTCCAGGCAGGCACGTCGGCTTCCTGCAGAAATCTCGGCTCTCAACTCACACACAGAGAAGCAGCCCCTCCCCTCTACAGTGCTGGCAGAAGAAACCAAAAAGTCTTTACTGCAGGGGAGAGAGAATGTCCCATTGCACTAACCAAGGAGGGGTTTTGTCTCTTAAAGTGGCAGCTTGTCTCTACTGTCCATAGCAACGCCATCCCCTTACACTGACACTAACACTTTTTCATAGTGACAACCACTGTCAATATTCCCTACTTACCAATTCCCAAGTAACGTATTTAGTCTTCTGGAAAATATAGATACAGTACCTCCCAGACTTTAATAAACTCTACTTTGATGCCTCAGAAGCCTTCCAGCACCTTTGGAAAGCCATCTCCCCCAAAAAATTTTCATTGCTGTTAAACTGAGCTTTGGCATCCAGATGCACCTTTTGGGAACAGTAAAGGAGTGCTGATGGGGCTTGACCTGCCAGAAAGTGGTGAGACTATGTAAGTTAAAAAATAATCTTATGAATAGTGTTGAGCGATACCATCCGATATCGTGAAATATCGGATCGGATTGGATCGGACCGATGCCCAAAAGGTATCGGATATCGCCGATTCCGATACCGGAAACCAATAAAAGTCAATGGGACAGAAATATCGGAATTGAAAAAAAATCTTTCTTTCCTTGTAGGTTAATTCTACATGAAGAAAAATAACTAATAATAATGTAGAATGTATTGGGGGAGGTGGAGGAGACATTAAAGGCATAGAGGTTTAGACCAATCAAATGGAATAGCAGGAATAATTTTTTTTTTTTAAAGACGTTCGGAGTTACAAAGATATTGACTATGTTAACCTTTTTTATATTTTGTCAGATATGTATGTTTCACTACTTCCATGCTCTTCACCTTCTTATTTACTTCTCCCACACTTTCTCCTTCATGATCCTCAGCAGCAGCATATTTTTCATCAACTTCTTCTTCACCTTATTCATCTTCTTCACATTCTTCCTATTATTCTTTTTCTTTGTATTCTTCATATTCTTCTTATTCAACTATTATTCATCTTCATATTCTACTTCTTCATCTTCTTCCTATTCTTCTTCTTCATCATATTCTTATTTGTGACAGTCATTCCTGTAGTTGTTATCTATAAAAGTTTGAAGATTACACCTTCCGTTCTGCCTGTCACAAAAGATTTACAACAGGATTTGTCTGCGTTCAGTTTGGCCTGCAGCAGCAGGCATTTTCCAGGGGCACCACGAGGAGGAATGGACTCACCCCCATACACTGCTTAGTCTTCTTCTGCTTATAATTTAGATAATATCTTTTGCTCTGATTTTTAGTCTTATGCTTAATGTTCTTCTGCTTTTTGTTCTTCTGCTTTTTGTTCTTCTGCTTCTTGGTCTTCTGCTTCTCGTTGTTCTGTATCTTGGTGGTTGTATTCATGTGCTTTATCCTCTTGGTCATCTTCTTCAGGGTCTTCTTTTTGGTCTTCTTCGGGGTGGTGTTCCGGGTCGTCGTCTTCAGGGTCATCGTTTTCGTGGTCGTCATCTTCTTCGGGGTGGTCTTCAGGGTAGTCGTCTTCAGGGTCGTCGTCAGGGAGATCCAGAGTGATAACCAAAAAACATTTCCAAAAGCTTGAACTTGGAAATGTAGCAGAAGGTACAAGAAGGCTGAGGAACTGCCGAGAACCAGCTGACGGTGCTGGAACCCGGAGGGGCAGCAGAAGGAACAAGAACCATTGGCACTACCAAGGACCAGCTGACGATGCTGGAACCCGGTTACTAAGCAGGAGGTACCTGTGCTAGAAAGCACTACCAAGGACCAGCAGAGGTTGCTGGAACTTGGATACCGAGAAGAAGGCACCTAAGCCAAAGGCACTGCCGAGAACCAGCTTACGGTGCTGGAACCCGGATGTGTAGCAGAAGCTGCAAGAGCCAATGGAACTAGCGAGGACCAGCTGATGGTGCTGGAACCCGGAGGGGCAGCAGAAAGAACAAGAGCCAATGGCACTACCAAGGACCAGCTGACGGTGCTGGAACCTGGTTACTAAGCAGGAGGTACCTGTGCTAGAAAGCACTACCAAGGACCAGCAGACGTTGCTGGAACTCGGATACCGAGAAGGAGGCACCTAAGCCAAAGGCACTGCCGAGAACCAGCTGACGGTGCTGGAACCCGGATGGGTGGCAGAAGCAACAAGAGCCAATGGCACTACCGAGGATCAGCTGACGGTGCTGGAACCTGGTTACTAAGCAGGAGGTACCTGTGCTAGAAAGCACTACCAAGGACCAGCAGACATTGCTGAAACTCGGATACCGAGAAGGAGGCACCTAAGCCAAAGGCACTGCTGAGAACCAGCTGGCGGTACTGGAACCCAGATGGGTAGAAGAAGGTACCCATAAAAATCAAAGTTGCAAGGCCGCGAGCCGGCCGCAGTTACCGAAACCCACAGTCCTACAGGGGGTGCTTGTCCTATTGGCACTACGGAACCAGCCTTTGTTGCCAGATCCCGCAGCCCACATAGGAAGCCCATAACCTGCAGGCACCATAGACTCAGCTAACCCGACCGCAACACGACAGGACAACGTATTGGTGGCAAAGTGACATTGACACTACCCGGAAATAGCAGGCGTGCTGGAACCAGGCTGGGCAGGAGGGAGTACCTGTGCCAAAGACAATGCAGGGAAACAGCTGGCGGTGATGGAACCCAAGGAAAATACAAACAGAGTGGAGCCAGAGACCTAATTGGATTAAGTTTGAAATCAGTAGTAGTGTGAATATGGAGGCAGCAGTAGACATTGCCGGACACACAGCAGGGGAGCAGCTGGCGTTACTGAACCCCACTAACACTGGAGTATGTGTTTTTCTCTGTGCAGATGGCACTTCTGAGCAGCAACTGGCGATGTTGGAGCCCAGGGTCAGTCAGGGTTTAGGCTGAGGCCTACTTGGAGCAAGTGTAAAATCTAATGTAGTTTGAATGTGGAGGGAGCAGGAGATACTGGTGGACACACAGCAGGGGAGCAGCTGGCATTACTGAACACCACTAACACAGGAGCTAGTGTTTTTCTCTGTGCAGACAGCACTTCTGATCAGCAACTGGCAGTGTTGGAGCACAGGGTCAATCAGGGTTTAGGCTGAAGCCTACTTGGAGCAAGTTTTATATCTGATGTAGTTTGAATGTGGAGGCAGCTTGAGACTTTGCAGGACACACAGCAGGGGAGCAGCTGGCATTACTGAACCCCACTAACACAGGAGCTAGTGTTCTTCTCTGTTCAGACGGCACTTCTGAGCAGCAACTGGCAGTGTTGGATTCCAGGATCAATCAGGGTTTAGGCTGAGGCCTACTTGGAGCAAGTTTTATATCTGATGTAGTTTGAATGTTGAAGCAGCAGGAGACTTTGCCAGACACACAGCAGGGGAGCAGCTGGCGTTACTGAACCCCACTAACACAGGAGATAGTATTTTTCTCTGTTCAGACGGCACTTCTGAGCAACAACTGGCGGTGTTGGAGCCCAGGGTCAATCATGGAGTAGGCTGAGGCCTACTTGGAGCAAGTGTAAAATCTGATGTAGTTTGAATGTGGAGGGAGCAGGAGATATTGCCGGACACACAGCAGGGGAGCATCTGGCATTAATGAACCCCACTAACACTGGAGCATGTGTTTTTCTCTGTGCAGATGGCACTTATGAGCAGCAACTGGCAGTGTTGGAGCCAAAGGTCAATCATGGAGTAGGCTGAGGCCTACTTGGAGCAAGTGTAAAATCTGATGTTGTTTGAATGTGGAGGGAGCAGAAGATATTGCCGGACAAAATGCAGGAGAGCAGCTGGCGTTGCTGAACCCCACTAACACAGGAGCTAGTGTTTTTCCTGTGCAGACGGCACTTCTGAGCAGCAACTGGCAGTGTTGGAGCCCAGGGTCAATCATGGAGTAGGCTGAGGCCTACTTGGAGCAAGTGTAAAATCTGATGTAGTTTGAATGTGGAGGGAGCAGGAGATATTGCCGGACACACAGAAGGGTGCAGCTGGCGTTACTGAACCCCACTAACACAGGAGCTAGTGTTTTTCTCTGTGCAGACGGCACTTCTGAGCAGCATCTGGCAGTGTTGGAGCCCAGGGTCAATCATGGAGTAGGCTGAGGCCTACTTGGAGCAAGTGTAAAATCTGATGTAGTTTTAATGTGGAGGGAGCAGGACATATTGCTGGACACACAGCAGGGGAGCAGCTGGCGTTACTGAACCCCACTAACGCAGGAGCTAGTGTTTTTCTCTGTGCAGACGGCACTTCTGAGCATCAACTGGCGGTGTTGGAGCCCAGGGTCATTCATGGAGTAGGCTGAGGCCTACATGGAGCAAGTGTCAAATCTGATGTAGTTTGAATGTGGAGGGAGCAGGACATATTGCCGGACACACAGCAGGGGAGCCGCTGGCGTTACCGAACCCCAATAACACAGGAGATAGTATTTTTCTCTGTGCAGATGGCACTTCTGACCAGCAACTGGTGGTGTTGGAGCCCAGGGCCAATCAGGGTTTAGGCTGCAGCATACTTGGAGCAAGTATTATATCTGAAGTAGTTTGAATGTGGAGGCAGCAGGAGACTTTGCCGGACACACAGCAAGGGAGCAGCTGACATTGCTGAACCCCACTAACACAGGAGCTAGTGTTTTTCCCTGTGCAGATGGCACTTCTGAGCAACAACTGGGGGTGTTGGAGCCCAGGGTCACTCATGGAGTAGGCTGAGGCCTACTTGGAGCAAGTGTAAAATCTGATGTAGTTTGAATGTGGAGGGAGCAGGAGATATTGCCGGACACACAGCAGGGGAGCAGCTGGCATTAATGAACCCCACTAACACTGGAGCATGTGTTTTTCTCTGTGCAGATGGCACTTCTGAGCAGCAACTGGCAGTGTTGGAGCCCAGGGTCAATCATGGAGTAGGCTGAGGCCTACTTGGAGCAAGTGTAAAATCTGATGTAGTTTGAATGTGGAGGGAGCAGGACATATTGCCGGACACACAGCAGGGGAGCCGCTGGCGTTACTGAACCCCACTAACACAAGAGCTAGTGTTTTTCTCTGTGCAGACGGCACTTCTAAGCAGCAACTGGCAGTGTTGGAGCCCAGGGTCAATCATGGAGTAGGCTGAGGCCTTCTTGGAGCAAGTGTAAAATCTGATGTAGTTTGAATGTGGAGGGAGCAGGAGATATTGCCGTACACACAGCAGGGGAGCAGCTGGCGTTACTGAACCCCACTAACACAGGAGCTAGTGTTTTTCTCTGTGAAGACGGAACTTCTGAGCAAAAACTGGCAGTGTTGGAGCCCAGGGTCAATCAGGTCTTAGGCTGAGGCCTACTTGGAGCAAGTTTTATATCTGATGTAGTTTGAATGTGGAGGCAGCAGGAGACTTTGCCGGACACACAGCAGGGGAGCAGCTGGCATTACTGAACCCCACTAACACAGGAGCTAGTGTTTTTCTCTGTGCAGACAGGACTTCTGAGCAACAACTGGCGGTGTTGGAGCCCAGGGTCATTCATGGAGTAGGCTGAGGCCTACTTGGAGCAAGTGTAAAATCTGATTTAGTTTGAATGTGGAGGGAGCAGGAGATATTGCCGGACACACAGCAGGGGAGCAGCTGGCGTTAATGAACCCCACTAACACAGGAGCTAGTGTTTTTCTCTGTGCAGACGGCACTTCTGAGCAACAACTGGCGGTGTTGGAGCCCAGGGTCATTCATGAAGTAGGCTGAGGCCTACTTGGAGCAAGTGTAAAATCTGATGTAGTTTGAATGTGGAGGGAGCAGAAGATATTGCCGGACATACAGCAGGGGAGTAGCTGGCGTTACTGAAACCCACAACACAGGAGCTAGTGTTTTTTTCTGTGCAGACGGCAATTCTGAGCAGCAACTGGCAGTGTTGGAGCCCAGAGTCAATCATTGAGTAGGCTGAGGCCTACTTGGAGCAAGTGTAAAATCTGATGTAGTTTGAATGTGGAGGGAGCAGGATATATTGCTGGACACACAGCAGGGGAGCAGCTGGCGTTACTGAATCCCGCTAACACAGGAGCTCGTTTTTTTCTCTGTGCAGACAGCACTTCTGAGCAGCAACTGGCAGTGCTGGAGCCCAGGGTCAATCTGGGTTTAGGTTGAGGCGTACTTGGAGCAAGTTTTATATCTGATGTATTTTGAATGTGGAGGCAGCAGGAGACTTTGCCGGACACACAGCAGGGGAGGAGCTGGCGTTACTGAACCCCACTAACACAGGAGCTAGTGTTTTTCTCTGTGCAGACGGCACTTCTGAGCAAGAACTGGCGGTGTTGGAGCCCAGGGTCATTCATGGAGTAGACTGAGGCCTTCTTGGAGCCAGTGTAAAATCTGATGTAGTTTGAATGTGGAGGGAGCAGGAGATATTGCCGGACACACAGCAGGGGAGCAGCTGGCCTTACTGAACCTCACTAACACAGGAGATAGTGTTTTTCTCTGTGCAGACGGCACTTCTGAGCAAAAACTGGCGGTGTTGGAGCCCAGGGTCATTCATGGAGTAGGCTGAGGCCTTCTTGGAGCCAGTGTAAAATCTGATGTAGTTTGAATGTGGAGGGAGCAGGAGATATTGCCGGACACACAGCAGGGGAGCAGCCTGCGTTACTGAACCCCACTAACACATGAGCTAGTGCTTTTCTCTGTGCAGACGGCACTTCTGAGCAGCAACTGGCAGTGTTGGAGCCCAGGGTCAATCAGGGTTTAGGCTGAGGCCTACTTGGAGCAAGCTTTATATCTGATGTAGTTTGAATGTGGAGGTAGCAGGAGACTTTGCTGGACACACAGCAGGGGAGCAGCTGGCGTTACTGAACCCCACTAACACAGGAGTTAGTGTTTTTCTCTGTGCAGACGGCACTTCTGAGCAGCAACTGGCAGTGTTGGAGCCCAGGGTCAATCAGGGTTTAGGCTGAGGCCTACTTGGAGCAAGTTTTATATCTGATGTAGTTTGAATGTGGAGGTAGCAGGAGACTTTGCTGGACACACAGCAGGGGAGCAGCTGGCGTTACTGAACCCCACTAACACAGGAGTTAGTGTTTTTCTCTGTGCAGACGGCACTTCTGAGCAGCAGCTGGCAGTGTTGGAGCCCAGGGTCAATCATGGAGTAGGCTGAGGCCTACTTGGAGCAAGTGTAAAATCTGATGTAGTTTGAATGTGGAGGGAGCAGGAGATATTGCCGACACACAGCAGGGGAGCAGCTGGCGTTACTGAACCCTACTAACACTGGAGCTAGTGTTTTTCTCTGTGCAGACGGCACTTCTGAGCAACAACTGGCGGTGTTGGAGCCCAGGGATTACAGTTCAGGTGGTAGAAACATGAACACAACAGGAGACCTGGATACTGTTGCCAACCAATTATTTATTCTGGAAGAGGACTGGCAAATTCCGGCGAGATTCAGGCCTTGTTCATTTTCAGAAAAGTAAGTCGGTCAATGTTATCGGAGAATAGTCGCGTGCGAAGGTCTGTTAGTACACCACCTGCGGCACTAAAGACGCGTTCCGATAATACACTAGCAGCAGGGCAAGCCAGCACCTCCAATGCATCCTGGCTAAGCTCTGGCCCTGTATCCAGCTTAGAGAACCAAAACTTGAAGGAGGAAGAGCCGTCTGGGAGTACACAGACAGGGCAAGGCATGTAGTCTGTCACCATCTGACGGAAACGTTGCCTCCTACTGACTTGAGTGGTCTGTGATGGTGTAGACATTTGTGGCAGGCACACAAAACTTTGCCACATTTGGGCCATACTGGTCTTGCCTTGTGCTGAGGCGCTGCCTCTGCTCCCTCTTTGTGCAGAGCTTCCTCCACTGCCTCGACGCACAGAGCTGCTTTGTAAAGCACTAGCAGCACTGCTCTCCGGTGGAATGGAGAACATGATGGAATGCACCAGTGTGTCTTGGTACTCCCGCATTTTATGCTCCCGGTTCAATGGTGTTATGAGGCTTTGTAAGTTGTCCCTGTAGCGAGGATCTAGGAGGGTGTACACCCAATAATCAGCCGTGTTGAGAATGTGGGCGATGCAGCGGTTGTTTCTCAGGCACTGCAGCATGAAATCAACCATGTGCTGCAGACTCCCAACTGCCCAAGAAACGCTGTCCCCTGCTTGAGGCGTCATCTCTGCCTGCTCTGCATCACCCCACCCTCGCTCTACATACTGACTACTAGAGCATTGTGTACCTCCCTCCTCTGGAGAGATTTCTTCCTCCTCCACTGACTCCTCCTCATCCTCCTCACAAAGTGTCCCCTGCCTAGGCCTTTGTGAGGAACCACATTGCGCAGACTGTCCAGAAGCAGATGTCATTTGTGACTCCTCATCCTCCACCTCTTCCAAAACCTCCTCCCTTAGTGCTTGCAGTGTTTTTTGAAGCAGGCAGATAAGGGGGACAGTCATGCTGACTAGTGTATCATCTGCACTCGCCATCCGCGTGAAATCATCGAAGGCACGCAAAACATAGCAGATGTCCTTCATAGATGCCCACTCAGTGGTGCTGAAATGTGACCGGCGGACAGTGCGACTTGTTTGCGCCTGATGCAGCTGGTACTCCATTACTGCTGCCTGCTGCTCACACAACCGCTCCAACATATGTAACGTTGAATTCCACCTGGTGGTTAGGTCACATATGATGCGATGTTCCGGAAGGTGGAATCGGCGCTGCAGAGCTGCTATGCGCGATCTAGCCATGCTGGAACGCCGCAAGTGAGTGCACTCTATGCGGACCTTGGCAGCAGTGCATCAAGATCCGGATAGTCCCTCAGAAAGCTCTGCACGACCAAGTTGAGCACATGTGCCAGACATGGGATGTGAGAGAGGTTGCCTAGGCCCAGAGCTGCCACCACATTTCGGCCATTGTCACACACTACCAAGCCTGGCTGGAGATGCGCTGGCACAAACCACACGTCGCTCTCCTGCTTGATGGCATTCCAGAGCTCCTGCACTGTGTGGCTTCAATTCCCCAAAGAAATTAATTTCAGTACAGCCTGTTGAAGTTTGGCCATGGCTGTGCTCATATCGGACGTAACAGGCTCCAGCAGCGCTGAATCAGAGGAACTGGAGTATGAGGAGGAGTCAATGTGTACAGACTGGATTCCTGCAATCCTTGGAGTTGGCAGAACACGTTCACTGCCACTCTCAAGATCTGTACCCGGCTCCACAACATTGACCCAATGGGCAGTGAGGGAAAGGTATCGTCCCTGTCCATGGTTACTGGTCCACGCATCGGAGGTCAGGTGGACCTTGCTACTGACGTTTAGTAGCGCATGTTTAATTTCTCCCTCCACATGCTTTTGCAGGGCAGGGACGGCTTGCCTGCTGAAATAAAAGCAGCTGGGCACGATGTATTGTGGGACTGCCAATGCCATGAAGTTACGGAAGGTGTCAGTCTCCACCAGCCTGAATGAGAGCATTTCAAGGGACAGTAGTTTTGCAATGCCAGCATTCAGAGCCTGTGCTCGGGGATGGTTTGCTGAGTATGGCCGCCTTTTCTCCCATGCCTGTGCTACCGATGGCTGCAGAGTGGCCTGGGAGTGTGAGGATGACAGGGTACGTGGTGCTCTGGGTGGAATGTCACTGGGTCTCTGGACAGCAGTGCCAGAGGTTCTTCCATGGCGATCCTGTGAGGAAGCCGAACCAGCTGTGTGTGAGCTGGAGAAAGAGGCTACAACACGAGCCGAATAGGTGGTAGGTGGTGCTGTACGTTGGCCTACGTCTTCAGTGTGTGTCCGCACATGTTTCAACATATTTGTGGTATTGAGGTTGCTGACACTTTTCCCTCTTTTGACTTTCTGATTACACAGCTTGCATTTGAGAAAGCAAATGTCATCTGCAACTGTGTCAAAAAAGGACCACGCACTGCAAGTCCTGGGAGCGCCCGTTTTGTGTTTTGCAAGAGGAATGCTCCTAAAGGGTGCCGAAGTGGAGGCTACAGGCAACCAAATCTGCCCCCTCCCTCTCCATCCTGTTTTGGCCGTTCAGGGAATCTCTTCCTCAGAGCTGCTTCCACCACCTTCCTGTTCCTCACGCCATGATGGGTCAAGGACCTCATCATCTACACGCCCCTCTTCAAACACCTGCTTCTCCTGGCTAGTCTCACCAGCACAGTACGCACCAGAAAGTGGCACCTGAGTCTCATCATCTCATGCTTACTGAGGTGTGCTGACCATAGGCACTGGCCCACCCGCCTCTTCAGATTCAGAGGGACAAAGCAGTTGTGCATCACTGCATATTCCCTCTTCTTCACATTCTAGAATGCTGCTTGGCTGGCCCCCTGTTTCCAATCCAAGAGATTCAGAGAACAGAAGTAGAGATGACTCCTGTGCAGGGCTCTCTGACTGCCTGAGCAATTTGGCAGTTGGTGAAGAGACAGATCGTTGCTCTTCAGTGCTCTGGCCCTGAGAGGATGTGGAAGTAATTGAAGTCGATGCATTAGCTGCCATCCATCCGACAACAGCTTCAATTTGTTCGTCCCGCAGCAGTGGGGTACGGCGAGGTCCTACAAAGCTGCGCATAAAGGACTGCTGCCTGGTAAAACTGGGGGATGCTGAGTCACTGGTGCCCGCAGCAGGCACAGAATCCCCACGTCCTCTCCCTGCTGAAACTCCACGCCCATGACCAGGTGCCTTACTCCCTGCCTTCTTCATCTTGGTAGACTGATATAGATAAGCAGAAAAGTACAAAGGGGGGGGCTTAGTGTGCTTATTCCTGAACAGCTGCTAACAGGTATAAGAAACACTAATTTTATAAAGTGTGTGGACTACACTTTAATATGAGCTAATGTGGCCTACACAACTGTCAAGTGGAGTGTTTGGTGAACTTTATTTACGTGTTTTTTTTTCAAAAAAATAAAAAGGATGTGACCAAAGATGTGAAAGCGATAGTATCACAAACTTTTTGGAGCTATTACAATGCAGGAAGGTAACCTACAACGCAATAGGTGAGGCTCCAAAAAATAGGCTAATACCAATCTGGCTGCGGCTACATGGCACAAGCCAGCAAAAAGGCTCCTCTATCTACTCCTATATAGTGTTTGCAACCAACCAATGTAGATGGATACGGATGGAAGCACACTAATAGGAGAAAAAAATCAGGAAAAATGAGCTGCAATAAAACAAAAAAAGGACTATATATGAGGCATTGACACACGCTGAGCGGACTACAACCAGAGGTAGCTGCAGAACACACTACAACGTGAGCTGCACTCACACACAGAGACCTCACAGACAGCCGTGAACAGGGCAGAGAACTGGGCACTAGCAATGAAAGGCTGCAGAAAGGCTCCGCTGTCTACTCCTATAGTGTTTGCAACCAATGTAGATGGATACGGATGGATGCACACTAATAGGAGAATTAATGAAAAATGAGCAGCAATAAAACAAAAATAAATATGTATGAGGTAGTGACGCACACTGAGTGGCCTACAACCAGAGGTGGCTGCAGGACACACTACAGCATGAGCTGCACTCACACAGACCTTGCAGACAGCTGTGAACAGCACTGCAAGCAAAAAAAAGCTACAGTGATTGATAATGTAGCCTGGGTAAAGCAAAATATTATATAGCAAATCGCTATCTCTAACTGTCCCTCAGAGTCTTTAACAGCAGCCTGTCCCTAACTGAATTCACAGCAGAGTGAACCCTGAATGGCGGCGGCGGCTTTTATAGTGCATCATGACATCATTTCAGAAGCCAATCACAGCCATGCCATTAGTTAACATGCCTACATGCCTAACAGGATGTGCCCACACTTCTGAGGATTCCTCATTGGCTGAATCAAATCAAACTGGCTCATAGCATTATGGGAACTTCCGATTCCGGTATTCGATATGCTAAAAGTATCGGAACTCAGTATCGGAATTCCAATACCTCGAATATCGGCTGATACCCGATATTTGCGGTATCGGAATGCTCAACATTACTTATGAAGCAATTTGAAAAGTTGGCAAGTGTGTTACATGCTATAGTAGGAGGGATATAGATATCTCTGGTGGCAGTCATCTGTACAGAACTGGATCATAGTGAAGGAACCACTGCAAACAATAGCTCTCGCTCTGGTGGATCAGGCCTGTTTAAACATTACACAGCCATTCATTTGATGTCATTGTACATCTTCTCTCCATAGTTTTATCATGTTATTTACTATCAGGCTATGAATATGTAGAGAGAGACACCACTGTATCAAAGGAAAATCTCAGAACAAAGTGAGATTTGGACTAAAATGGTATATATGTAGTAATTGAATAATTACGTGTTAGGCATCGAGTTTCCCCCACTGCACAGGGGGAATCTCAAGCCGTGTCCTCTGCAGTCTCCCATTCCTCTTTGGCTGCAGAGATTCCTGGTCAGCAGAGATGTCAGTGCCGGCATCTTGCCCTGGCTGATGCTAGGCATCTGGTTGCTCCTTCAGGCTCTGCTATTACACCATGCTTGAGTCAGCAGCAAGCAGAGGCTCCTGGGATTAAGTCCTGTCTTTTGCCTACTGAGCATGCCCGTGGGACGATCTCTCATTGGAGGTCGGAGGTCACATGCACAGGTCCCATTCCTGCTCCAATTGATCCACTGGGAAGGTCCCGGAAGGACACCGCTATGAAAGAGTCGCATGCGCTATTATAGACTCTTATGGGTAGTTGTGCGTGTGAAGATGGATGCATGAGACTGATGACTGACTCATTATGATCCCCTCCCTTTGTTTGTGTATGGTATAAGGGTTACGGAGTCAGTCAGCGCCAGTAGTGGCATAGTCTATGCGCCACAGAGCATCCCGCTCTCCACACGAGCGTTAGCGTCATATAGTGCCATCCAGCACAAGGCACCTCTGCACCACACGAGCAGCAGCACTCCTTACAGCGGCGCCATGCGCTAGTTAAGCGCTTTCCTCCCTGCTCTAATAATAATAATAATCAATTTTTTTTCTATAGCGCCGACATATTCCGCAGCACTTTACATTTCAGAGGGGATTTGTACAGACAATAGACATTACAGCATAACAATAATCACATAGATTATAACAAATACCAAGAGGAATGAGGGCCCTGCTCGCAAGCTTACAGTCTATGAGGAAAGAGGTAGACACGAAAGGTGGGTGGTAACGGTTTGCCCTGATTGTTTGGACCAGCCATAATGTTAAGTGTGTAACAGTACAGACACAGAGGGCTAATGGATGCATAAAGCATGTGGGAACATGATGTGGGGAACCTGGTTATGGTAAAACTTTTGGCTGTGCCACACAGGGATAGATTAGGTTAATGTGTTGAGGCGATAGGCCAGTCTGAATAAATGCATTTTCAGGGCACGCTAAAAATTGTGGGGATTGGGGACTAATCGTATTGACCTGGGAAGTGCATTCCTAAGAATTGGCACAGCACGTGTAAAGTCTTGGAGACGGGAGTGGGAGGTTCTGATTATTGAGGATGCTAACCTCAGGTCATCAGCAGAATGGAGGGCGCGGGTAGGGTGGTATACTGAAACAAGGGAGGAGATGTAGGGTGGTGCTGAGCCATGGAGGGCTTTGTATAATGAAAGCTAAGGAAAAAAGAAAGCACAATAGGGCCTTATCCGGGTGGTGAATCAAATAAATATATAAATATCACTCACCTATTCCAGGAGGGATAAAGGCATATGAATCAACTGTCAGCCTGCTGCATGCCCGAAGGTCCACTCCATGACCGCCAGTATAAATCCTTATGGAGGGCTTTGTGGGTGAGGGTAATAAGTTTATACTGAATTCTGGAGTGGATGGGTAGCCAGTGTAATGACTGGCACAAGGTAGAGGCATCGGTGTAGCGATTGGTGAGGAATATGATCCTGGCTTCAGCATTCAAGACAGATTGGAGAGGGGAGAGTTTGGTAAGAGGGAGACCGATTAGAAGAGAGTTACAATAGTCAAGACGAGAATGAATTGGAGAAACAGTAAGAGTTTTTGCAGAGTCAAAAGTAAGAAAAGGTCGAATTCTAGAAATGTTTTTGAGGTGCAGATGACAAGAGCGAGCCAGTGATCGAATGTGGGGGGCAAAGGAAAGCTCGGAGTTAAGTATGACCCCAAGACAGCGGGCATGTTGCTGGGGAGTAATAGTGGAACCACACACAGAAATGGCAATGTCGGGTATAGGTACCTTAGTAGAGGGAGGAAACAAAAGGAGTTCAGTCTTTGACAGGTTCAGTTTCAGATATAGTGAGGACATGATGTTAGACACAGCGTTTAGACAATCGCCGGTGTTTTCTAGAAAGGCTGGCGTGATGTCAGGAGAAGAAGCGTATAATTGGGTGTCATCAGCATAGAGATGGTACTGGAAACCAAATCTACTGATTGTTTGACCAATAGGGGCAGTGAACAAGGAGAAGAGGAGGTGGCCTAGAACCGATCCTTGAAGAACCCCAACAGTAAGGGGAAGGTGAGAGGAGGAGGAACCGGCAAAAGATACAGTAAAGGAGAGGTCAGAGAGATAGGAGGAGAACCAGGAGAGAACTGTGTCCTTGAGGCCAATGGAACTGAGCATAGTGAGGAGGAGCTGATGATCCACAGTGTTGAATGCTGCAGAGAGATCCAAGAGAATTAGCATGGAGTAATGACCATTTGATTTAGCTGTTAGTAGATCATTAGAGACTTTAGTGAGGGCAGTTTCAGTAGAGTGTAAAGAGCGGAAACCGGATTGGAGAGGGTCGAGAAGAGAGTTATCAAAGAAATAGCAGATAAGACGGGAGTGGACCAGGCATTCCAGGAGGTTAGAGATGAAGGGAAGATTAGAGACAGGCCTATAGTTAGCGGCACAGTTTTGGTCGAGAGATGTTTTTTTAAGTAGTGGAAGTATGATGGCATGCTTAAATTAGGAAGGAAAGATACCAGAAGAGAGAGGTTAAATATTTTAGTTAGGTAAGGGGTGACAGCAGGGGAAAGGTCTGGTCAATTTTTTCTTTGAAGTACTTGGCCAGATCGTCAGCTCGGAGCTCCGTGGTTGGGGCCTGTACTCTTGAGTTGAGTGGAGAATGAAAAGTGTCAAAGAGATGTTTCGGGTTATTGGACAGTGAGGTGATGAGGGTGTTGAAATAGGTTTGTTTGGAGAGGTGAAGGGCAGTGTTGTATGTTCTAAGCATAAACTTATAATGGATGAAATCTTCGTGTAGATTGGATTTTCTCCACAGACTTTCGGCGCACCTGGTGCACCGCTGCAGGAAACGTGTTTGCAGGGTGTTCCAGGGTTGTCTCCATCTGTGTTGTGGTGTTCTATTTATAGGGGGTGCAAATTCATCCAGGGCACTTGGAAGTGTTTGATTGTAATGCTTCAATGCGGAATCAGGACATGAGAGTGAGGAGATAGGGGCCAATGAAGACTGCAAGTTCTTCATAAGTTTCTGGGTGTTAATGGCCTGTATGTTTCTATAAATATGGACAGTGGGGATGACCTGAGTAGCCTGGCAGTTCTTGATAGAGAATGAAAGAAGATTGTGGTCAGAGAGCGGGAGAGGGGAGTTTGCAAAATCATCCACTGTACAAAACCGAGAGAAGACCAAGTCGAGGGAGTTTCCTTCTTCATGCATTGGAGAATTAGTAAGCTGCGAAAGGCCAAATGAGGAGGTTAGAGATAAAAGGTGAGTAGCAGATGGGGAGAGGGGAAGAGCAATGGGGATGTTGAAATCTCCCATGATGAGGGTAGGGATGTCACAGGAGAGAAAATGTGGAAGCCAAGTGGCAAAATGATCCAGGAACTGATGGGAGGGGCCGGGAGGATGACACACCACCGCCACTCGCATGAAGAAGGGGGTCTAGAGTCTGACGGCGTGGACCTCAAAAGAAGGAAAGACTAGTGAGGGTAGTTGAGGGATAATCTGAAAGGTACATTTTGGTGATAGGAGCTGACCAAAGCCTCCACCTGCTCTATTGTCTGATCTTGGGGTATGAGAGAAATGTAGTCCCCCATATGAAAGAGCAGCAGCAGCGGTAGTGTCTGACTGCTGGATCCAGGTTTCAGTAAGAGCCAGGAGGTTAAGAGAATTAGAAAGGAAAAAGTCATGAGTGAAGGAGAGTTTGTTACACACTGAGCGAGAATTCCAAAGTGCACAATTAAGAGAGACAGATGGCATGTAGGGAATATTAATAAGATTAGAGGGGTTTCTGAGTGTAGCAGTTGGGGGGTTTGACTTTCTATAACATGGGGGACCAGGGTTGGGAGCAAAGTCTCCTGCGACAAGGAGGAGGATAGAAAGAGTGAGCAGATGGTTAAGTGATTTGTGAGAGCGTCTCTTATGTTGAATGGTGGGACTGACTGGATCTGTGCAATTTAACAATGTGAAAAGAGCGTGAGTGCTATACATAGGAGAGGAAAGGAGCGAGGGGCCGATATGGATGAAGTGTATAGAGATAATGCCAGGGCGGTGGATGTGTGTGAATGCAGCGGCTCTGGGTGGTTAGTGGCATCCGCTGGAGCGGTGCAGTGCACACTCGGTGCAATTAACATTAGTATGTTCTCTTGCTGGCACCGCAGCTGTGGCGCCGAGCATTGGTGGTCTAGAGTGACTCTAGCCCTGTGTATCTGGGGCAGAGTTATGTGACTGTTAGCTATTGCTCACCCAGCTGAGCTCTGTGAGTATAAACAGACTCCAGCAGTTGTTTCAGCGGCTCTGTGAGGTAACAGAGTTCACTCCTGTGCACACCGGGTCAGCAGATATCCCGCTGGTATTCACTTAATTTTCCGCCATTACCGAGCAGCAGTTTACCATCTCTGCACGGTGGACCCTGGGCTGTGAACGCACCTTATACCATCTTTATTATTTGGTGCGTTCCTCAAGCCCCTAGCATTATACTAGCACCAGGGTCTGGCGGATGAGCGACTCCAGAGGTGCATCCAGCAGCTGGAGGGCAGGTTGGTGGCTCTTGTGCGCTCAACCTCAACTGTGGATTTTGCTGAGGTCGCTGCTCGGGCAGCCACAGAGGCTGTATCTCGTGTTTCCACTGTCATCTCTGCCCCGACTTTGTCTCGCCTTCCACTGCCCGAGAATTTCTCGGGTGATGGTGCGTCTTGTAGGGGTTTCGTGAGCCAGTATACTATACAGCTAGAGCTGCTGGCTACACGATTCCTCTCCGAGCGGCCTAAGGTGGGATTTGTTATTTCCCTCCTGTAGGGCAGGGCCTTGGAGTGGGCCACACCACTGTGGGAACGTGGAGATCACGTGGTTAAGAGTGTCTCACACTTCCTGGGCACTCTGAAGCAGGTCTTTTTAGGACCACGGGTCACCCATGACTCCGCGCTCCAGCTACTGGTATTGACTCAGGGCTCGCCCTTGGTCAGTCATTATGCTATCCAGTTTCGGACACTGGCCTCTTAACTGGAGTGGTCAGACAAGGTCCTTGTTCCAGTGTTCTGGAGGGGGCTGGCTGACCATGTAAAGGACGCCCTAGCCACCAGGGAGGTTCCTTCCACACTGGAGGAGCTCATTACCGTCTCCACCCATATAGACCTTCGTTTTACGGAATGAGGGTTGGAACGGTCCCAGTCTGGCCAGAGGTTTAGGTTGGCACCCACTTTTAATAGACTTCTGGAACCTTCCGATCAAGTGTCCGAGTCCCAAGAGGCCATGGAGGTGTCTCGCGCGGGGTCGAAATCTCGGTCCGCTCGAGCACCCATGGTCTGTTACTGTTGCCGGCAGTCTGTTCACCTTGCTAGCAAGTGCCCTCAAGCGGTAGGAAAACGCTCACATCTAGTGGCTTTGGGAGGAGGCTTACTAGATACTGCGACGTTTTCCTCCAAGCTGTCCTTTAAGGGGATGCTTGAGTTCGGTTCTTCCACTCTGGTGGTGGAGGTTTGAGTGGACTCCGGGGTGGAGGGTAATTTTATGTCATTGGCAGCCTTGCCCAATGGCACCCAATCCCCTTGGTTTTGCTACCTCAGCCAGTCACTATCAGAGTGGTGAACAGTGCAACACTACCCTCACAAATTACCCACCAGACTGCTCCACTGAGGCTTTCGCTGTCTCCTTCCCATCAGGAGACGTTATCTCTCCTTATTATGCCCAAGGGTATCGATCAGGTCCTCCTAGGGGTCCCCTGGTTGAGTTATCACTCTCCCCATATAGAGTGGTCCTCGGGGAGATTTCTCGGATGGAGTAAGTCCTGTGAGAGTAGATGTCTGAGGGATTGCGTTCAGGTTGCCTCCACCGAGGTTCCCGCAGATCTTTCCTCTCTCCCCAAACACTATCACTAGTTTGCAGACGTGTTCTCCAAGAACGCGGCGGCAGAGACGCTGCCACCTCATCGCCCCTATGACTGTCCTATTGACCTCTTGTCTGGTGCTGAGCCTCCCCGGGGTCAAGTCTATCCCCTATCTCTCCCGGAGACAGAGGCCATGTCTCAGTTTATCAGGGAGAATATGGCAAGAGGATTCATTAGGAAGTCAGTGTCACCAGCAGGGGCGGATTTCTTCTTTGTCCATAAGAAAAATGGAGAACTACGTCCCTGCATCGATTACGGGGGTCATAACACTATCACCATTAAGAAGAAGTATCCTCTGCCCCTGATATTGGAACTGTTCGATAGATTACAGAGAGCGAGAGTTTTCACCAAATTAGATCTGCGGGGGGCCTATAACCTGATATGCATCCGTGAGGGGGATGAATGGAAGACCGCATTTAACACCAGGGATGGCCATTATGAGTATTTGGTCATGCCCTTTGGTCTTTGTAATGCTCCGGCCATCTTCCAGGACTTTGTCAACGATATCTTTCGGGATATGCTCTACACCTCGGTGGTTGTCTATCTGGATGACTTTCTCATCTTCTCTCCAGATATGGACTCCCACCTGAGAGAGGTTGGCAAAGTCTTCGCCTGCTTACGAGCTAACTCCCTCTACGCAAGTTGGAGAAATGCCTGTTTGAGCAGGAGTCCTTACCTTTCGTGGACTATATCATCTCTGCCCAGGGTTTGGCTATGGATCCTGCCAAATTGCAGGCGGTAATGGACTGGCAAGAACCCCACTCTCTTAAAGCTGTGCAGCGCTTTTTTGGGTTTGTAAATTACTATCGCCAGTTCATTCCCCACTTCTCCACCTTGGTAGCTCCCATGGTCACCCTCACCAAAAAGGGAGCCAATCCCAAGGTGTGGTCAGAACAGGTCTCCAAGGCCTTCTCCTCCATCAAAACTTATTTTGCCAGTGCTCCCATTCTACATCATCCCGATGTGGACAAACAAGGCACCTCTGCACTGCACGAGCAGCAGCGTTCCTTACAGCTGCGCCGTTCGCAAGTTAAGCGCTTTCCTCCCTGCTCTGGGTGGTTAGTGGCATCCACCGGAGCGGTGCAGTGCGCACTTGGTGCAATTAACATTAGTCTGTTCTCTTGCTGGCACCGCAGCTGCGGCGCCAAACGCTAGTGGTCTAGAGGGACTCTAGCCCTGTGTCTCTGGGGAAGAGTTCTGTGACTGTTAGCTAGTGCTCACCCAGCCGAGCTCTGTGAGTACAAACAGGCTCCGGCAGTTGTTTCATCGGCTCTATGAGGTAACAGAGTTCGCTTCTGTGCACACCGGGTCAGCGGATATCCCGCCGGTGTTCACTTAATTCTCCACCATTACCGAGCAGCAGTTTACCATCTCTGCACGGTGGACCCTGGGCTGCGAACGCACCTTATGCCATCTTTATTATTGGGTGTGTTCTACAAGCCCTTAACATTATTTGCCTATATACAGTGGGGAAAAAAAGTATTTAGTCAGTCAGCAATAGTGCAAGTTCCACCACTTAAAAAGATGAGAGGCGTCTGTAATTTACATCATAGGTAGACCTCAACTATGGGAGACAAACTGAGAAAAAAAAATCCAGAAAATCACATTGTCTGTTTTTTTTTCATTTTATTTGCATATTATGGTGGAAAATAAGTATTTGGTCAGAAACAAAATTTCATCTCAATACTTTGTGATATATCCTTTGTTGGCAATGACAGAGGTCAAACGTTTTCTGTAAGTCTTCACAAGGTTGCCACACACTGTTGTTGGTATGTTGGCCCATTCCTCCATGCAGATCTCCTCTAGAGCAGTGATGTTTTTGGCTTTTCGCTTGGCAACACGGACTTTCAACTCCCTCCAAAGTTTTTCTATAGGGTTGAGATCTGGAGACTGGCTAGGCCACTCCAGGACCTTGAAATGCTTCTTACGAAGCCACTCCTTCGTTGCCCTGGCGGTGTGCTTTGGATCATTGTCATGTTGAAAGACCCAGCCACGTTTCATCTTCAATGCCCTTGCTGATGGAAGGAGGTTTGCACTCAAAATCTCACGATACATGGCCCCATTCATTCTTTCATGTACCCGGATCAGTCGTCCTGGCCCCTTTGCAGAGAAACAGCCCCAAAGCATGATGTTTCCACCACCATGCTTTACAGTAGGTATGGTGTTTGATGGATGCAACTCAGTATTCTTTTTCCTCCAAACACGACAAGTTGTGTTTCTACCAAACAGTTCCAGTTTGGTTTCATCAGACCATAGGACATTCTCCCAAAACTCCTCTGGATCATCCAAATGCTCTCTAGCAAACTTCAGACGGGCCCGGACATGTACAGGCTTAAGCAGTGGGACACGTCTGGCACTGCAGGATCTGAGTCCATGGTGGCGTAGTGTGTTACTTATGGTAGGCCTTGTTACATTGGTCCCAGCTCTCTGCAGTTCATTCACTAGGTCCCCCCGCGTGGTTCTGGGATTTTTGCTCACCGTTCTTGTGATCATTCTGACCCCACGGGGTGGGATTTTGCGTGGAGCACCAGATCGAGGGAGATTATCAGTGGTCTTGTATGTCTTCCATTTTCTAATTATTGCTCCCACAGTTGATTTCTTCACTCCAAGCTGGTTGGCTATTGCAGATTCAGTCTTCCCAGCCTGGTGCAGGGCTACAATTTTTTTTCTGGTGTCCTTTGACAGCTCTTTGGTCTTCACCATAGTGGAGTTTGGAGTCAGACTGTTTGAGGGTGTGCACAGGTGTCTTTTTATACTGATAACAAGTTTAAACAGGTGCCATTACTACAGGTAATGAGTGGAGGAAAGAGGAGACTCTTAAAGAAGAAGTTACAGGTCTGTGAGAGCCAGAAATCTTGATTGCTTGTTTCTGACCAAATACTTATTTTCCACCATAATATGCAAATAAAATGAAAAAAAAACAGACAATGTGATTTTCTGGATTTTTTTTTCTCAGTTTGTCTCCCATAGTTGAGGTCTACCTATGATGTAAATTACAGACGCCTCTCATCTTTTTAAGTGGTGGAACTTGCACTATTGCTGACTGACTAAATACTTTTTTTCCCCACTGTATGGTGGAGCTTCATTGAGAACCAAATTTCTAGCAACAACAAAGAAGAATCTGGAGGTGGTCAAATTTCTCCCAAGACTCAAACTTGCCAAAGTGCACAGATTTTATAAGGAACTTAAATTTACAGCAAAGTTACTCTTTGCAAATTGAATGTCTGTGCAGACCTCAAAGCATAATAACAAATGGGAGTAAATTAAAAAAAATAATTATTCACTAGTGGCGCTGTCTCCAGAGCCTGCAATTTGGACCTCAGCTCCTCTTCTTTTCCTCTTTTTCCTATCCTCTTAAGTCTCTTCAGTCCTGGCTGTGGCTCCATTTCAACTATGCATCTGAATGAAAATACTTTGAGACATCATAGGGCGAGATCAAGATGGAAGCCATGGTCTGGATTGAAGAGAACAGGAAGCATGCAATGGGATAAGGGGAAAAGAAGGACAAAAAAAAAGTCTACGGGGACAGCTGGACAGGTGAGCAAAGAGGTGTGTACTATTTTTTTTACGGTTTCGCCTTGCCGTCTGTTGTTCAGCAAAATGGCAGCTGAAGCTTGGTGCCATTGCTCTGCATTTTCATAGAGTGAATGGAAAAAATCTATGTTCTGAGGAGTGCAAATTTTTGTAAATGAGAATTAAATTAGACATGAATAAATGTGTTAATTTTTGTAATGAGAATTAATTTAGACATGAATAAATTTGCTCATCTCCAAACACAGCCATTGTTTTGTGTCTATATGGACAGAACCATCAAAACAAACAGCCCATCATCCTTATTCAGTCTCAATGCAAAATCTGGAAAACATGATAGCGTTTTTGGGTCTCATTGGGTACCAGGGTCCAACTGCGACAGCTGTCTCTTCACTCTGTAAAACTTTATTCTGGGCCCAAGATCCAAATATGATTACATTACATATGAAGTAAAATATGTTGTCGCATTACAGCATTATGTAAACACTTTTACAGTAGCATCACATTCGTAACTAACTTAAAAGATCAAGATCAAGTGCCTGCACATCAGCGCACCTTTTGCATGGCTAGCAGTTCAGTGAACCTTCCAACCTACTTGTTTTGCATCCAACTCCACCCCTGTTCTCCTTGATTGACAACTGTGGTTTGAAAGTGTGCTGTACTGGTCTACCACACCAAAGTTGTTCTGACCACCTGCACTTGGTTTAAACAGTCAACTTTTGCTTAAAGACACCCTTTATGTTCTCCATAGTCAAATTGTACTCAAGAAAAATGATTGATACCTTTGGTTTTTTTTTTCAAAGGAAGAGAAGAATGACAATACAGCTTTTACCATACCAAATCTTGTAGCAACTATATTTGACTTTTTTCTTGGTGGGGAGACTACTTCAATAACCATAAACTTTGGTTTCTTAATACTTGCAAAGCATCCTGAGATACAAGGTAAGTAGTCTGGTGTATCCTATCTGGTACCTCCACATATTTCCTTTAAATGTTTGAGATGGATTTTCCGAAACAGTTTCATGGCAACCCAATGGACCCCTAGAAAACTCCTCACAGTGGTAAGTGTCATTCACATGGCTGCAATATGTTTTCCGGTCATAGAATTTTACTTCCAAGACATTAATAGATTTTTGTAAAACAGGGAGGATAAAATGTAGAATGAAAAATTCATATCTATTATTCGGAGACGATGTATTGGCCATCTCACCATTCCCCTCAAATAGCTAATCGAGTGCCTGAACTGAGAGTTAGACTGTCATTGATCTGATATTGAGGAATTACATTTATGATATGCTAACAGTATTGTAATCCTGAAAACCCCTTCAACCTTTCTATTCTTTTATGAATACCATATAGTAAATAATATCAAACTGATATTGCATTACTATTTTTGCGTTGCCGATGTGAAAATCTTCTCTCCAATTATTATTGCTTATTTCAGAAGAGCAAATCATTTCTTGATTAATACAATTTGAGCCAAAGTTGCTAAAAGTTTTAGATACCGTGAAATGTTAAATGTGTTGCGCTTTAATTTGCACGAATCCAGCAAAAGGTTGGCCAACTGGACAAAATGTCTACTGATTCGTGTAAATCTACTCAAAACTAATTTTGGGACATTCATTCCTTCCTATTCATATCTTTCTCCTTAGGTTTTCATTTCAGTGCAAGACATTCTAGAAGCTTGAAACAGCAAATTAAACCGGTTATTATACAGTACATATTTTTCTAGTATCTAAGAACTCCTTGGCTTCCCGATGAAAGAGCGTTGATGTACCAAAATTCTCTGATATTTTAGACAAATTGCATCAACATAGCCATTTGGAACACAGATTTGCTATTAATAATTTTCAAAATAAATACCATAATAAATGGGATAAATGGAACTTAAAATTTTTAGGACTAATATATATGATGATTGGGTTCTTGGATAGTTTTCCGATTGTATGGTTAGGTCTGGTCAAAGCTTAGAGTAATTTCTGTATTAGAATATATTTTTAGGTTAGTCAACCTATTGTTTTTTTTTTTTTTGTGTAAGATATTCAGTTATTCTGACTTGAAATCTTTGTTTTTATGTCTTACTACTTGAAACTGTGTAATATGGTTTCTCTAGTATTTATGTTCCTTCCCGGTTTTTCCTTCCTTTCCCTTCCCTTCCAATCTTCCCAATTCTAAAATTCTTTAAATTTAATAAAAACTATTTGAAAAGAAACAGCAAAAGCCGACTATCTGTACATTTTATTTATTGACCTACAGATAAAGTGCATAAGGAGATTGACCAAGTGATTGGACGAGAGAAGGAGCCCAGGGCAGATGACAGGAACCATATGCCTTATACAAATGCTTTCCTACATGAGATACAGAGATATAGTGATATCGTCCCAATGGTTTTTTTTCGATCAACCACAAGGCACGTGAACTTTCATGGCTACAACATCCCCAAGGTAAACCAGTGCAATTAATGTAGTGACATCAAGACTAAGGATGGATTTTTCAAGAGGGTTTCTAACTGTTTTGGTTCAACAATGGGAAAACATAACTGGGCTATATTCACCCAGTAATGTAGATTTTCTTAAATTTCGAAACTACTAACACATTTTTTGCATTTGAAAGATTAGTGGTCTATGGTGGTTTGATGTTAATACCTAGTATAAATCAAACATTTGTTATCATTACCAGTGTGGCAAACTGTCCTGTGTTGCATAGCCCTTCAATAAAGAAGCAATCCCATCAAAGTCTTTATCATCTTAATATATTGCAGTCACCATATTATTACACATTATTAGCAATGTGTACTTACAATTGCTCATTTTGCCTTTCTACCCAGGTAATTATTCTCTTTTCTCTGCTCTATGTAGAAACAGGAATTCTTTTATCCCTGCATGACTCATTCCCCTCTTCAACTCCTGACCCCTTCGCTCCCTCCACCGCACTGCCATAGACTTTTGCTAGTCATGAGAAGTTAAAGGGTCACTTAGTTTTGAAAACTTCTTCATATGTAGTAGCCTCTTAAAAGTTCAATAGTCCCTATCAATCTGTCAAAGCAATCAGGGGAGAAGATCATGGTGCTGTTCGGACTCAATAGACCACTCCCCCGACCTACCTACAGGGTTTTTAGCTTCAAATGAGTTGGATGCTCTGTGTACTGTGTATTCTGTACAAATGTTTGGGAAATAGGGAAGGAGTTTCATAGCTACATAGGTTGAAAAAAGACCTAGGTCCATCAGGTTTAACCTTCCTCCACCAACTGTCCTTTTTGTCACTAATTTAACTATAACCCACATTGTTATGTGTATCAAGTAACTCATCCAGCTATTGTTTAAAAGCTGTTAGAATGACTTCCATTAGTACCTCTTGTGGTCGGGCCTTCCACAGTCTGACTGCTCCAACTGTAAAGAGCCCTTTCCTATTTAGCTGCTGAAATCGCCTTTCTTCCTCCCGTAATGAGTGCCTCCTAGTCCTCAGTATGGTCTTTGGAAGGCCACACTTATATTTGTACATGTAAATGAGATCTCCTATGAGTCGCCTTTTTTCTTAACCAAATAAGCCCACCTTTTTCCAACCTTTCATCATATGAGAGGCCTTCCATGCCTTATAATAATCTAGTTGCACATCTTGGAACTGATTCTAAATTCTAAATATCCTTTTTAAAATGTGGAGCCCAAAACTGGATCTCATATTCTTGATGTGGCCTCACTAGTGATTTATAAAGGGGTAATAATACGTTGGGATCACAGGATTTTGCCTTTCTTTTTATGCATCCTAAAATCTTGTTTGCTTTTGCAGCTGCTGCTTGACATTGAGTACTGCACCTCAGCTTACTTGTAACCAGAATACCCAAGTCCTTTTCCTGTTCTGTAGTCCTGTTTAATGTATATTTAGTGTATATCATGCAATAGGATTACTCAGATCTAGGTGCATAAGGGGTACTTCACACATAGCGAGATCTTTAGCAAGATCGCTGAAACGTCACAGGTTTTGTGACGCAACAGCGACCTCACTAGCGATCTTGCTACGTGTGACACATAGCGGCGACCGACCCCCCACTGCGATATCACTGCTCATGCTCGAATGTCCTAGGCCATTTTTTGATCATTGATGTCCCGCTGGCCAGCATACATCACTGTGTTTGACGCCATAACAATGACGAGCGACCTCGTTGGCGACTCACAGAACTCAGGGACGCAGGCGTGAGTTGTCAGAATAGCTGCTGTGTGACAAGGTCCCAATGTCTGCCGAGGTCGTTATACGGATCGCCGTATCGTTGCTGCGTCGTTGAGTAGATTTGCCTGTTTGACAGCTTACTAGCGACCATGTAGCGACGCACCAGCGATCCCTACCAGGTCGTTTCGTTGTCGGGATCGCTGGAGAGTCGCTATATGTAACGGGACCCTGACTCTACATTTATCTACATTAGATCTCATTTGTCAAGTGTTTGCCCATTCAGTCATCTTATTCAGATCGTTTTGCAATATTGTACTGTCAAGGCAAGATTTTAATATCCTACATAGTTTGTTATCAGCAAAAACCAGGGCCGGACTGGGACAAAAAAGCAGCCCTGCCACACAAACCCCACCAGCCCACAAACTATAACACTCCTCACCCCGATCAGTGAATTTTGCTATACTTTGTCATGCCCCTCAGTCTCCTAAACGGAGATATTTGAAGAGCCACATGTGAATGGCGCCACAGTGCGTATGATCGACCTCAGCTGCATTTACATGGTGCTCTACAGAGCTCCGATTTTCAGGATCATGGAAGTCCCAGCAGTCGGATCTCCAGCAAATGGAAAGTTATCCCCTGTCCAGAGGAGAGGGGATTACTTGGGATAATCCATTTAAACAGCTTTTCCAATATTTTATTTTTATTTGGCCATAGTAATATTGAAAATACTAAACCAACATTGACCCTTCCAAAGTCCAATGTCGCCTCTTCGACAAAAGGACAGGAGAAGTGGTATGGTGCTATGTATACAGGGCCGGATCCAGGTTTCTGTGGGCCCCGGATGAAAGTCTCAGTGGGCCTCTTTAACACGTACCACAATTCATAATGCACAGATACAGCAAAGAAATATAGGTATACAATGCCAAAGATTTCACTTCTTACATTACATGAGTGATAACTAGAGTTGAGCGAAACGGGTTGAAAAAATTGAAAAGTCGCCGACTTTCGCCAAAGTCGGGTTTCATGAAACGAAACCCGACCTTAGCGTGAGGTCGGCCACGAGGTCGGCGACTTTAGCGCCAAAGTCGCGTTTCAAATATGCTTGAGCACCCTTTTTGCAGCCAATCAGGAAGAACGGACACTGTGGGCAATGTGATGACATAGGCAGCGGTCACCACCATCTTGGAGAAGGGCATGCAAGTGATTGGCTTGCTTTGTGGGGCCTCACAGGGGGTATAAAAGGTCGGGGACGCTGACCGCCATGTTACTCATGCTGATCTCAGAATAGGGAGAGCTGCTGCTGGGGATGATTATGTAGGGAGAGCGTTAGGCAGGGAAGAAGATACCAAAAACTGATTCTGTTGCTAGCGATTTTGCCTGTGCAACACACCAGTCACTTTGCAGTGCAAGGGGAGGCTATATTTTGGTGCATCAGCTCTGTTGGTTATTAGGCTGTCTTTTAAGGCTACCTGGTAGCTGCATTGCTGTGTGCACACTGCTGAGCAAACTGCTTTATTCAAAGCAATCCAGATTTTATTGTTTTGTCCTTGTGAGTTGCCGAGCATTCATTTTTCACACACCGTACAGCGGTGTACGCTCCTCTCAGTACCGTGTAACGGCTGTTATCACGGCCACAGTGAATCTATCTGTGTGTGACTCTGTAAGGATAAGTCGAGGAGTTGTTCCATTCTTACAGACCTCCACCTTATAGTTTTGTCTGGTTTTCAAACAGTTTATTATATTTGCTGTTTGATTACATTCAAAACTATAGAGAGACAGCGTGTGTCAGTCCATATACAAAAACACGGAGCTTGACAATTTTACATACACCAGACAGCGGTGTACGTGCACGCTCCTCTCTCAGTACCGAGTATCGGCAGTTATCACGGCCACAGTGAAGCTATCTGTGTGTGACTCTGTAAGGATAAGTCGAGGAGTTGTTCTGTTCTTACAGACCTCCACCTTATAGTTTTGTCTGGTTTTCAAACAGTTTATTATATTTGCTGTTTAGAATCATAGAATCGTAGAGTTGGAAGGGACCTCCTGGGCCATCTGGTCCAACCCCCTGCTCAAAGCAGGATTCGCTAAATCATCCCAGTCAGATGTCTGTCCAGCCTCTGTTTGAAGACTTCCATTGAAGTAGAACTCACCACTTCTCGTGGCAGCTTGTTCCACTCATTAATCACTCTAACTGTCAAAAAGTTTTTTCTAATATCTAATCTGTGTCTCCTCCCATTCAGTTTCATCCCATTGCTTCTAGTCTTTCCTTGTGCAAATGAGAATAAAGTTGATCCTTCTACAATGTGACAGCCCTTTAGATATTTGTAGACAGCTATTAAGTCTCCTCTCAGTCTTCTCTTTTGCAAACTAAACATTCCCAAATCCTGCAACCTTTCCTCATAAGACAGGGTTTGCAGACCGGTCACCATTCTGGTCGCTCTTTTCTGAACTTGCTCCAGTTTGTTGATGTCTTTTTTAAAATGTGGTGCCCAAAACTGGACACAATATTCCAGATGAGGTCTGACCAAAGAGGAGTAGAGGGCAATAATGACTTCATATGATCTAGACTGTATGCTTCTGTTAATACATCCTAGAATTGCATTTGCCTTTTTTGCTGCTGCATCACACTGTTGACTCACATTCAGTCTGTGATCTATTAGTATACCCAAGTCTTTTTCACATGTGCTGTTGCTTAGCCCTATTCCTCCCATTCTGTATATGCTTTTTTCATTTTTATTGCCCAGATGTAGTACTTTGCATTTTTCCCTGTTAAAAACCATTCTGCTAGTTGCTGCCCACTTCTACAGTTTATTTATATATTTTTGAATCCTCTCTCTCTCTTCTCTAGTATTAGCTATCCCTCCTAGCTTTGTGTCATCAGCAAATTTAATCAGTTTACCCTCAATTCCTTCATCTAAATCGTTGATAAAGATGTTGAACAATACAGGGCCCAGGACAGAGCCCTGTGGTACCCCACTTGAGACATTCTTCCAACTGGATGTGCAGCTATTTACGACCACTCTTTGGGTCCGATCACTAAGCCAGTTATGAATCTACCTAACAGTTGCCTTGTCCATTCCATACTTAGTAATTTTTTCAATAAGGATTGTATGAGATACTTTGTCAAATGCTTTGCTGAAGTCAAGATATACTATATCTACAGCATTTCCTTGATCCACCCAATCAGTGATTCTGTCATAGAAGGAAATTAAGTTAGTCTGACATGACTTATTAGTTACAAACCCATGCTGACTCTGTTTAATCACTTCATTCTTATCCAGGTACTGACATACATGTTGTTTAATAATTTGTTCAAAGATCTTTCCTGGTATAGAAGTCAGACTCACCAGCCTATAGTTGCCTGGGTCCACCTTCTTCCCCTTTTTGAAGATAGGAACAACATTTGCTCTTCTCCAGTCTTATGGGACTTCTCCTGTTCTCCAAGAATTTTCAAAGATTATGGAGAGGGGTTCAAAAATTTCTACTGCTATCTCCTTCAGTACTCTGGGGTGTAATTCACCTGGACCTGGAGACTTGAATTCATTTAGGTTAGCTAAGTGTTTCCTCACTATCTTTCTGTTTATAGACATCCTGGATTCTTCTATTCCCTTAATAGGACAGTGAAGGACAGTTGATGTTACATTTCCTTCTGAGAGAAAACAGATGCAAAATAGGAATTTAAAAGTTCGGCCTTCTCAACATCCTGTCTTACCATTTCATCATTTTCATCCTGTAAAAATCCTATAGCATCTTTGACTTTTCTTTTACTTTTGACATATCCCCAAAATCCTTTATTATTGCTTATGACATCTCTTGCGAGCCTCAATTCATTGTCAGCTTTAATAATATGATTTGTGCCCTGCAGGTTCTGCAGACAGCATTATATTCTTCTTTAGATATGCCTCCCTCTTTCCATTTTATAAACATTTTTTTCTTCCTTTTTAGCATGTGCTTAAGTTCTGTGTTCATCCATCCTGGCTTCCTTAAATGCTTCCTATTCTTCCCTCTTTTCGGAATTGTTAACAATTGTGCTTTGAGAATTTCATTTTTCATGATTTCCCATCCTTCCTGGACATTTTTGTCTTTAAGGATATCCAGCCATTGGATCCCACCAATTTTCTTTCTGAATCCCTTAAAATCTGCCTTTCTGAAATCTAACCTTGACGTCTGAGTCTTCACAGGTCTTCCTCCTCTATTTATCCAAAATTCTAAAATAGCATGGTCGCTACCTCCTAGGGTCCCACCCACTTTTACCTCCTCAACCATTTCCTCCCTGTTTATAAGGATTAGATCCAAGGTAGCAGTTCCCCTTGTTTTCTCCCCTACCTTTTGGAAGATAAAGTTGTCAGCAAGAGAGGATAAGAATTTCCTTGACCTGTTAGTTTTGCCTGAGAGAGATTCCCAACAAATGTCTGGATAGTTGAAATCTGATTGATTACATTCAAAACTATTACATTACATTCAAAACTATAGAGAGACAGCGTGTGTCAGTCCGTATACAAAAACACGGAGATTGACAATTTTACATACACCGGACAGTGGTGTACGTGCACGCTCCTCTCTCAGTACCATGTAATGGCTGTTATCACGGCCACAGTGAAGCTATCTGTGTGTGACTCTGTAAGGATAAGTCGAGGAGTTGTTCCGTTCTTACAGACCTCCACCTTACAGTTTTGTCTGTTTTTCAAACAGTTTAGTATATTTGCTGTTTGATTACATTCAAAACTATAGAGAGACAGCGTGTGTCAGTCCGTATACAAAAACACGGAGCTTGACAATTTTACATACACCGGACAGCGGTGTACGCTCCTCTCTCAGTACCATGTAACGGCTGTTATCACGGCCACAGTGAAGCTAAGTGTGTGACTCTGTAAGGATAAGACGAGGAGTTGTTCCGTTCTTACAGACCTCCACCTTTTAGTTTTGTCTTGTTTTCAAACAGTGTAGTATATTTGCTGTTTAATTACATTCAAAACTATAGAGAGACAGCGTGTGTCAGTCCGTATACAAAAACACGGAGCTTGACAATTTTACATACCCCGGACAGCGGTGTACATGCACGCTCCTCTCTCCGTACCGTGTAACGGCTGTTATCACGGCCACAGTGAAGCTATCTGTATGTGACTCTGTAAGGATAAGTCGAGGAGTTGTTCTGTTCTTACAGACCTACACTCTAGGGAGATTCCAGCTCTGCCCAACTCTATATACACTTTGGAGTTTGTCATACACTAGGCAATTTCTGCCGGTCACATGGCAGTGTTAAATAAACAGGGCCTGACTGACTCCAACAGTGTCCTGAAGTGTAGAGACATTCCAATTCTCCACAGTCCTCCATACACCTTTCTAACAGCATAGAGAATCTGCCTGTCACATTGCGGTGTTAAATAAACAGGTCCTGACTGAATCCAACATTGTCCTGAATTGTAGAGACATTCCAATTCTCCACAGTCCTCCATACACCTTTCTAACAGCATAGAGAATCTGCCTGTCACATTGCGGTGTTAAATAAACAGGGCCTGACTGAATCCAAAAGTGTCCTGAAGTGTAGAGACATTCCAATTCTCCCCACTACTATATAGACCTTGTACCTTGTTTTACAGTACCAGAGTTGGGGGAAATTTGGTTACATTTTTCCAAAAAATGAGGAAGTGTGGTGGAAGAGTCCGTGGAAGTGGGCGGGGGTTGGCAGCTGGTAATGATGGTGTTGGTGGTGGTGGTGGATCTGCTGGTAGTGGCAAAAGCAAAATAGCACCTAATGCGTCATCGTCTGGCTCCACAAGGCCTCAAAGGCTCCCTTTTCTGGGAGTAGGTAAACCGCTTCTAAAGCCGGAGCTTCAAAAACAAGTTTTGGCTTACATTGCTGACTCAGCCTCCAGCTCTATCGCCTCCTCTTCTGAAGTTTTAAAAAATAAAAGCACTGAGTCGTCATTGGAGGCTCATGGTCATGAACCACACCTTTCCTTGTGTCCTTCACCCCTACCAAAATTGATTACTCCATGGAGCTGTTTTCACATACCATGCCTGGGTTATCAAGTCAAATTGTGAATTACCCAGGCAAAGATGAATCTGACATTGAGTGCACTGATGCACAGCCACTGATAGATGATTCTGCTGGTACATTCACTCAGAGCACTACATTCTCCTTGCTGTGTACTGAGCCAGAATCTGATCCAGATGAAACTCAGGTGCCCCTTTCCGCATACTATACCACCATACACGGTGACACAGAGGAAGGTGCACATGACATTGAAGAGGAGGTGATGGATGACCCAGTTGTTGACCCAGATTGGCATCCATTGGGGGTAGAGTGTGCCGCTGCCAATAGCTCAGAAGAGGAGGAGGAGCATCCGCAGCGGGCATCGACATCGCAAAAGTTGCTATCTGACAGGCCAGGAGCAGTTCAAAAACGGGTTACAAAAACCCAAAAAATTGCAGGACAACTTGGCCAGATGGTCAAAATAGCACAGCGTGCAAGGCCTCAAACTGTCTTCCCTAGTAGGAAGAGTGCAGTGTGGCACTTTTTTGAACAAAATCCTAATGATCAGGCAAAGGTTATCTGTAAGAAGTGCGCAAAGACCTTTAGCCGAGGGAAAAATCTGAGAAATTTGAATACTAGTTGCTTGCTAAGACATTTAACCACCATGCACTTGCAAGCGTGGACGGACTACCAAAACTCACGTACCACATGTGCTTCTGCTCCCAAAGAAGTTAGTCAGCAACGCTACATTGTTTCTCCCACTGTAAGTCCATCGGTTAGCACACCACCAGCAGCAAATGTTGAGTTGTCGTCGAAAGGGAAAATCAGTCAGGGAATCACACTGTTATTGCAATGAAAGAATGAATCTAGGCCATCAGAAAGAACACCAACTCCATCACCATCATCAACCCTCTCTCAGTCCACCATGTCCACCGCTAGTTCCACCATATGCAGCTCTCAAGTCCAGCTCACCCTACCAGAGACTATGAGTAGGACAAAAAAGTACTCATCCTCTCATCCGCATACACTGGGTTTGAACGCCCACATTGCCAAACTAATCTCGTTAGAGATGATGCCCTATCGGTTGGTTGAAAGCGCAGCTTTCCGCTAATGGCCTACGCAGTACCACGCTATGAACTACCCAGTCGCCACTTCTTTTCTCGCAAAGCCATCCCAGCCCTTCACCTTCATGTGAAAGACTGCATTGTCCATGCACTCAAGCAGTCAGTGAGTGGAAAGGTGCACCTCACAACTGATGCATGGTCCAGTAGGCATGGCCAGGGCCGTTACGTGTCCAACACTGCGCATGGTGGATGCAGGGTCCACAGGGGACAGCGGTGGTGGCACAGTGCTGCCTAGCCCACGGTATAGGAAACAGTTGGCTGTAGGCGTTTGACCCTCCTCCTCTTCCTCCAGAAGCGAAAGCTGGTCCACAGAGCGCAGTCGCGCGAGCACTGCATCCGCAGCTGACAGTGTTGCAAATGAGGTGTCCCACTATCGATCGGCTGCTGGAAAGCGTCAGCAGGCTATGTTGCAGATGATGTGTTTGGGTGAAAGACACACCGCGGAGGTACTGGCCGACTACTTTCAACGACAAACTGAGTCATGGCTGGGCAGTGTTCATTTTGAGGCAGGCAAGGTAGTTAGTGATAACGGCTGGAATTTTGTGGCAGCCATAGCCCTTTCAAAACTCAGACACATACCTTGCTTGGCTCACACCTTGAACCTGGTGGTGCAGTGCTTCCTCACTAATTATCCGGAGTTAACAGGCCTGCTCCAGAAGGTTTGGAGACTGTGCTCGCACATACGCCGGTACACTCCAGTCGTATGCGTAAGCTGCAGCGATTGCTCCACCTTCCCAAGCACCGCCTAATTATCGACGTTGCAACAAGGTGGAACTCCACCCTGCACATGGTTGAGCGGCTGTGCGAACAAAGTCAGGCCGTAATGCATTTGTGGGAGCATACACGGGGCAGGCACTTTGAGGGCAGACATGGAGTTGACAGGTGTGCAGTGGTCGAAGCTGAAAGACCTCTGTAAAGTCCTTCAGTGTTTTGAGGAATGCACACGGCTGGTAAGCGCAGACGACGCCATCATAAGCATGAGCATTCCACTTATGCGTCTGCTCATGCAAACTTTGACGCACATTAAGGAGCAGGCGTCTGCAGCCAAGGTTGATGAGGAGGAAGAGGAGGAGGGAAGCCTTGATGACAGTCAGCCATTGTCTGGTCAGGGAACTGTCGTGGACGAGGTGGAGGAAGAAGAGGAAGAGGAGGAGGATGATGATGGGGATGATTATTTAGGGGAGGATGATTCTTGTGGTACAAGAGAAAATGTTGGCTTTGCAAGGTCTGGTACTGGGTTTGAGCGTGACTGGAGGGATGTGGATTTGCCTGAAAGTGCTCCTCCACCCAACACTCGCAGTGCATCATTGACACCGGGAACTGTTATGATTGAGTCACCGGAGGAGGAAAAAACAAAAATATAAGCTCAGTCCAGAAAACCTGAAACGTTGGTAACTAGCGGATTACAAGCCCCCTGATCCTATTCACCACAACTAGCAGTAGCCGTGGGGGGTTCCTACGATGGTCCTAGACCCCTCGATCACAGCCGTAGAGCTAAATAAGCCTAAAGGAAGAAAGGGGAAATCTAAACTGCCCCAGAGCAGACCCCAAAGCAATAGACAGCCCCCAACATGTATTGACGGTGAAAAACAGATGAAAACACAAACACAGGCAGAAAGACAGACTGAGCAAACGATGGGGCCCAACTAACTAGATAGGAAAGGACAGAAAAGATGCTGGCTGTAATCCGCGAAAACCCTACAAAAATGTCCAACCTTCTGATAACGAAAAAGGCCCTGAAGTCGCTAGACTTCAAACTCTATATCAGCACTCAGGTATATTCTGAAAACTGGCAAAGAGATCAACTGATCAGAGACAAAAATGGAATTCAGCCAGTCCCGGCATGGGGCTGTCTGAAAGCAAACCCTAAGTAAAGCAGACAAAATCTCATGGAACAATAGCAGGGTAAAAAACTTAGCTTTTAGCAGACAGGAACAAAACTGATGCAGAGCACAGAGCAAAGTGGATCACCAGCAATGAGAATTGGCGTGGACTGCCTTATATCCACTCAGTAACCCCGGACGCCCAATCACACTCCATCTGTTCAGATGACAGGTTCCTCCCATCCACACCAACCTCACTACCTCCCTTCACTAGCAGAGGGAGCTCATCAGACATTGCCAGTGAAGGGGAAAATGAACTCACAACAGTACCTCCCCCTTGAGGAGGGGTCACCGAACCCTCATCCACGCCACCAGGGCGATCAGGATGGGCCCGATGAAAAGCACGAACCAATCTTTCGGCATGAATATCGGATGCAGGGACCCAAGAATTATCCTCCTGGCCATAACCCTTCCACTTAACCAAATACTGGAGTCTCCGTCTAGCCAGACGAGAATCCAGTATCTTCTCAACCTCATATTCCACATTACCTTCTACCAATACAGGGACGGGAGGTGCCACCACAGGAACTAATGGCTCAACAAACCTCTTCAACAGAGACTTATGAAACACGTTATGGATCTTGAATGTAACAGGAAGAGCCAATCAAAAAGAGACCGGATTAAGAATCTCCAAAATCTTGTAAGGTCCAATAAATCTAGGTTTAAACTTTGGAGAAGCCACCTTCATAGCGATATTCTTTGATGACAACCAAACCATATCACCCACCTTAAACCGGGGACCAATGGTCCTATGCCGGTTGGAAAACCGCTGGGCCTTTTCCTGGGAGAGAGACAACTTATCCACCACCTGGTCCCAGATCTGGTGCATTCTCTCCACCACAGTATCAACGCCTCGGCAGGCAGAAGACTCCACCTGCCCTGAAGAAAACCGAGGATGAAACCCAAAGTTACAAAAAAAAGGCGACATCAAAGTGACAGAACTAGCTCTATTATTTAAAGCAAATTCGGCCAAGGGCAAAAATGAAACCCAATCATCCTGATCAGCGGAAATAAAACATCTCAAATAAGACTCCAACGTCTGGTTTGTTCTCTCCGTCTGCCCATTGGTCTGAGGATGAAACGCAGAGGAGAAGGACAACTGAATACCCAGCTTGGAACAGAAAGTCCTCCAAAATCTAGAAACAAACTGAACTCCTCTGTCAGACACAATGTTGTCAGAGACACCGCACCACACTTGCTCATAGAGCCAGTGCGCGTGTCCTGAGTACAGAAGCAGTGCTAAACGAGGTACAGGAGGGATAAACAGACGGGAGGTCAGACAAAGTCAAAGGTCATACACAGGATCACAGTACAGTACCAGGGATGAGACAGAGCGGATAATCAGGGCCAAGCAGAGATCAAAACCAAACAGACATAGGAGGTACCAGGCAGAATCCAAAGCAACATCCAGGGAACAGACCGAGTCATACACAGAGAATCAAGTAACCAGAACACAGCACTAACACACTCAGGGGTCACCACACAATGCCAAGGGCGAAAGTATAACTGACAGGGATGGGAGCGTCCTGAGGCTATAAGAAGCCTCCCCCAGAACCAGGGAGAGGCCACAATCATAGCCCCAGGTGTGCAGGTAAGCCTGCACCGGGATCACAACCTTTAACCCCAGAAATGCCAGTCATCAGTACTGGTTCCATACATTAACCCCACGTGTGCGAGTCAAACCCGCACTGAGATCATGACAAATGTTCTCAGGAATCCCATGTAAGCGAACCACCTGTTGCAAAAACAAGGGCACCAACTCTGAGAAAGATGGCAACTTAGGGAGTGGTACAAGATGGACCATCTTAGAGAATCTATCACAAATTACCCAAATAACAGTCATTCTCTGAGAGACAGGCATATCAGAGATAAAATCCATTGAAATATGGGTCCATGGCCTCCTGGGCACCGGCAAAGGCATCAATAACCCACTAGAGCGAGAACAAGATTTAGACCGAGAGCAAGTCCCACAGGACTGCACAAAATTCCTGACATCACGAGACAAGGCGGGCCTCCAAAAAGACCGACTCACCAAATCTCTAGTACCAAAAATACCTGGATGACCAGCCAATGCGGAGCAATGAACCTCAGACATCACTCTCTTCCTCCACTGGTCAGGAACATACAATTTTCCAATGGGACAACGCTCAGGTTTGTCCCCCTGAAACTCCTCCAGGGCACGTCTCAAATCGGGCGAGATGGCAGAAAGAACTACCCCCTCACCTAAGATGGTAGCAGGCTTAGTCACAATAGGAGAATCAGCAAAGAAACTCCTAGAGAGGGCATCTGCCTTGACATTCTTAGTGCCCGGAAGAAAAGAGACTACAAAATCAAAACATGTGAAAAACAAGGCCCACCTAGCCTGTCTAGGATTCAAGCGTTTGGCCTACTCAAGGTAAATCAAATTCTTGTCGTCAGTAAGGACCACGACTTGATGTCTGGCTCCCTCCAACCAATGTCTCCACTCCTCAATGTCTCCACTCCTCGAATGCCCATTTCATGGTCAACAGTTCCCGATTCCCCACATCATAATTACGTTCAGATGGGGAGAACTTTCGGGAAAAGAAAGCACAGGGATTCATTTTAGATGTTACAGGGTCGTTCTGGGACAAAACAGCTCCCGCACCAATCTCAGAAGCGTCCACCTTTACCTGAAACGGGAGTGAGACATCAGGTTGCCGCAAAACCGGAGCAGAAGTGAACCTCCGCTTCAGCTCCTGAAAGGAAGAAACAGCCTCAGGAGACCAATTCAGCACATCAGCACCCTTCTTAGTCAAATCAGTCAATGGTTTGGCAATACCAGAAAAATTAGCTATAAATTTACAATAAAAATTAGCAAAACCCAAAAACTTCTGGAGGGCCTTCAAAGAAGTGGGCTGAACCCAATCACAAATGGCCTGTACCTTGGCCGGGTCCATTTCAATAGTCGACGGAGACAAAATAAATCCCAAAAATGAAATCCTCTGTACACCAAAAAGGCATTTTGATCCTTTAACATACAGGGAATTCTCCCTCAAGATCCGGAACACAGTCCGAACATGTTCCACATGAGAGTCCCAATCCTTGGAAAAGATCAAAATATCATCGAGATAGATGATCAAAAACTTATCCACAAAGTCCCGGAAAATGTCATTCATGAAACACTGGAAGACAGAAGGGGCATTAGTGAGCCCAAAAGGCATCACCAGGTACTCAAAATTTCCCTCAGGAGTATTAAACGCCGTCTTCCATTCATCCCCATGCTTAATGCGAATAAGATTATACACCCCCTGAGGTCAAGTTTGGTAAACCAGCAAGCACCTTTAACTCTGGAGAATAGATCAGAAATCAGGGGTAACGGGTACTGATATTTAACAGTAATCTTGTTGAGGGAACGATAGTCAATACAAGGCCTTAATGAACCATCTTTCTTGGTCACGAAAAAAAACCCAGCACCTAAGGGTGAAGAGGATGGTCTAATATGACCCTTCTCCAATGACTCCTTAATATAGGATCGCATAGCCTCGTGCTCTGGTACAGACAAATTGAAAAGACGACCCTTGGTAAATTTACACCCTGGGCTCAGCTCAATTGCACAGTCATAACTCCTATGAGGAGGCAAAGACGCAGACTCATTCTCACTAAATACATCATAAAAATCAGCCAGATAATCAGGAACATCATGCGACTGGGGCGAGGTGGAGAAAACAGGAGCGCCACCAAGGGCACACTGACAACCCCAACTCACCACAGACACAGATTTCCAATCCAAAACTGGATTATGGATTTGCAACCAGGGAAAACCCAGGACAATGGTATCATACAAGTTATGCAACACCAAAAATCTGCAATTTTCCTGATGGTCTTGGGCGACCCGCATTACCACCTGGGTCCAAAACTGAGTTTTATTCTTCGCCAAAGAAGTAGCATCAATACCTCTCAAAGGGATAGGCATCCGCAGAGGTGTCATAGGAAATCCACAACGTTTAGCAAAATCCAAGTCCATCAGGTTCAGAGCTGCTCCCGAATCCACAAAAGCCCTAGCGGAAAATGTGGACAGGGAGCAGATCAGAGTAACTGCCAGAAGAAACTTAGGTTGAACACCACCCACAGCAAATGTGTGTGCAAAATGTTTCTCTCATTTAGGGCAGACAGAAATAATATGAGAGGCATCTCCACAAAAAAAAACACAGCTTGTTACGCCTTCTGAATTCCTGACGCTGCGCCCGAGACAAAACTCCATCACATTGCATAGGTTCAGACATTTGTTCAACAGGTGGCAACACCTCTCGTGTAGTCTTGCGTTCACGTAAACGCCGATCAACCTGTATGGCCAATGACATAGAATCGTCAAGACCAGAGGGAACAGGAAATCCCACCATAGTATCCTTTACGGTCTCTGACAAACCCTTCCGAAAGAGAGCCGCCAAGGCACTATCATTCCAGGTAGTAAGGACCGCCCACTTTCGGAATCTTTGACAGTATAACTCTGCAGAATCCCGACCCTGGCTCAATGCCAACAGGGTCTTTTCAGCTTGATCAATGGCATTAGGTTCATCATACAATAACCCCAAGGCTAGAAAAAATGCATCCACATTAGCCAGAATAGGATCATCAGGTGTCAAGGAAAACGCCCAATCCTGGGGATCGCCGCGCAGCAACGAGATGACAATTTTAACCTGCTGCGCAGAGCTCCCCGATGAACTAGGCTTCAAGGCAAGAAATAATTTACAATTATTCTTAAAATTCAAAAATTTAGACGGATCCCCAAAAAACACATCAGGAGTAGGGATCTTTGGTTCAACAGCATGTGAATGAGCAAGATAGGTGGAAATTCCCCGCACCTCAGCCGTGAGCTGCTCCACACGATCAGACAATTGCTTAATCTCCATTACAGAAAAAAAAATAAAAATTCCCCCTGCGGCCTCCGAGAAATAGAGGAAAAAATATACACAAGAGAAAAAAAAAAAATTCTGACACTTTTTCTTTTCCCTTTTTTTTTTTTTTTCCCCTTTACAATCCCTTCCTGCTATAGAGTACCCTAGAATCTGCGTATGGCTGGTGATTCTGTTATGATTGAGTCACCGGAGGAGGAAAAAACAAAAATATAAGCTCAGTCCAGAAAACCTGAGACGTTGGTAACTAGCGGATTACAAGCCCCCTGATCCTATTCACCACAACTAGCAGTAGCCGTGGGGGGTTCCTACGATGGTCCTAGACCCCTCGATCACAGCCGGAGAGCTAAATAAGCCTAAAGGAAGAAAGGGGAAATCTAAACTGCCCCAGAGCAGACCCCAAAGCAATAGACAGCCCCCAACATGTATTGACGGTAAAAAACAGATGAAAACACAAATGCAGGCAGAAAGACAGACTGAGCAAACGATGGGGCCCAACTAACTAGATAGGAAAGGACAGAAAAGATGCTGGCTGTAATCCGCGAAAACCCTACAAAAATGTCCAACCTTCTGATAAGGAAAAAGGCCCTGAAGTCGCTAGACTTCAAACTGTATATCAGCACTCAGGTATATTCTGAAAACAGAGCAAAGAGATCAACTGATCAGAGACAAAAATGGAATTCAGCCAGTCCCAGCATGGGGCTGTCTGAAAGCAAACCCTAAGTAAAGCAGACAAAATCTCATGGAACAATAGCAGGGTAAAAAACTTAGCTTTTAGCAGACAGGAACGAAACTGATGCAGAGCACAGAGCAAAGTGAATCACCAGGAATGAGAATGGGCGTGGACTGCCTTATATCCACTCAGTAACCCCGGACGCTCAATCACACTCCATCTGTTCGGATGACAGGTTCCTCCCATCCACACCAACCTCACTACAGGAAAATGAACTCACAACAGGGAACATTGGCCCACATGTCAGATTATACCTTGCAGTTCCTAAAAAGGGACCCCCGCATTGCCAAAATGATGAACGATGATGACTACTGGTTGGCCAGCATCCTGGATCCATGCTATAAAGGCAAATTCCAAAACATCATGCCACAGGAGAACCTTGACCTAATATTGGCTAACAAACAAGCTACTCTGGTAAACCGGTTGGTTGAGGCATTCCCAGCACACCGCAGCGGTGATGTCTTTCCAACGAGCCGTAGGGGGCAACATGGAAGAGGTGTTCGTGGTGCACACAGCCGAAGTGGCGTTGGACACAGGGGTTTCATGACCATGTTGTGGACTGATTTTTCAAGTACCGCTCACACGACTGGTAATACTACATCGATCGAAAGTGACAGGAGACAGCAGTTGTCAACTATGGTAATAAACTACTTCTCCTCCCATATCAATGTTCTCCCTCACCGGTCATTCCCCTTTGACTATTGGGCCAGTAAACTTGACACCTGGCCTAAATTGGCACAATATGCCTTATAGGAGCTCGCTTGCCCTGCTGCTAGTGTGTTATCTGAACGAGTCTTCAGTGCTGCTGGATCAATCCTGACAGAAAAAAGGACCCGTCTGTCGACCCAAAATGTTGATGATCTAACCTTCATTAAAGGGGCTGGGGGCAACTTGGAAGAGGTGTTTGTGGTGCACACATCAGAAGTGGCGTTGGAGACAGGGGTTTCATGACCATGCTGTGGACTGATTTTTCAAGTCCCGCTCACACGACTGGTAATACTGCATCGATTGAAAGTGACAGGAGACAGCACTTGTCAAGTATGGTTACAAACTACTTTTCCTCCCATATCGATGTTCTCCCTCAAAGGTCATTCCCATTTGACTATTGGGCAGCTAAACTGGACACCTAGCCTGAATTGGCACAATATGCCTTACAGGAGCTCGCATGCCCAGCTGCAAGTGTGCTATCGGAAAGAGTCTTCAGTGCTGCTGGATCAATACTGACAGAAAAAAGGACCCGTCTGTCGACCCAAAATGTGGATGATCTAACCTTCATTAAAATGAACCATGCATGGGTTTCCAAGGATTTTGTCCCACCTTACCCTGATGACACATAGGTTAACAGAAAAATTGTTTTCTTTGGTCCGCCTGTTCCTGGGACTTGACCAATTTCACATTTAGCAGCAGGTGAATGTCCCACATCAACATATGGCATTTTGTAAACCTCCCTAACTGGGCAGCCTCCTCCCCCCCGAGCCGGGGTCACCACAGAGCGCACGCAACCGTGCGAGTGCCGTTGCCCTGGACTGGTGGGTGGGCCGACTCTTGGGCGCGGGCACTGGCACAGGGTCCCTCATAGTGCAATCAAGTGTCTCTGATGGTGGTGGTGCACACCCGCCGTCAGACACACCGCGGTACTATGAGGGACCCAGTGCCAGTACCGATGCCCATGAGTGTTCCCCTCTTGCTTGGGCAGGGCCCCAGCATTTGCAATGTTTACCCCTCCCTGCTCCTCCGCTGTGTAGTCAAGGCTGTCAAATCCTTCACTGGGACTGCCACTACAAATTTGGTGAACTGATAGAAGATGATGGTTAAGACTAGCTATGCCCTGTCCCGCTGGCCGGGATCTAGCTTCAGATGATCAATGGCTTCCATTTCTTATGAACGTCGACTCACAATGAGATGCAGTGGTGGTTTGTCTTCAGCTTTCACAGTTTTCCTACCCATAGATGTGTGACATTCCAGCACACATTTTTAAATGTGCCTTCTCATGCCAATCCAATTGAATCACCTACGGCCTGTGGCTTCTGTGTTTTGCACTCCAAAGTTACATGACAGATCATGATAGACAGTGAGCACCATGTTTACATCTGTCCCTGTGATCAAAATTGGATGGATATGAGTAACGGCGATGGGATCAACGGTGCTGCGATACAGCAACACTCACTTTCTTCACAAAGAAAGGTTTTTGCTGTCTCCACACACACATTAATTGAGGGTCAGCATCGCCTCTGAGAATTGTGACTGAAGTTTTTCCCGTGAATAGTAATTCCTAGATTTCTGCAATCACTAGACTTGATGTCAGTAATTGTATGCATCACCTTTCCTATTGCGGAGAGTCTGGACTGTCTTACTGAGACAGAAATATAAATGAAGATTAAAAAATACCACCAAAAGTGTATACTGGTCTATGCTTCAAATGCATTTCCTTTTTTCGACTTTTTAGATTGTTGTCTAATTCATACTGAGAACACTGAGATTTTCAATGTATAAGCTATGCTATATATACCTGCTATCCAGTGATAATGTACCCTTTCTCAACTTTGTACAATCTGGTCAAATCCATAAAGGGCCTGAGAACGTCTGAGTCTGCCTCCTGATCTATAGACATATATTTTTAATGTGTAAACTATGCTATACATACCTGTTATCCAGTGATTTGGTACCCTTTGTCACCATTGTCCAATCACGTCTAATCCATACTGGGCCTGAGACTGTCTGAGCCTGCCTCCTGGTCTATACACATAGGTTTTTAATGTGTAAACTAGGCTACATATATGCGTGTTATCCGGTCAAACTGTACCCTTTATCAACTTTTTAGAATCGTGTTGAATCCATACTGGGCCTGAGAACGGCTGCCGAAGCATTAAGCAAACTACAGCACCTGTGGTTTGGACACGTAATGTTTTGCTTTTTTTCTGGAATGCCGGTTAGGCTTAATTTAGGAATTGCAGTTGAGCTGCACTTACTGGGAAATCATCGTTCGCGTGGAATAATTGGAATCACAGATCCCCATCACTAACGGTGTTCAGCGGTTTATCTGCACCTGTAAGCAACAAAAGCTGGTCCTTTCAGTGTAGCGCGCATGCAGCCCCAGACATGCAAGGCCAGGATGGACCTGTTATTGCTCGATCTCGCGTTCCAGAGCCTCGCGTATCCCTCTAGTAAGCTTGACGCGTACCGCGGGGGGCATGCCGGAGTCTCGTTCGTTAACGAAATAAAGCTGACAAATCGCTAGTACAACTACAAACGGACATACCACACCACACACAGAATCGACAAAGCTTGCAATCTGTCCATCTTTTCTGTAGCCGGTATGGTAGTGGTTTCCCGGGTGGAGTCCAATTAAGCCACAGGCTCCACTCCTGGTGGTGCCCTTTTGGACATTCCCTTAAGGTTCAGCTTTGCAATCATACAGCCCCCGGAAAACAAACACTTTGCCTTCATGGACACTGTTTGGAGGTTCGTGGGAATAACACCGCCCCATCGGCAGTTGACATAATTTATTGGTGGGAAGTCCGACGGTATATGATCGTGTTCGATTTCAGAATTTTTTTTTTTGGTTTGTATTTTACATTTTTATTCCAGCCTTTCTTGACTTCATAAGGGCAGGACAAGCCTATAGCTGTGTGTCCTCCACCTCCTCCTTTTACTCCTCCACCTCTTTTGTAAATGTAGTTTCCCTTTTCCATATGTTATTTTTGTCTTCTGAGCATTTTGTCTGCTTTGGGACACCTTTGTAATTGTTTTCTATGTGTTTGTATGTCTTTGTTTTTGCCTGCCATTGTTTTCAATGGGGTTCGACGGTGTTCTTCGAACGTTCGACGAACATTCGATGAACTTGCCTCCTGTGCGACGAACCAAAACACTAGCGGGGTGGCTCAACACTACTCCTGATATATAGACGTACATTGTTAATGTTTAAAGTATGCTATATATACCTGGTATGTGGTGATACTGTACCCTTTATGCCACGAAGTCCTCCTCCAACCAACACTCTAAGTGTATCATTGACACCTGTAACATTGTCCCACATGTGTGATTATTGCTTGCGGATCTTCTTGTTATATTGTGGTGTGATCCATCCTGAGCGTGTGTCTATGGGTTACTCCTGCAATTTAGATGTACATTTAAAAATTACCCCAACACTGTATACAGCTATACGCTTGTGATACATTACCCATTTACTGCTTATTATATTCTGGTCTAATCCAAACTGACCAAGTGAGAGTTATTTTCTGACTGTGGAAATAAATACTGAGATTGACAACAATGACACCTACACTGTGTACAGCTGTACTTTTGAGATCCCTTACCATTCTTTGACTGGTCTCCCTGAGGTCAGTGATTGTTTTGTGATATTGGTCTACTAGGCATTGCTCCCACCTAGCCAGAATCCTACTCCTAGTGGTAATGGTGGTTTCCGAAAGGAGCCACTCCTTGGCTGGGTCCTTCCCTGGAGGAAGATCTGGCTAGTCCCGTGTTTGAGACTCTTAAATGAGGCTCCATGGACTTTATTTGCATATTCATATTTCCCAGGGAGCAATGCACCTAGGATTTCACTGATTGAGCGCCTTTGAGCGCTGCCGCAGTGTTTTCTTTGACTGGTCTCCCTGAGGTCAGTGATTGTTTCGTGATGTTCAGGCAGAGGGAGCACAGATGTGACGTCATTGTACCCTTTGACCTGAAACGTCAGTCAGAAGACGCCGCAGTGGAGGAGCGGGAAGAGGTAATTATCACAAGTGTCGGGTCCCTGAGCAAGCGGGGAGGGGTGGACTCTTTATTAGCCCATGTGGCAACATTTCAGTTCCACAGCAGAGAAAGGTTCTGTTATGGAACTGAAACGTTGCCACATGGGTTAATAAAGAGTCCACCACTTTTTTCAAAACGTATCGGAGGGTAGGAGAAGTATATACAGCTCCACAATATATACTATGTTATAGAGTTGAGCGACTTTTGGTTTTTTAGGGTCGCGTTTCGTTTCGTGAAACCCGACTTTTCCAAAAGTCGGGTCGAGCAAGATCGTCCGATTATAGGGAAAAGTCGGGGTCGTCCCGAAACACGAAACCCAATGTAAGTCAATGGGGAATAAAAGTCGGCAGTGAGAGGAGGACAGGAAACACACCTACAGTGCCCATTTGAATGCCAAAAGCATCAATTCTTCTTTCTTAAGCTTGTCAACCTTAATTAACTTCATATTACAAGTTACGCACTGAAAAATGGGGGTTATTTGGCTGGCTCCAGGTTTTCATGTGCCCTGGGCGAAAGAGCGCCCCTTTAACACATACCACAACTCATCATGCTCCGATACGGCAGAGAAATAGCGGTATAGTACAATGAAAAATACCTCACTTTTTACATCTCATGACGAGGCCCATCTATTTCTCCATACAGAATCATTGGTCCCATATAATGTTTGAAACAGTATATGATGAGCTCCACATAATGCTACAGTATATGTTGGTCCCCATGGATGAAGCTCCACTGTCTTATGGGCCCAAATAATGCTCCAAACATAATGGGCCCCATTTCTAATGCTCTAGTGTATAATGGGCCCTGTAAATGCTGCTCCAGTGTCTGATGTCCACCTTTGGAATGTTCCAGTGTATGGTGGGCCCCATCTATCATTCTCCAGAGTATAGTGCTCCCCAAAAATTGCTGTCCCAACATTGAAAACAATCAAATAAGTCTCCTCGCTAGGGAATCCCTGTACTTGTCTGGACAGGTGCTGTAGCTTGCTTAACAGCTCGCCAGCCGTTCTCACGCCCAGTATGGATTGCACGTGATTGCACAAAGGTTAGAAAGGGTACCGTATCCCTGGATAACATGTATGGATAGCGTACACATTCAAAATATATGTCTATACAGCATGAGGCAGGCTCAGACGGTGTTAGGCCCAGTATGGATTGCACGTCATTGCACAAAGGTTAGAAAGGGTACCTTATCCCCGAATAACATGTATGGATAGCGTACACATTCAAAATATATGTGTATACAGCATGAGGCAGGCTCAGACGGTGTTAGGCCCAGTATGGATTGCACGTGATTGCACAAAGGTTAGAAAGGGTACCGTATCCCTGGATAACATGTATGGATAGCGTACACATTCAAAATATATGTCTAAACAGCATGAGGCAGGCTCAGACGGTGTTAGGCCCAGTATGGATTGCACGTGATTGCACAAAGGTTAGAAAGAGTACCTTATCCCCGGATAACATGTATGGATAGCGTACACATTCAAAATATATGTCTATACAGGATGAGGCAGGCTCAGACGGTGTTAGGCCCAGTATGGATTGCACGTGATTGCACAAAGGTTAGAAAGGGTACCGTATCCCTGGATAACATGTATGGATAGGGTACACATTCAAAATATATGTCTATACAGCATGAGGCAGGCTCAGACGGTGTTAGGCCCAGTATGGATTGCACGTGATTGCACAAAGGTTAGAAAGGGTACCGTATCCCTGGATAACATGTATGGATAGCGTACACATTCAAAATATATGTCTATACAGCATGAGGCAGGCTCAGACGGTGTTAGGCCCAGTATGGATTGCACGTCATTGCACAAAGGTTAGAAAGGGTACCGTATCCCCGGATAACATGTATGGATAGCGTACACATTCAAAATATATGTCTATACAGCATGAGGCAGGCTCAGACGGTGTTAGGCCCAGTATGGATTGCACGTCATTGCACAAAGGTTAGAAAGGGTACCGTATCCCCGGATAACATGTATGGATAGCGTACACATTCAAAATATATGTCTATACAGCATGAGGCAGGCTCAGACGGTGTTAGGCCCAGTATGGATTGCACGTCATTGCACAAAGGTTAGAAAGGGTACCGTATCCCCGGATAACATGTATGGATAGCGTACACATTCAAAATATATGTCTATACAGCATGAGGCAGGCTCAGACGGTGTTAGGCCCAGTATGGATTGCACGTCATTGCACAAAAGTTAGAAAGGGTACCTTATCCCCGGATAACATGTATGGATAGCGTACACATTCAAAATATATGTCTATACAGGATGAGGCAGGCTCAGACGGTGTTAGGCCCAGTATGGATTGCACGTGATTGCACAAAGGTTAGAAAGGGTACCGTATCCCCGGATAACATGTATGGATAGCGTACACATTCAAAATATATGTCTCAGGAGGCAGGCTCAGACGGTGTCAGGCACAGTATGGATTTGACGGCCCAGATTACACAGAGGAGGAGCAGGGAGAGGTAAAGATTGCAAATGCTGGGGCCCTGCCCAAGCAAGGGGGGGTCACTCGTGGGCGTCGGTACTGGCACTGGGCCCCTCATAGTACAGCGGTGTGTCTGATGGCGGGTGTGCACCACCGCTGTCAGAGACACTTGATTGCACTATGAGGGACCCTGTGCCAGTGCCCGCGCCCAAGAGTCGGCCTACCCACCTGTCCAGGGTAACGGCACTCGCACGGTGTCGTGCGGTAGGTGGTGACCCCGGCCATGGGGGGGGAGGCAGCACAGTTAGGGAGTTTTAGAAAGTGGCATATGTTGATGTTGGACATTCAGCTGATGCAAAAGGCGAAATAGGTGAAGTACCAGGAAGAGGTGGACCAAAGCAAGCCATTTTTCTGTCACCCTATGTGTCATCAGGGGAAGGTGGGACAAAATCCTTGGAAACCCATGCGTGGTTCATTTTAATGAAGGTTAGATCATCCACATTTTGGGTTGACAGACGGGTCCTTTTTTCTGTAAGGATTGATCCAGCTGCACTGAAGACTCTTTCCGATAGCACACTTGCAGCTGGGCAAGCGAGCTCCTGTAAGGCATATTGGACCAATTCAGGCCAGGTGTCCAGTTTTGCGGCCCAATAGTCAAAGGGGAATGACCTGTGTGGGAGAACATCGATATGGGAGGAAAAGTAGTTTGTAACCATAGTTGACAACTGCTGTCTCCTGTCACTTTCCATCGATGCAGTATTACCAGTTGTGTGAGCGGTATTTGAAAAATCAGTCCACAACATGGTCATGAAACCCCTGTCTCCAACGCCACTTCTGCTGTGTGCACCACGAACACCTCTGCCAAGCTGCCCCCGGCCCGTACGGCTCGTGTGAGAACCATCACCGCTGCTGTGTGCTGGGAATGCCTCAAGCAACCGATTTACCAGAGTTGCTTGTTTATTAGCCAATATTAGGTCAAGGTTCTCCTGTGGCATGATGTTTTGTAATTTGCCTTTAAAGCGTGGATCCAGGATGCTGGCCAACCAGTAGTCGTCATCGTTCATCATTTTGGCAATGCGGGGGTCCCTTTTTAGGATCCGCAAGGCATAATCTGACATGTGGGCCAATGTTCCCGGTGTCAATGATGCACTGCGAGTGCTAGCTGGAGGAGCAATTTCTGGCAAATCCACATCCCTCCAGTCACGCACAAACCCTGTACCAGACCTTGCCACGCCAACATTTTCACTTGCCCCACGAGATGCATCCTCCTCCCCTAAGTAATCATCCCCATCATCCTCCTCCTCCTCCTCCTCTTCTTCCTCCACTTCGTCCAGGAGAGGTCCCTGAGCAGACAATGGCTGAATGTCATCAAGGATTCCCTCCTCCTCTTCCTCCTCATCAACATTGGCTGCAGACGCCTGCTCCTTAAGGTGCGTCAAAGTTTGCATGAGCAGACGCATAAGTGGGATGCTCATGCTTAGGATGGCGTCGTCTGCGCTTACCAGCCGTGTGCATTCCTCAAAACACTGAAGGACTTTACAAAGGTCTTTCAGCTTCGACCACTGCACGCCTGTCAACTCCATGTCTGCTCTCAAAGTGCCTGGCCGTGTATCCTCCCACAAATGCATTATGGCCTGCCTCTGCTCGCACAGCCGCTCCACCATGTGCAGGGTGGAGTTCCACCTTGTTGCAATGTCGATAATGAGGCGGTGGTTGGGAAGGTGGAGCAATCGCTGCAGCTTCTGCATACGAACGGAGTGTACAGGCGACCGGCGGATGTGCGCGCACAGTCTTCGCACCTTCTGGAGCAGGGCTGTTAACTCCGGATAATTTTTGAGGAAGCACTGCACCACCAGGTTCAATGTGTGAGCCAAGCAAGGTATGTGGCTGAGTTTTGAAAGGGCTATGGCTGCCACAAAATTACGGCCGTTATCACTAACTACCTTGCCTGCCTCAAGATGTACACTGCCCAGCCATGACTCAGTTTGTCGCTTCAAGTACTCGGCCAGCACCTCGGCGGTGTGTCTGTCGCCCAAACACATCATCTGCAACACAGCCTGCTGACGCTTTCCACTAGCTGCTCGATAGGGGGACACATCGTGTGCAACAGTGGCAGCTGCAGATGGAGTGCTCGTACGACTGCGCTCTGTGGACGAGCTTTCGCTTCTGGAGGAGGAGGAGGAGGAGGGTCGAACGCCTACAGCCAACTGTTTCCTATACTGTGGGCTAGGCAGCACTGTACCACCACCGCTGTCCCCTGTGGACCCTGCATCCACCACATTAACCCAGTGCGCAGTGATGGACACGTAACGGCCCTGGCCATGCCGACTGGACCATGCATCAGTTGTGAGGTGCACCTTTCCGCTCACTGACTGCTTGAGTGCATGGACAATGCGGTCTTTCACATGATGGTGGAGGGCTGGGATGGCTTTGCGAGAGAAGAAGTGGCGACTGGGTAGGTCATAGCGTGGTACTGCATAGGCCATGAGTTCGCGGAAAGCTGCGCTTTCCACCAACCGAAAGGGCATCATCTCAAACGAGATTAGTTTGGCAATGTGGGCGTTCAAACCCAGTGTACGCGGATGAGAGACTGAGTACTTTCTTGACCTACTCATAGTGTCTGGGAGGGTGAGCTGGACTTGAGAGCTGCATATGGTGGAAGTAGCGGTGGACAGGGCGGACTGAGAGAGGGTTGATGATGGTGATGGAGTTGGTGTTCTTTCTGATGGCCTAGAATCAGTCTTTCGTTGATATAACAGTGGGATTCCCTGACTGCTGTGGCCTTGCAACGACACCTCAACATTTGCTGCTGTGCTAACCGGTGGGCTTACAGTGGGGGAAACAATGTAGCGTTGCTGACTACCTTCGTTGTGATCAGTTGCACATGTGGCACTTGAGGTTTGGTGTTGTGTCCACGCTTGCAAGTGCATGCTGTTTAAATGTCTAAGCATGCAACTGGTATTCAAATTTTTCAGATTTTTCCCTCGGCTAAAGGTCTTTGCGCACTTCTTACAGATAACCTTGGCCTGATCATGAGGATTTTGTTCAAAAAAGTGCCACACTGCACTCTTCCTACTTTGGCAGACATTTTGCGGCCTAGCACGCTGTGATCTTTTGACCCTCAGGACAAGCTGTCCAGCAACTCTTTTGATGTTTGGAACCTGTCTTTGGAGTGCTCCGGGCCTGCCAGATAACAGCTGTTGCGATGTCGATGTCTGCTGTGGATGCTCCTCATCTGAGCTATTGGAAGCAGCACCCTCTTCCCCCAATGGATGCCAATCTGGGTCAACAACTGGGTCATCCATCACCTCCTCTTCTATGTCATGTGCACCTTTCTCTGTGTCACCGTGTATGGTGGTATAGTGTGCGGGAAGGGGCACCTGAGTCTCATCAGGGTCAAAATCTGGCTCTGTACACTGCGAGGACAATGTAGTGCTCTGAGTGAATGTACCAGCAGAATCATCCATCAGCGGCTGTGCATCAGTGCACTCCATGTCAGATTCATCTTGGCCTGGGTAATTCACCATTTGACTTGATAATCCAGGCATGGTATGTGAAAACAGCTCCATGGAGTAATCAGTAGTATGGCCTGCGTCATCCTTCAATCTTGGTTGGGGTGAAGGACACAAGGAAAGGTGTGGTTCATGAACATGAGCCTCCAATGACGACTCAGTGCTTTTACTTTTTACAACTGAAGAAGAGGAGGCGATAGAGCTGGAGGCTGAGTCAGCAATGTAAGACAAAACTTTTTCCTGATGCTCTGCCTTTAAAAGCGGTTTGCCAACTCCTAGAAAACTAAGCGTTCGAGGCCTTATGTAGCCAGACGATGACGCAGGGTCAGCACCTCCTGCATTCGGTCCTATTTTGCTCTTGCCACTACCATCAGATCCACCACCAACACCATCATTACCAGCTGCCAACCCCCGCCCAATTCCACGGCCTCTTCCACCAGCCTTCCTCATTTTTGGTAGAAATGTAGACAAAATCCAACAAACTATAAAGTAATGTAAAACAAGGTAAAAGGTGTCTATAGGACAGGGGAGATTTAGAATTTCTGCACACACTTGTGGACAGTGGACACTTTTGGATTGTGTGAGGCCCACTGATATCTGAGCGCTATGTGACACGCTCAATGGCACAGCTGCCTGTGACCAAAGTGACGAGAGGATAATGGAGATTTTGAATCTCTGTGTACACTTTTGGACACTGGACACTTGTAGATTGTGTGAGGCCCACTAATATCTGAGCGCTATGTGACACGCTCGATGGCACAGCTGCCTGTGACCAAAGTGACGAGAGGATAATGGAGATTTTGAATCTCTGCGTACACTTTTGGACACTGGACACTTGTAGATTGTGTGAGGCCCACTGATATCTGAGCGCTATGTGACACGCTCGATGGCACAGCTGCCTGTGACCAAAGTGACGAGAGGATAATGGAGATTTTGAATCTCTGCGTACACTTTTGGACACTGGACACTTGTAGATTGTGTGAGACCCACTGATATCTGAGCCCTATGTGACACGCTCGATGGCACAGCTGCCTGTGACCAAAGTGACGAGAGGATAATGGAGATTTTGAATCTCTGCGTACACTTTTGGACACTGGATACTTGTAGATTGTGTGAGGCCCACTGATATCTGAGCGCTATGTGACACGCTCGATGGCACAGCTGCCTGTGACCAAAGTGACGAGAGGATAATGGAGATTTTGAATCTCTGCGTACACTTTTGGACACTGGACACTTGTGGATTGTGTGAGGCCCACTGATATCTGAGCGCTATGTGACACGCTCGATGGCACAGCTGCCTGTGACCAAAGTGACGAGAGGATAATGGAGATTTTGATTCTCTGCGTACACTTTTGGACAGTGGACACTTGTAGATTGTGTGAGGCCCACTGATATCTGAGCGCTATGTGACACGCTCGATGGCACAGCTGCCTGTGACCAAAGTGACAAGAGGATAATGGAGATTTTGATTCTCTGCGTACACTTTTGGACAGTGGACACTTGTAGATTGTGTGAGGCCCACTGATATCTGAGCGCTATGTGACACGCTCGATGGCACAGCTGCCTGTGACCAAAGTGACGAGAGGATAATGGAGATTTTGAATCTCTGCGTACACTTTTGGACACTGGACACTTGTAGATTGTGTGAGGCCCACTGATATCTGAGCGCTATGTGACACGCTCGATGGCACAGCTGCCTGTGACCAAAGTGACGAGAGGATAATGGAGATTTTGAATCTCTGCGTACACTTTTGGACACTGGACACTTGTGGATTGTGTGAGGCCCACTGATATCTGAGCGCTATGTGACACGCTCGATGGCACAGCTGCCTGTGACCAAAGTGACGAGAGGATAATGGAGATTTTGAATCTCTGCGTACACTTTTGGACACTGGACACTTGTGGATTGTGTGAGGCCCACTGATATCTGAGCGCTATGTGACACGCTCGATGGCACAGCTGCCTGTGACCAAAGTGACGAGAGGATAATGGAGATTTTGAATCTCTGCGTGCACTTTTGGACACTGGACACTTGTGGATTGTGTGAGGCCCACTGATATCTGAGCGCTATGTGACACGCTCGATGGCACAGCTGCCTGTGACCAAAGTGACGAGAGGATAATGGAGATTTTGATTCTCTGCGTACACTTTTGGACACTGGACACTTGTAGATTGTGTGAGGCCCACTGATATCTGAGCGCTATGTGACACGCTCGATGGCACAGCTGCCTGTGACCAAAGTGACGAGAGGATAATGGAGATTTTGAATCTCTGCGTACACTTTTGGACACTGGACAGATGTAGATTGTGTGAGGCCCACTGATATCTGAGCGCTATGTGACACGCTCGATGGCACAGCTGCCTGTGACCAAAGTGACGAGAGGATAATGGAGATTTTGAATCTCTGCGTACACTTTTGGACACTGGACACTTGTAGATTGTGTGAGGCCCACTGATATCTGAGCGCTATGTGACACGCTCGATGGCACAGCTGTGACAAAAGTGACTAGAGGATAAGGGAGATTGGATTGCTTTTAAAAAAGCAGTTTGCGGAGCAGTGGGTAAACAGCAATGCCAGCGTGTCAGGAAGCCTTAGAAGGCAGCCCAACAACCAACACCACTGATACACCACAATATAGCCTCCCCTTGCACTGCACACACAGTGACTTGTGTGTTGTGCAGGCCAAATCGCTAGCAGCAGAAGCAGTTCTTTTGTCTTCTTCCCTGCCTAACGCTCTCCCTACAGAATCAGCAGCAACCTCTCCCTATACTAAGATCGGCAGAAGTAAGATGGCGGTCGGCGTGCACGCCCTTTTATACCCCCTGTGACGCCCACCAAAGCAAGCCAATCACTTGCATGCCCTTCTGAAAGATGGTGGTGACCCGTGCCTAGGTCATCACGTTGCCCACAGTGTCCGTGGATCCTGATTGGCTGAAAAAGAGCGCAAAACAAACTTTTGAAACGCGACTTTGGCGCGTAAGTCGCCGACCTCGTGGCCGACCTCATCCTAGGGTCGGGTTTCGTTTCATGAAACCCGACTTTGCCAAAAGTCGGCGACTTTTGAATTTTTTCGACCCGTTTCGCTCAACTCTACTATGTTAAGGAATATTGAGTGGAGCTGTGTATATTATATATAGTGTAGAGATGTGCCAGTGTATATAGTGTGGATTCGACACTATATACTATAAACACACACAGCAACATACTATATAAACATCTGTACATTCTATACTATATACACACAACTCTACATTATACACTATATTAAGACAGCATTATACTATGTACTATATTATGTTGCATATATCATATAGGTGAGTGCTGTATATACATTATATAGGTGATACTGTGACTGGTGTGTATAGGTGCAGTATCACCTATGTAACATATCTACAGCAGTATCACCCATATATTGTATTTATAAGTTACATTATCCCCTATATAATGTATATAGACTGCTGTATATACAGTGTTGGCCAAAAGTATTGACACCCCTGCAATTCTGTCAGATAATACTCAGTTTCTTCCTGAAAATGATTGCAAACAAAAATTCTTTGGTATTATTATCTTCATTTAATTTGTCTTAAATGAAAAAACACAAAAGAGAATGAAGCAAAAAGCAAAACATTGATCATTTCACACAAAACTCCAAAAATGGGCCGGACAAAAGTATTGGCACCCTCAGCCTAATACTTGGTTGCATAACCTTTAGCAAAAATAACTGCGACCAACCACTTCTGGTAACCATCAATGAGTTTCTTACAATGCTCTGCTGGAATTTTAGACCATACTTCTTTGGCAAACGGCTCCAGGTCCCTGATATTTGAAGGGTGCGCCTCCAAACAGCCATTTATAGATCTCTCCACAGGTGTTCTATGGGATTCAGGTCTGGACTCATTGCTGGCCACCTTAGAAGTCTCCAATGCTTTCTCTCAAACCATTTTCTAGTGCTTTTTGAAGTGTGTTTTGGGTCATTGTCCTGCTGGAAGACCCATGACCTCTGAGGGAGACCCAGCTTTCTCACACTGGGCCCTACATTATGCTGCAAAATTTGTTGGTAGTCTTCAGACTTCATAATGCCATGCACACGGTCAAGCAGTCCAGTGCCAGAGGCAGCAAAGAAACCCCAAAACATCAGGGAACCTCTGCCATGTTTGACTGTAGGGACCGTGTTCTTTTCTTTGAATGCCTCTTTTTTTCTCCTGTAAACTCTATGTTGATGCCTTTGCCCAAAAAGCTCTACTTTTGTCTCATCTGACCAGAGAACATTCTTCCAAAATGTTTTAGGCTTTTTCAAGTAAGTTTTGGCAAACTCCAGCCTGGCTTTTTTATGTCTCGGGGTAAGAAGTGGGGTCTTCCTGGGTCTCCTACCATACAGTCCCTTTTCATTCAGACGCCGGCGTATAGTACGGGTTGACACTGTTGTACCCTCGGACTGCAAGGCAGCTTGAACTTGTTTGGATGTTAGTCGAGGTTCTTTATCCAACATCCGCACAATCTTGCGTTGAAATCTCTTGTCAATTTGTGTGATTTAGTTATTGCCAACACCTGTTAGGTGCCACAGGTAAGTTACAGGTGCTGTTAATTACACAAATTAGAGAAGCGTCACATGATTTTTCGAACAGTGCCAATACTTTTGTCCACCCTCTTTTTTATGTTTGGTGTGGAATTATATCCAATTTGGCTTTAGGACAATTCTTTTTGTGTTTTTTCATTTAAGACAAATTAAATGAAGATAATAATACCAAAGAATTTGTGTTTGCAATCATTGTCAGGAACAAAACTGAGTATTATCTGACAGAATTGCAGGGGTGTCAATACTTTTGGCCACAACTGTACGTTATATAGGTGATACTGTGAGTATGCACAGATTTAGCAGCCAGTATCACCTATATAATGTATATACAGTATACAGGTGATAGTGCAAGTGCTGTACATACATAAAACAAAGTTTCCATATTGGGACTCACCCAGGTCCCTGAGATGGGGAGGATGAACAGCTGAGGTGTGTCCATCATTGGGCGTGCACAGGAGCGGGTCTCTGGCTTGCACAGTAAGTAGAGTAGGAAACAAAAAAAGGGGGATATACAGCACTGGCGGGGACAGGCATCGCCGGGGAGGCACATAGATCACCGGGGAGACACAGAAATCACAGGAGGGCACATAGCTAAAGGGCACAGAGATCACGGAGGGGCACATAGCTGGAGGGGACAGAGATCACAGAGGCATAGAGATCACAAGGGAGCACAAATATCACAGGGGGGCACATAGGGGGCACAGGAATCACAGGGGTGCACATAGCTGGGGCCACAGATCACAGGGGGTCACATAGCTGGGGCCAAAGAGATCACATGGGGGCACATAGCTGGGGCCACAGAGATCACGGGGGGCACATAGCTGGGGCCACAGAGATCACACGGGGGCACATAGCTGGGGCCACAGAGATCACGGGGGGCACATAGCTGGGGCCAGAGTAATCACGGGGGGCACATAGCTGGGGCCAGAGTAATCACGGGGGGCACATAGCTGGTGCCATAGAGGTCATGGGGGGCACGTAGCTGGAGCCACAGAGATCACGAGGGGGCACATAGCTGGCACCAGAGAGATCACGTGGGGGCACATAGCTGGAGACAGAGAGATCACAGGGGGGCATGTAACTGGGGCCACAGAGATCACAGGGGGGCATGTAGCTTGGGCCACGGAGATCACAGGGGGGCATGTAGCTGGAGCCACAGAGATCACGAGGGGGCACATAGCTGGCACCAGAGAGATCATGGGGGGGCACATAGCTGGAGCCAGAGAGATCACAGGGGGGCACATAGCTGGAGCCACAGAGATCACAGGGGGGCATGTAGCTGGAGACAGAGAGATCACAGAGATCACAGGGGGGCATGTAGCTGGGGCCACAGAGATCACAGGGGGGCATGTAGCTGGAGCCACAGCGATCACAGGGGGGCACATAGCTGGAGCCACAGAGATCACAGGGGGTCACATAGCTGGGGTCACAGAGATCACAGGGGGTCACATAGCTGGGGTCACAGAGATCACAGGGGGTCACATAGCTGGGGTCACAGAGATCACAGTGGGGCACATAGCTGGAGCCACAGAGATCACAGGGGGTCACATAGCTGGGGCCACAGAGATCACAGGGGGTCACATAGCTGAGGCCAGAGAGATCACGGGGGGGCACATAGCTGGAGCCAGAGAGATCATGGGGGGCACATAGCTGGAGCCAGAGAGATCACAGGGGGGCATGTAGCTGGGGCCAGAGAGATCACAGGGGTTGGGGGCACATGGCTGGAACCACAGAGATCATGGGGGGCACATAGCTGGGGCCAGAGAGATCACAGGGGGGCACATAGCTTGGGCCATAGAGGTCAGAGGGGGGCACATAGCTGGAGCCACAAAGATCACAGGGGGGTACATAGCTTGGGCCATAGAGGTCACAGGGGGGCACATAGCTGGAGCCACAGAGATCACAGGGGGTCACATAGCTGGGGTCACAGAGATCACAGGGGGGCACATAGCTGGGGCCATAGAGGTCACAGGGGGCACACAGCTGTGGCCATAGAGGTCACAGGGGGGCACATAGCTGGAGCCACAGAGATCACAGGGGTCACATAGCTGGGGTCACAGATATCACAGCGGGTCACATAGCTGGGGCCAGAGAGATCACAGGGGGCACATAGCTGGTGCCAGAGAGATCACATGGGGGGCACATAACTGGAATGCACATAGTTGGGGGGCCACAGAGATCACAGGGGGACATATATATCACAGGGGGCACTTAGCTGAGGGGCACAGATCTCCAGCAGACAGTCACAGAGCTGCCGGCACAGAGATCTCTCTGGCAGCAGCAGCTCCTCTAGTTCCGGGACAGTAGCAATTAGAATGGAGTTGATTGTATGAGGTAATGATGTCACTGGAAGGGGCGGGACTAGCGCTGTCTTTTTTGGAGTGGCTAAAATGACGAGGATCACAAAAAATCAACTCCAATCTAGACGGCGCTAGTCCCGCCCCTTCCGGTGACATCATTACCTCATACAATCCACTCCATTCTAGTTGCAACCCTCGTGCCGGCAGATTTAAATGGCCGGCGGACAGAAAAACGGGCCAGTAGGCGGATCAGCGGGCATCACCGGCCCGCGGCCCACTACGATGGAAAACATCGCGGCCCAGCGGGAAAATGCCCGGTAGGTTACATTGCCAATCCGGGCCTGTTGAAGACTGACACTTACACCCCTCCACCAAACTGTTGAGTGGTTTCAAGGCAACTGATGATGAAAAGTTTGGACAATTAGATAGAAGTTTACAAAAAATGACAACGCCCTAAAGGAAAATTTTCATCTGTTTTGACATATGCATTTTTTTTTATAGAGATTGGAAAAATAAAAGTCATTTCTCTGTTATTCCTCCAGAATAATATGTGAATTGACTAACATCTGGGGGTTAACATTCCCATTGTCAAAGGAGTGTGCACCTGCACAGTCTAATGCTGCCATCATTCATAGGATGATGTCAGATAACAGAGGGACATGCCGCCTGCTGGAAATGCCCAATTTGTCAATTTATTCAAACATACCTAAGAGAAATAACAGAGGAACGGTATACCACTGAGATCTAAGAAAAGATGCTTCATATTTTTATGTTTAGGATAATTCAAGTAGTTTCTAGAATGTACATGGAAAAAGTCCTCCTTAAAGATCAGATCACAAATATATTAGCAAATGCACTCCAAACCTTACTTTGCTTACCTTGCAAACCTGTCAGCTGAAAGAGTAATTTAAACATGATAAATGGCTAAAATTCCAAACTACTTGTAAAATCAAAAACAATTTACTTTTAATTTTATGCTTTATTGCTTGTTGTCTAAGCTACCGGCCATTTCTGCAGTCTATCAGCAGTGGACAGTCTCCTAGGCAAGTAAAATAGCTCATACATGCTCTTTGCTACAGAGGTTGCAAGTGTAAGGAAGAAAACCGGGCCGGGGGTACTTGTTCTGTTCTGGATCTGGAACTATCGGGGCTGTCTCCTCTGTTGTCAGGGGGAAAGCATAAGGGACCAGGCAGACCTTTGCACCTGAAAGCAGGGGGTATGGCTAAAGCTGCAGCAGCCATAGCGCGCACTGAAGCAGTCATTCTTGGCAGGAATAGGCAGCGCTCAGCAGGGGAAAAAGACTGCTCCATCCCTTGGGCACCATTATTGCGCAGGCCCGCTTCCGTGTATCCCCGCCACCACTAGTGGAGACTGGAGAGAGACGTGCAGGGTACCCGGCGGTTATTAGAGAGCAAGGTGCGATACATTCCAGGTCCATGAGTACAGCGCACGTGCCACTTCAGAAAGACTGGGTGCGGGGCAGACGTACATGCACTGATTTGCCAGTTTATATCTGCCAGGCTTTGTGGGACCTGGACAGTGCTGTTCTGCACAATCTTGGCCGCATCAATTAATGGATTAGGGGACCAGCGGATGGTACCGGAGACTGACCGCTGCCGCCAGAAAACGGATCATTGTTGCCCACAGGACCTCATTAGACAAGTATCGCGCCAGCCGTTATTGGTGCTATGGTTTGCTCAGCAACACCTACGGCCTGAGAAACGACTGACAGGATAGGTTAACTCAAACGAACTGCCATTACTTTATTCATCGTTCTCTAACCTTGCATATTCTTTGCATTTGAAATGTTCATCTCCCCATTTAACTGTTTACCTCCCTGCGTGGAATACCCCATTGTTAAATTAAATGTGTTAACCCTTGCTCTGCCTCTTGCGCCTCACTGCATCCTGCTACCTGCTCACACAATCACTGCTCTAATGCTAAATCGATCATTGGCTTTCAACTGTGCTCCTCTGATGCTGCAAAGGTAAAGCTGAGTCTATTTACATCATTGGAAAGTGCACAGTTTGGGCTAGTCGCACGAACTGTCGATCATCAGGAGTGCACCTTGCGCCCCCCAGGAAAGCAAAAGGCAGGGAAACAGCATGCTTGTGAAAACTAAGATGACTCAATCCCTTTAAAGGGAATCCATCAGCAGGAATTTATTATATAATTTTATAATAGCATCATGTAGGGTCTGAGAGCCTCATTTGAGAGATGTATCACTTACTGGGCTACATGCTGTCATTTTTTATAAAATCCAGATTTTCTCTGTCTCAGATCTAGCAGACCTAGAAATGCTGAGCTCTGTGTAACCCCACCCACACCACTGATTAGCAGCTTTTCTGTCCACACTGTTTATTGGCAGAAAGCTGCCAATCAGTGATGGGGGCGGGGTTACACAGCAGGAGGACTAGGAGGCATGAGAAACCTAGTCTTCTAGTGATAATTTCCTGCTGATAAAAGAGATTTTATTGAAACAACACACAGTCCAGTAAGTGACACATCACTGGAATCAGCATCTCTTACATAGCAAAAACTTGATGATAGATTCCATTTAAGGGGCTGCTTATGGCAGCCTTTACTCTGTCAAATAATATAAAATGCATTCCATTACACAACCAATCAGCAGATGACAGCTCATGTGTTATGTGAATTCTTCATTTCTAACTTTTTCTCAGGGTACAGATGTTATTACTATGTTGACGACTGTATTGCGAGACCCATCACAATTCGAAAAACCCGAAGACTTCAATGTCAATCACTTTTTGGATGAGAACAATAAGTTTAAGAAAAATAATGCATTTATGCCATTTTCTGCAGGTTTGTATTATTTTATACTTACAGTATTCTTCTTACAGGTGCCGATATATTATGCTATGCTTTCAAATCCCCTACAAATTCTGCATGCAAAAAATCTCCTAATGCTTTTTTGAAAGCAATTAGCAGCCAACTAAATACATGGCTCTGAATAGCATTTGGCCCAGCCTCTTCCAACTTAAATTTTCCATTCTCTTTATTGAATATAGTTGAAATATTTTCATCTAAAAATATTTTTCTACAAGCTATAAGTGTCTCTTAATCACGATTCAATTGAATCAAGGTGAATCAAATTCTCTTTGAATTTCATGAAATTTTTACATTTTTTGGCAAATTTAATTCACTAAAATTAAATAAAATGATAAAATGGCAGCCTTGATTGATTGATTGCTTTTAGGGCAAGGAAGGGGTAAAAAAAACAACTCATAACACTTGCTTTACCGATCCCTTCCTAGTCATCCGCAGTTAATTTCCTCTCTCAGGATCTGGTGTTTTTTCCATTCTCATTATTCGGTGCTTCTGGTGCTGAATGGGTCTCATGTGACGTCATGATGTTGTGAGGTGACTCACGTCATGACATTACATAAGGCCCAGACAGGTGTGCAAGAGGAAAAGACTGAAGATTGAAGAACAAACAGGTGCCCCAGCTAATTTGGCTAAACATATTTCTGCTAATTAGCTCATCTCTATTGGGTGATGTCCAGACCTCAGAGAACTTTTGTGAACATATGAGAACAGTAGGAACTTTCCATTTTTATCTCTCCTTTTACGTCATCTTGATATGATTGATGGCGGTTCCCTGGTTTAGGGTTGCTCCCAGAATGTATTCTGCAATTTTAGATTATATACAAGTGCTTCTCACAAAATTAGGATATCATCAAAAAGCTAATTTATTCAGTTCTTCAACTCAAAAAGTCAAACTGATATATTATATTGAGTCATTACAAGCAGAGTGATCTATTTCACGTGTTTACTTCTGTGAATGTTGATGATTATGGCTTACAGCCAATGAAAACCCAAAAGTCATTATCTCAGTAAATTAGAATACTTTATAACACCAGCTTAAATGAAATGTATATTCAGTAAATGCACTCAATACTTGGTCTTGGCTCCTTTTGCATCAATTACTGCACCAATGCGGCGTGGCATGGAGGAGATCAGCCTGTGGCACTACTAAGGTGTTGTGGAAGCACAGGTTGCTTTGAGAGCAGAATTTAGCTAGACATACATTTCAGTAGGCCAACATTTCAGATTTTAAAATCAAAATAACAAATACACACTGGCGCTTCCAGTACAGGTAGGAATGGATATATATGCAATGCAGCCGCTGCTGGTATATATACTGGGTCTGTGCACACCAAAAAGAAAAAACCATATACAAATGAAAAGAATACCTGCGGTGGCTGACTATATCCAGAAAACTACCAATGAATATGAATAAATCACAATAGCAAAGGAATATATCAGCATCCTATACCTCATATCAAAAACCTTCAGATGCTGTTCTTATTGGACCCACAGGGATCAATCGCTGCTATATGCAACAGGAGAATGTGGAAACCACAAAAAAATTGCGAAAAAAGATCCCAAACAATTATATATAAATGCACATCTTTATTGAAAAAAGAGGAGGACAAGACTAAGCAAATGGGGGACATGTGCAAAGAGGCAAAACATAAAGTGCAGCAGTGCAAAAAACGCGCAGGACAGTCACGGTCATAAAAAGAAGGAACTAGCTAATAGCTTATTACAAATATATGTTGTATTCAAGATGTATGTAGCTTAATATATAATACACTATGCAACTGATATTTGTATCACAGAATATTACCTCCGAAACGAATGCTAATCACCACATAAAATAGGTGCCTATCAGAGGTTAGCCATATTTATCTAGGGTATAAACAAAAGAATTGTATTGCCCACATGATTTGCAACTAAACCACCAAAAGGTCCGTTGTTTTTAGAGGACCTGTGGTCTCTCTGCCAGGGGGTCAATAATACCACCCACCCAAAAGGGATTAATCCCCCGAAACTACATACCTCAGTTGATACCTTCTAATGACCGGACCATCCGCACATACCCCGACGCGCGTTTTGGAGCATAAAGCTCCTTCCTCAGGGGGCATATGTGGAGACACATACAGCGCTTATTTATGTGTGCCCACCGGAAGCGCGCAGATGCGACGCCCGCCCGCCCCACTACAAGCGGCGCAACCCCCTATGATGTCACCAGATACACGCGGGCCCACGTGATCCAGCATCCGACAGGGGCAGGGCCGCACACGCCGAGGGAGATGACAAGGCGAGCATGCGCAGCGCTCTGATGCCACAGTGGCCATCTTAACATGGGGCAAACTTAAGGGCACTAGTGTACAATATGATAAACCCCATAAAAACAACAAAAGAAGACGGCTGTTCCTGACATATCAAACACATGATGTGCAGAGAATAAATCGCAATTAATCCCTACTCAAGATACCAACTACCACGCAATAGACCATATACTAACCCCTCACATTAAATACGTATCCTTAAACCCATAGTGCCATTTGTATATATTTATTTATATATATTCCCTACCTGTCACATCATTGAACGCAGTACATGCAGAAAATCCAAAACGTTCAATGTATATTTCCCCCAAGCTTTTTCTATTCTTCATTCATTTAAATATGTTATCATAGCTCATAATAAAAATACAAATACATCTAGATGTTAGGGTATATATACAAATACTACAAATACCAATAAATATATCCAAAAGAAAAAGGATACATATGGAAAAAGCTGGAAAAATCCATATTAAATAATCTTCATCCATTTTAACATGGCAGATCCTCTCCGCCGTAATTGCCTATAGATGGATATCAGGCCTTCTCCAACCAGTCTCATACTTCATCCATATGGTGAGGGACAACATACGATTCTTCCACCGAACATCAAGGAAATTTGAGTATGACTGTCCAGGAACGACTCCAAATCGACAATTACTACAATAAACTGAAACACACAAAAATATTAAAAACTATAAAACCACATAAAAACCGCAACATTCATGCGTCCTCCAGCACAGACCCAAGGGGGCGGCTACAATCACAGGAATGGGACGTATGAAAAATTTTCATTTAACCCATTGGGATGGACCGTGTTTAGGGTCCAAATCCATCTCGACTCTTTTTGGGCCAAGCGTTGGGATATTCTCCCACCCCGAATCCCCATATCCACTAGATCAATGCCCCTAACCTTCAGACCACTACTATCACATTTATGATGCGTCTTGAAGTGTCTGGGTAACGTTTTAAGTAAATGCACCTCTTCCTCACTGGCTGCGGCCTGTATGCCCAATACATGCTCCCTGACCCTGACTTTTAGTTGTCGGGTGGTAAGTCCGACATAAATCAAGGGGCAGGGGCATGTAGCATAATATATAACATTCCGGGACAAGCAGTTAATATACTTGACAATCCTAAACTGTTTCCGTCCCGAAGAGTCCGTGAACGTGTCCTCTTTAACCATATTAACACACGCCACGCAGTGGCCACAGGCCGCACTGCCACCCCTCCTGTTCCGGGCAATGTCATCTAGAAAAGTCCTAGGGGGATTCCCAATGTAATGGCTCCGTACTAGATGATCATGTAGGTTCATTGGCCCTCCTATAAGTAATTTGAGGTTTCTCTGGAATAATTTTGGCCAGAATAGGATCCGTCTTCAAAATGTCCCATGCTTTATTTAGAATACCACGTACCTGTTCCGACCGGGCATTGAAGTTGGTAATGAATCTCACTGTCTCTGATTTTTTTGGCTCGTCATTGATCTTATATAAGAGGGAATTCCTATTGCTGTACTTCGCCCGTAAGTAGGCTCTTTTTATCGACTGATTACTATACCCCCTTTCAACAAACCGACCCCTCAAATAATAGGCCTGGATTTCAAACTCCTCCTCGGTCAAACAGAGACGTCGAAGATGCAGAAATTGGCCTACTGGTACAGAGCACACCATATGTGTGGGATGCGAGGAGGATGCATGTAGGAGCATATTTGTGGCCGTGGGTTTCCGGTAGATAATAGTTTGGATAACACCTTCATGACCCCTGCTCAATAGAACATCCAAAAATTCTATTCTGTCTTTGTCAAAGCTAGCGGTGAGGCGAATATTCAAGTCATTGTTATTTAATTCTGCAATAAAGCTCTCCAATGATGGAGCATCCCCCTGCCAGATCAATAGAATGTCATCTATGGAGCGCGTCCAAAAAGGGACGCGCTCCATAGATGACAGTCGATCTGACATCAGGAGGTCTCTCTCCCACAACCCCAGGAACAGGTTAGCATAGGCAGGCGCGAACGCCGCCCCCTTGGCTTTTCCCTGGAGCTGCAGGAAGAAAGACCCCCTGAACGTAAAAAAATTGTGTGTGAGGGTAAATTCAAGAACTTCCATCACCAAAGCCCTCAAAGGCAAAGGAAGACTAGATGTAGACAGAAAAAATTCAACCGCTCATCCGTCACTATGGCGAATACTCGTATACAACGATTCTACGTCCATAGTGACTAGAATCGTATCCTCATCTAAAGTAAGGCCATCCATCTTACATAACAGCTGGTTTGTGTCCTTGAGGAAAGAAGGTAAATCCTCCACAAGTGGCTGGAGTAATGAATCCAGCCACTTGTTAACACACTCCAAGTAGCCCCCCCGCCCCGAGACAATAGGTCTACCTGGTGGGGTCTTGATGTCCTTATGAGTTTTGGGGAGGAGATAAAAGGTTGGTATCATAGGTTCCACTACTATTAGAGCCGTCATAAGCTCCCCAGAGATAATATCAGCCTCCCTGGCTCTTGTCAGAATTCCCTTCAGACGTGTACAGAAAGCGGACAAGGGGTTGAATGTCATTCTCTTATAACACATAGTGTTAGATAGTTGACGCATGGCTTCCTTTTCATACATATGCTTAGGCCATAATACTACGTTCCCCCCTTGTCCGCTGGCTTGACCACAATGTCTGGGAGCAGTCTGCAGCAGCACAAGACCCCCAGCAGCAGCACAAGGCCCCCGACAGCAGCACAAGCCCCCATGGTAGCAGCACAAGACCCCCTGGCAGCAGTACAAGACCTCTGGCAGCAACACAAGACCCCCTGGCAGCAGCACAAGACCCCCTGGCAGCGCGCTGCACATCGGAGCACCCCTCATCCATTCCTGCGACCTGCAGCATCACCCCACTCTTGCCTCCTCCAGCAGCGACTCTGGCACCGTGCTTCACCACAGCCACCACCCCCGGTTAGCAATAAGACACGGATTATAAGAAGCACCACCATTTTATTAAAAAAATATTTTTTTCTTATTTTTCTCCTCAAAATTTGGGGTGCGTCTTGTAATCCGGAGCATCTTATAAAACAAAAAAATTTAATGAAATAATGACTTTTGGGTTTTCATTGGCTATAAGCTATAATCAACAACATTAACAGAAATAAACACTTGAAATAGATTAGTAATGACTCTATATAATATATGAGTTTCACTTTTTGTTTTGAATAACTGAAATAAATTAACATTTTGATGATATTCTAATTTTGTGAGAAGCACCTGTATTTACTATTTAGAAAAAAAGTTGTACAGGTGGGACTATCCCATAAATTGTGACTCTGTAGCATAGCATCTGCATATAAAATATAAAGCTACAAAGGAAATAATTTGATTTACATTTCAAAAAAATTTTGGCTGTTACATAGCATAGTCTACGTTTTCAGAACACCAAACTTAAAGGGATCCTGTTTTCTGATTCATGCTGTTCAAATCTTAGGTAGCCGGTAACCAGACTAGTCCATCACTGCTTCAGCTATCTCCTCTCAGCACTTCATCAGGTGACTGACAGGTCTCTCTCTATGTATATGTGGCGCCCCTGAGGCTCGATCACCACAGAGGTACTGCACCTTCTCCTAAGGTGCGGTGCCCCACCATCCTGGTAAGTTGGGAGCTCCTTTCCACACTCCAACACCCACACAACAGGGTAGTTCTGCACATCCACATAGGTCCTTGCTTCTCCTATATATTAGGAGCATCTCTGGTGGTTCACTGCATGGAACACTGGATGTGCTGGCAGGTGGGTGGAGTTTAGACCCATATAAAAGGTTGGGAAGGTTTAGAATTACAGGGCCAGTCTGGGGTGATTCCCAGAGGGTTCAGTCTGACAGAAGGTCGGCGGAGTAGGAAGCCACTCAGTGAGGAGTGGGGATCCCTGGAAGAAGGGATGGAGGAAGGAGTGCTGCAGCTGCCTCAGTGACCTAAGCCACCTGGCACGGGAAAGTAAGAAAGGTGGAAAGACGTAGAACTGTAACCTAAGCATTCATCAGAAGGAAAGACAACTACGGAACGAAGGAGTAGAGAACAGAGAGGAGGAGTGGGTTGGAAGAAGAACCCTGCCTATAGGCTCTCAGTACAAGTCCGGGGCCCGGTCCACGAGGTTGTATAGACACTTATGGTTCTGCAGCAGACAGCAGTGGAGTAGTTGGCTGTAAATTCATTACTCCCATCCAAGACTTGAGGCACAACAGCGACACAGATAGAGAGCCGGGAGTGAGGCGTCCCCGAAGCAGGCTACAGCTGTCTGCCATGCAAGTATAGTACTAGGAACATCTAGTTAGGAGGCATTCCAGGGTTACTAAGTACTGGAGTGCTTCACACTACAAGGCGCATTGGAGGAGTCATTCAGGAAAGGTACATGTTGGCGGAGTGTTGGAGAGGAGAGCCCTGACTTGCCCGGGAGGTTGACTGAGTCTTTACCCCGGAGGACACGGCACGGAGGCAGGCACCAGTGTGCACCACGAACTGAGAGTAAAGCTTTGAAACTGCAAGCTCTGGTGTCCTCCATTCCTTCGTCGCTAACACCTTCAGCACTGCTACATCTGGGTACCAGCATCCACACCATCCTGCACTTCTCCAGATCCATTGCACCTACACTGCCCTGGAACTACAGCTCCACCTGTGGGGAGCTATACCATCCTTGCTGCACTACACCATCAGTCCCAGCAGATCTGCATGCAGCGTCGGCTTAACACCTCCCTTGCCTAACACCACACAAACTATTCCCCTAAACTATATTAAAAACCACCATTGATTTGGGCGCCCAGGGCAACGGACCAGGTCACCGCTGCTGTGACACATCCCCCTGACACCGGCCCGATACCGAGTACCCTGCTGCCGTGGGAGGGCGACCCATATACGTAAAGGAGAAACCTGTCAAACACTTGGAAAGGCCCAGGGAAGAGCTGGATCTTCAACTGTTAATTTCTCTAAAACGCTGACTTGTTTTAGTAGAAAATATACAGGAATGCAATTGTGCTGCCAGTCTTTGATTTATACTACCAGTGGTTTGGGCAGCATGGATCAGATGAGTTTTTCTTTAAATGGGTCCTGATAGCCCAGCCTTAATGACAGTCATGCATATCAAATTAGTGGAGATCCACCAATCAGCTGTTTGCAGCTCCTGAGTCAGATGTCTGTGTGGAGAGCTGAGCAGTTCAAGCTTTGTTCACTGCTTAGGCCTCTTTCACACTTCAGTTTTTTTGCATCAGTTCAAATCCGCCAAAAAGTCATTCAAGCGGATCCGTTGTTAACTGATGTGAACGGATGGCACAGGATCTGTTTTTAGACGGATCCTGAAAATGGAGAGAGAGAGAGAGAGAGCCCACAAAGAATTTTGGATTAAATTAGTGTCTGGAGGATCCGCCACAGAAAAAAACGTTACAAGCTCCGTTTTGAAATCTTTGAGGATGGTGACGGACAGCAATCCGCCATTAATGCAAGTCAATGGGGAAAAAACGGATCCTCAAAAAAAATTTGAGGATCCGTTTTTTTCAAAACCTGGCGGTTTGTGACTGATTGCAAAAAACGGAAGTGTGAAAGAGGCCTTACATGCAGCTATAACAAGGTGGCATGGGGTGGTTGTCATGGGCGAGTCCACTACAGCAGAGTCAGTCCACACCCCAGCACCTTGCAAATAAAATCACAGTTCTAATCCCAGCCCCGGGTCACAGTGAGTTACCTCAGTCCTGCGGCTGTCCTCCATGATAGGACAGCATCCTCCAGATGAACCACACTTCACACTGTATAGGGCCCAACAGTGGCAACTTGTATTTTAATAATGAGGATGAAGAAATAAACAAGAGACATATAATTCTTGTTCTTTCCCTAATCACAGTAACGGCTGCAGCAGCAGAGTCCATAACTCCCAGTAAGCTCTCCAGAGCTGAAAGTCTCTTATGGCGCACACATCCAATCCCAGTGCCCGATAGTCCTGGCAGCCTATGTTCTCCGCAGCCGGGGGTCTTCTCCATCCCAGTGAGGGACACACATATTCCCCCAGATGGGGTCCCTTCGGGGACACATGTCCTGCCTGGGCTCTGACCAGGAAGCAGAAGCTTCCTGCTCCCTTGAGGCTGCTGAGCTCAGCCCCCTTCTTTAACCCCTTACTTTCCCTAAGCTGAACACAGTAATACAATACAGAATAAAAGGAACATCACACATTCCATTAACACATATAGGAAACATTGCAAACATAGCACATCAATAATACACATAGACACTTCACAGTAAGTCATTAATACACAAGTACACCATCCGGGTACCGCATAAAGAGCACTGGACCAGCATATAAGAGAGAGGGGAAGCAATGAGGTTCTCTGCCACCTCCTTACACAGCCACCATGGAAGCTGCAAACAGCAGATCGATGAAGGTGCTTGATGTCAGAGCACCGTTGATTTGAAATTGATAACGTGTTCTAAAAATCAATATGTTAGTTCTTCAAAACCGCTTTAAGTCCATATATATTACCCATGTTGCAAATTCTCCATAGTCTTGTATGTCATTATTTCAATGCATTATTGTCTGCGTGTTTTATTCTGCTAATTTACTGTACTTTACATTCCAATCATTGTAGGAAAGAGAGCATGCGTCGCCGAAAGCTTGGTGCGCCTGGAGCTTTTTATTTTCTTTACCGTCATCCTGCAAAAATTTACTTTGAAGCCTACAGTGGACCCCAAGGACTTTAATATTTCCCCAACAGAACGTGGTGTGGAAAATATTCCTCCAAGCCATAAAATTCAATTCATTGCTCGTACCCTGGAAAGCTAGGTCAAGTTAGGTCAATGTAATTGCATGAACAGACCAAACCACCATTTACAGTGCCTTCATACCATGTAAACTTTTCCAATTTTTTTCATGTTATACCTTCAAATACAAATGTATTTTATTAGGATTTTATGTTTTTACCAAAACAAAGTAGCGAGTATTTGTGAAGTATAAAGAAAATGATACATGGTTTTCTAAATATTTAAAAAAATATAAATCTGAAAATTAAGACAGTCATTTGTATTCAGCCTCCTGTTCCTCTACATGAAATCCTAAGTAACCAATTGCCTCTATAAATCACATAACTAGTCAATTGAGTCTGCCTGTGTATAAATCATTCTTGGTATAACTAAAGCTGTTCTGTGAAGGCCTCAGAGGTTTGTATAAGAACATAAGGGATCAAGCAGCATCAGGAAAACCAAGGAACACACCAGCCAGGTCAGGGATAAAGTTGTAGAGAAGAATAAAGCAGGTTTAGGTGATTAGAAAAATTGCCCAAGTTCTGAACATTCGACAAAGCATTGTTAAACCCAACACCGAAAAATTGAAGCAGTATGGGCTGCAAACCTACCAAGACATGGCTGTCCACCTAAACTGATATTCCAAGAAAGGAGAGCACTAATAAGACAAAAAAACAAAAGACCCATACTCACTCTGGAGGAGCTGCAGCGATCCACATATCAGGTGGTAGACTCTGTTGGGGGAACCTAGCACCGCACATCACCCTAAAAACACCATCCCACCTTCACACATGGTGGTGGCAGGATCATGCTGTGACTTTGATTTCCTTTAGCAGTGATAGAAAAGCAAGTCTAGTCAGAGTTGATGGGAAGATATATGGAGCAAAATACAGGGCAATCCAAGAGGAAAATCTGTTAGAGGCTGCAAAGGACATGAGACGGGTGTAGGTTCAACCTCCAGTAGGAGAACAACCCAAAACACTCTGCCACAGCTTCAATGGATGGTTTAGATCAAAATATACTTATGTGAGTAAATGGTTCATTAACAGTCCAGACTTAACTCTCATTGAGAATTTATGATAACACTTGAAAATTGAGTATTGACTTGGATGGGGGGAGGGGATGGGCTGAATATAAATGAATGTAACAATTTTATGATTTATAATTTTAAAATAATTAGCAACCATGTATAATTTTCTTTACACTTCACAAACACTTGCTACTTAGTGTTGGTATCATATATAATCTAATAAAAACATTTGAGTTTTTGGGTGTAACATGAAATATAATGGAAAAGTTTACTGGTTATGAATACTATTTCAAGACACTGTATAAACTTTCAACCTATTTTTAAAGATTGAATACTAATTATTATGAGAAATGTAACTTCTGGGGTTAGATTCTTCACCTCATGTTGCTTTCGTCCATCAGGCCGCTGTGGCTTCTTTTAGGTCAGACATACTATCATTTATTGGTAGTTATGGAACGTCCAACGTCCCACTTTTGCTGTGCAGAAAACTATTCTCAGAAAGCCAGCGTTGTATGAATAGGAATTGAAGACCTTACACATCATTTTACATTTGAACTACTTTGCAACACAATACATGGTTCTTCTGTAAACTTTGCATCCAGTACTTCTCATTTCTACTCCATGACTCAACTGTATAGATGCAACCTTATCTTCTGGAGAAATTGTGGTGAAGCACAGCACTATAGGCCCAAGTATGTAACTACCTACATTTCTGCAACTGTTCCACCATTCATCTATTCAAAAATATTTCCAAGTTTGAGAGAAATTGTCTAGTATATTGTATCATTTACGGTGACTGTAACCAACAAGCTGTTGTGCTTCTGTGCGAAAAAAATAAATAATATTTCTTTACACCAAAAAGGAAGGGTCTGATATGCCACCGTGAGTAACACCCCTTTTCATATCATATTTTCTAAAGCTGGTAATGTCTCTTACATCTTATGTCTCCTATATCTCTTACAGTGCCTTGCGAAAGTATTCGGCCCCCTGGAACTTTTAAACCTTTTCCCACATATCATGCTTCAAACATAAAGATACCAAATGTAAATTTTTGATGAACAATCAACAACAAGTGGGACACAATTGTGAAGTTGAACGAAATTTATTGGTTATTTTAAATTTTTGTGGAAATTCAAAAACTGAAAAGTGGGGCGTGCAATATTATTCGGCCCCTTTTCTTACAGTGCAGCAAACTCACTCCAGAAGTTCATTGTGGATCTCTGGATGATCCAACGTTGTCCTAAATGACTAATGATAAATATAATCCACCTGTGTGTAATCAAGTCTCCGTATAAATGCACCTGCTCTGTGATAGTCTCAGGGTTCTGTTTGAAGCACAGAGAGCATAATGAAGACCAAGGAACACAAGAGGCAGGTCCGTGATACTGTTGTGGAGAAGTTTAAAGGTGGATTTGGATACAAAATGATTTCCAAAATTTTAAACATCCCAAGGAGCACTGTGCAAGTGAGCATATTGAAATGGAAGGAGTATCATACCACTGCAAATCTACCAAGACATGGCTATCCCTCTAAACTTTCATCTCAAGCAAGGAGAAGACTGATCAGAGATGCAGCCAAGAGGCCCATGATCACTCTAGATGAACTGCAGAGATCTACAGCTGAGGTGGGACAGTCTGTCCATAGGACAACAATCAGTTGTACACTGCACAAATCTGGCCTTTATGGAAGAGTGGCAAGAAGAAAGCCATTTCTCAAAGATATCCATAAAAAGTGTCGTTTAAAGTTTGCAACAAGCCACCTGGGAGACACACCAAACATGTGGAAGAAGGTCCTCTGGTCATATGAAACCAAAATCGAACTTTTTGGCAACAATGCCAAATGATATGTTTGGCGTAAAGGCAACACAGCTCATCACCCTGAACACACCATCCCCACTGACAAACATGGTGGTGGCAGCATTATGGTTTGGGGCTGCTTTTCTTCAGCAGGGACAGGAAAGATGGTTAAAATTGATGGGAAGATGGATGGAGCCAAATACAGGACAATTCTTGAAGAAAACCTGTTGGAGTCTGCAAAAGACCTGAGACTGGGACAGAGATTTGTCTTCCAACAAGACAATGATCCCAAACATAAAGCGAAATCTACAATGGAATGGTTCACAAATAAATGTATCCAGGTGTTAGAATGGTCAAGTCAAAGTCCATACCTGAATCCAATCGAGAATCTGTGGAAAGAGCTGGAAACTGCTGTTCACAAGCTATCATCAAACCTCACTTAGCTCCAGCTGTTTGTCAAGGAAGAATGGGCAAGAATTTCAGTCTCTCTATGTACAAAACTGATAGAGACATACCCCAAGCGACTTGCAGCTGTAATCGCAGCAAAAGGTGGTGCAACAAAGTATTAAGTAAAAGGGGCCGAATAATATTGCACACCCCACTTTTCAGTTTTTGAATTTCCACAAAAATTTAAAATAACCAATAAATTTTGTTCAACTTCACAATTGTGTTACACTTGTTAAACCTATAAATTACGAGAAGTATATGCCAAATAAATTTAAAATTCAGTCTTTATTAACATTATTAACAAACAATTGGTAAAAACTAATACTAATAATATAATGGGCAGACACACAAATGGACCTGAGAACACAGGATCAGTAATACCCAATTAATGAGCTAATGATCAAAGTAAATAAAAAAAGCAAAAAAATGAAAAATAAATACTTATACAAAAAAGTACTATCTGGTACAATTGGTGCTTATATGGTTCAATATATATGAAAACAGTTATTTTCCAATCAATGTGTGGATAATAGAGTAATCCTAATTTTCAAACTGAACTAAAAAGCATCTATAAAATTTCAGGACATTATATCATATATGAGCACTAATGCTAAATTACACTATAGATACTTAAATGAACCATAATGATGATAAATTTATTTTCTCATGAAAAAGCTAACATTTTTGGTAGGCAGAGTACATAACAAAATAGAAAAAAGGATAATCTAATATATAAAGCTCAAGTGTGTGTATGTATGTATGTATGTATGTATGTATGTTCGGGATTGGCATCCGCACCGACGCAGCTACAGCCACAAAATTTGGCACAGTCACATGTCTGGACCCAGAGAGTGCCCTAGGCTATGTTGTGAGGTGAAATTTTAACCCCGCGCGTTCCAATTCACCAAACAATTTTGCCCCTATCTACATAATGGGGAAAAGTGTGTGTGTATCAAGCCCCGCCCCTCATTATGATGTCATAATGGTTGCCATGGCGATGCTGATGTCATCATAGGTTGCAAGCCCTGCTGCTCATTATGATGTCATAATGGTTGACTCTGGGATGGAGGATGTGTGATGGGTATATGGGCACTGGACTATGGGATGGAGGATATGTATGATGGGTATATGGGCACAGGACTATGGGATGGAGGATGTGTGATAGGTATATGGGCACTGGACTATGGGATGGAGGATATGTATGTCGGGTATATGGGCACAGGACTATGGGATAGCGGATATGTATGATGGGTATATGGGCACGGGACTATGGGATGGAGGATATGTATGATGGGTATATGAGCATGGGACTGTGAGATGAAGGATGTGTGATGGGTATATGGGCACTCGACTATGGGATGGCGAATATGTGTGATGGGTATATGGGCAGGGGACTATGGGATGGAGGATGTGTGATGGGTATATGGGCATGGGACTATGGGATGACGGATATGTGATGGGTATATGGGCACTCGACTATGGGATGGAGGATATGTATGATGGGAATATGGGCATTGGCCTATGGGATCGTGGATATGTATGATGGGTATATGGGCACGGGACTATGGGATGGAGGATAATTATAATTTGCTATAACTAACCACAGTTAGTTACTATGCCCGTGCAGCGCCGGGCTCTTCAGCTAGTATATTTATATATACCACTCCTCAAATAAATTACAGAAAAAATAACAGATAAACAAATTAATAAAATGCAATAGTGCTCAAAGTGTCTCAGTGTATTCCTGACACAAAATATATATATATATATGTGTGTGTGTATCTGCTTGAAAGATAATGCTATGATAAAACCATAGTATATAATGATAAATGTGCAAGAACGCTACTCAGAAATATTATAAAGAGTAAAACAGCATTGTGCGGAAAGAAGGAGGAGGATAAATTATATTCTAATTAAAGACGATATACATGACCTGGTTGCAGGAGGGCTCCCTGGACGCACGTTTTGCTATAGCTTCTTCTTACAGGGGGTAGGTGTAAGATGACTGCGATCCGACCCCCCACCCCCACCGACTGACGGCTCTGTGAAACACTTGGGGGTTCAAAGTGCTCAACCCACATCTAGATAAATTCCTTGGGGGATCTAGTTTCAAAAATGGAGTCACGAGTGGGGGTTTCTACTGTTTAGGCACATCAGGGGCTCTGCAAATGTAACATGAAATCCGCAGACCATTCCATCAAGTCGGCATTTAAAAACGTCTCTAGTTCCCTTCCGAGCCCTGCAGTGTGCCCAAACAGTGGTTCCCCCCACATATGGGGTACCAGTGTACTCAGGACAAACTGGAGAACAACTTTTGGGGTCCAATTTCTCCTGTTACCCTTGGGAAAATAAAAAATAGCGGGCTAAAAAAATAAATTATTTTCACGACTCTGCGTTTATAAACTTCTGTGAAGCACTTGGGGGTTCAAAGTGCTCACTACACATCTAGATAAGCTCCTTAGGGGTCTAGTTTCCAAAATGGGGTCACTTGTGTGGGATTTCTACTGTTTAGGTACATCGGCGGCTCTGCAAACGCAACATGACACCCGCAGAACATTCCATCACAGTCTGCATTCCAAAATGGCGCTCCTTCCCTTCCGAGCTCTCCCATGCGCCCAAACAGTGGTTCCCACCCACATATGGGGTATTGGTGTACTCAGGACAAATTGCACAACAACTTTTTTTGTCCAATTTCTCCTGATAGCCTTGTGAAAAAAATAGCTGGCTAAAAAATCATTTTTGAGCAAAAATAATGATTTTTTTTATTTTTACTGCTCTGCGTTATAAACTTCTGTGAAGCACTTGGGGGTTTAAAGTACTAACCACACATCTAGATAAGTTCCTTAGGGGGTCTACTTTCCAAAATGGTGTCACTTGTGGGGGGTTTTCACTGTCTAGGCACACAGGGGCTCTTCAAACATGACATGGTGTCCGCTAACGATTTTCCATTCAAAAAGTCAAATGGCGCTCCTCCCTTCCGGGCCCTGCCTTGCGCCCAAACAGTGGTTTATGACCACATATGAGGTATCATTGTACTTAGGAGAAATTGCTCAACAAATTTTAAGATCCATTTTAACCTGTTGCCCATGTGAAAATGAAAAAACTGAGGCTAAAAGAACATTTTGTGAAAAAAAGTATGGGGTCACTTGTGGGAGAGCTCCAATGTTTAGGCACTCAGGGGCTCTCTAAACATGACATGGCAACCGCTAAATATTCCAGCATACGGTATTTTCCACTCAAAAAGTCAAATGGCGCTCTTTCCCTTCTGAGCCCTGCCGAGCGCCCAAGCAGTGGTTTATGACCACATATCAGGTATCGGTGTACTCAGCAGATTGCCAAACAAATTTTAATATCCATTTTATCCTGTTGCCCATGTGAAAATGAAAAAAATTGATGCTAAAAGAAAATTTTTGTTGGAAAACTTAAAATGTCCATTTTTTCCTTCCACGTTGCTTTAGTTCCCGTTAAGCACCTGAAGGGTTAATAATCTTCTTGAATGTAGTTTGAGTAGCTTGAGGGGTGCAGTTTTTAGATTGGTGTCACTTTTGGTTATTTTCTGCCATATAGACCCCTCAAAGTGACTTCAAATATGAGGTGATCCCTAAAAAAAATGGTTTTGTAAATTTTGCTGTAAAAATGAGAAATCACTGATCAACTTTTAACCCTTATAACTTCCTAAAAAAAATGTGTTTCCAAAATTGTGCTTATGTAAAGTAGACATGTGGGAAATGTTATTTATTAACTATTTTTGTCACATAACTCTCTGGTTTAACAGAATAAAAATTCAAAATTTGAAAATTGTGAAATTTTCAACATTTTCACCAAACTTCCATTTTTTTCACAAATAAACGCAAAAATTATTGACCTAAATTTACCACTAACATGAAGCCCAATATGTCATGAAAAAATAATCTTAGAATCGCCAGGCTCCGTTGAAGCGTTCCTGAGGTATTACCTCATAAAGGGACACTGGTCAGAATTGCAAAAAATGGCCAGGTCATTAAGGTCATGAAGGGGTTAATGGGGATAAATTTGAGGTCATGCACTTGGGCAGAGGAAATAAGATGTATAATTGTGTGCTTAATTGTAAAACACTGGGCAAAACTGTCACTGAAAAAGACCTGGGTGTATGGGTTGACGACAAACTCACATTTAGCGGCCAGTGCCAGGCAGCTGCTGCAAAGGCAAATAAAATAATGGGATGCATTAAAAGAGGCATAGATGCTCATGAGGAGAACATAATTTTACCTCTATATAAGTCACTAGTGCGACCACACTTAGAATACTGTGTACAGTTCTGGTCTTCTGTGTATGAGAAAGACATAGCTGAACTGGAGCGGGTGCAGAGAAGAGCGACCAAGGTTATTAGGGAACTGGGGGTCTGCAATATCAAGACAGGTTATTACATTTGGGGTTATTTAGTTTGGAAAAATGAAGGCTTAGGGGTGATCTTATTACAATGTATAAATATATAGTGCAGGTTTTCTTGTTTGTGCGGTCGTCAGAGGTTGAAGTGACATGTACAGCTTTAATAGCCATAAACGCTTTGTGGGAGGATAGGGACCATCACATGTCCTTTTTAAGGAGCAATTTCTGTCCAATGACCCTCCTGTAACTGAATACAATAAGTCCAGAAACATATTGAAATCACTAGAGAAATTATTGTTAATTGAGATGAGTGATATGTGTGAGGTAGCGTCACTGGTAAAATACATACAAGCACAAAAAGTCCCCAAATGTCTAACTATTTATAAAACAATTGCAAGTAGAGTTGAGCGACTTTTGGTTTTTTAGGGTCGCGTTTCGTTTTGTGAAACCCGACTTTTCCAAAAGTCGGGTCGAGCAAGATCGTCCGATTATAGGGAAAAGTCGGGGTCGTCACGAAACACGAAACCCAATGTAAGTCAATGGGGAATAAAAGTCGGCAGTGAGAGGAGGACAGGAAACACACCTACAGTGCTCATTTGAATGCCAAAAGCATCAATTCTTCTTACTTAAGCTTGTCAACCTTAATTAACTTCATAATACAAGTTACGCACTGAAAAATGGGGGTTATTTGGCTAAAGTTGGGGGGTAGGGCTGGCTCCAGGTTTTCATGTGCCCTGGGCGAAAGAGCGCCCCTTTAACACATACCACAACTCATCATGCTCCGATATGACAGAGAAATAGCGGTATAGTACAATGAAAAATACTTCACTTTTTACATCTCATGACGAGGCCCATCTATTTCTCCATACAGAATCATTGGTCCCATATAATGTTTGAAACAGTATATGATGAGCTCCACATAATGCTACAGTATATCTTGGTCCCCATGGATGAAGCTCCACTGTCTTATGGGCCCAAATAATGCTCCAAACATAATGGGCCCCATTTCTAATGCTCTAGTGTATAATGGGCCCTGTAAATGCTGCTCCAGTGTCTGATGTCCACCTTTGGAATGTTCCAGTGTATGGTGGGCCCCATCTATCATTCTCCAGAGTATAGTGCTCCCTAAAAATTGCTGTCCCAACATTGAAAACAATGAAATAAGTCTCCTCGCTAGGGAATCCCTGTACTAGTCTGGACTCCTCGTCGTCCCCATCTTCCATCTCACTGCACAGTATTTCAACTTTGCAAGTGCTGTGATCCTGAGCAAGCAGGGGGGGGCCCACTCGCTGGTGACGGCACTGGCACAGGGCCCCTGGTAGTACGGTGGTGTGTCTGATGGCGGGTGGGCCGAACCTGCACTTTCATCTGCAGCTTCCTCTTTGTCACCATGTAAGATGGAACTGTATATGGGAAGGGTAACCTGAGTTTCATCAGGGTCAGATTCAGGCCGAGTAGCGTGCAAGGGGAATGTAGTGGTCTGGGTCAATGTACCAGCAGATTCATCGAGCAGTGGCTGGGCATCAGTGCACTTGTGTCGCCCCCAGGAGTACGGTCGCCACAGTGGCATTACCTTCTTCCTAGGGAGTGTAATGTCATGCTTGGGAGCAACGAACGATCTCTCTAGCAGGTTAACTGATTGGGCGGCATTATTCCCACGAGTCATGACCCTCCAAACAGCGTTCATGAAGGCAAAGTGTTTGTTTTACGTGGGCAGTATGGTTGCAAAGCTGAACCTTAAAGGAATGTCCAGAAGGGCACCACCAGGAGTGGAGCCTACGGTTAAATTCGACTCCACCTGGGAAACCTCAACCATGCCAGCTACAGAACAGATGTACACATTGTAAGCTTAATTCCGTTAACGAACGAGACTCCGTCATGCCCCGCGGTCCGAGTCTGGCTTACTAGAGGGACACGTGAGGCTCTGGCACATGAGATTGGCCAATAACTGGTGTGTCATGCCATTACATGTCCGTGGCTGCATGTGCGCTACACTGAAAAGGCCAGCGTTTGTCGCTTACAGGTGCAGATAACCCGCTGAACAACGTTAGTGATGGGGATCACTGATGACAATTACTACCCGCGAACAATGATTTCCCAGTAAGTGCAGGTCAACCGCAGTTCCGGAATTAGACCTAACCGTCATTCCTGAAAAAATGAAAAACTTACGTGTGCAAACCACAGGTGCTGTAGCTTGCTTAACAGCTCGCCAGCCGTTCTCACGCCCAGTATGGATTGCACGTGATTGCACAAAGGTTAGAAAGGGTGCCGTATCCCCGGATAACATGTATGGATAGCGTACACATTCAAAATATATGTCTGTACATCAGGAGGCAGGCTCAGACGGTGATAGGCCCAGTATGGATTGCACGTGATTGCACAAAGGTTAGAAAGGGTACCGTATCCCCGGATAACATGTATGGATAGCGTACACATTCAAAATATATGTCTATACATCAGGAGGCAGGCTCAGACGGTGTTAGGCTCAATATGGATTGCACGTGATTGCACAAAGGTTAGAAAGGGTACCGTATCCCCGGATAACATGTATGGATAGCGTACACATTCAAAATATATGTCTATACATCAGGAGGCAGGCTCAGACGGTGTTAGGCCCAGTATGGATTGCACATGATTGCACAAAGGTTAGAAAGGGTACCGTATCCCTGGATAACATGTATGGATAGCGTACACATTCAAAATATATGTCTGTACATCAGGAGGCAGGCTCAGACGGTGTTAGGCCCAGTATGGATTGCACGTGATTGCACAAAGGTTAGAAAGTGTACCGTATCCCCGGATAACATGTATGGATAGCGTACACATTCAAAATATATGTCTTTTACATCAGGAGGCAGGCTCAGACGGTGTTAGGCCCAGTATGGATTGCACGTGATTGCACAAAGGTTAGAAAGGGTACCGTATCCCTGGATAACATGTATGGATAGGGTACACATTCAAAATATATGTCTGCACATCAGGAGGCAGGCTCAGACGGTGTTAGGCCCAGTATGGATTGCTCGTGATTGCACAAAGGTTAGAAAGGGTACCGTATCCCCGGATAACATGTATGGATAGCGTACACATTCAAAATATATGTCTGTACATCAGGAGGCAGGCTCAGACGGTGTTAGGCCCAGTATGGATTGCACGTGATTGCACAAAGGTTAGAAAGGGTACCGTATCCCTGGATAACATGTATGGATAGCGTACACATTCAAAATATATGTCTGTACATCAGGAGGCAGGCTCAGACGGTGTTAGGCCCAGTATGGATTGCACGTTATTGCACAAAGGTTAGAAAGGGTACCGTATCCCTGGATAACATGTATGGATAGCGTACACATTCAAAATATATGTCTGTACATCAGGAGGCAGGCTCAGACGGTGTTAGGCCCAGTATGGATTGCACGTGATTGCACAAAGGTTAGAAAGGGTACCGTATCCCCGGATAACATGTATGGATAGCGTACACATTCAAAATATATGTCTGTACATCAGTAGGCAGGCTCAGACGGTGTCAGGCCCAGTATGGATTTGACGGACCAGATTACACAGCGGAGGAGCAGGGAGAGGTAAAGATTCCAAATGCTGGGGCCCTGCCCAAGCAAGGGGGGCCCACTCGTGGGCGTCGGTACTGGCACTGGGCCCCTCATAGTACGGCGGTTTGTCTGACGGCGGGTGTGCACCACCACCGTCAGAGACACTTGATTGCACTATGAGGGACCCTGTGCCAGTGCCCGCACCCAAGAGTCGGCCTACCCACCTGTCCAGGGCAACGGCACTCGCACGGTGTCGTGCGTAGGTGGTGACCCCGGCCATGGGGGGGGGAGGCAGCACAGTTAGGGAGTTTTAAAAAGTGGCATATGTTGATGTTGGACATTCAGCTGATGCAAGAGGCGAAATAGGTGAAGTCCCAGGAAGAGGTGGACCAAAGCAAGCCATTTTTCTGTCACCCTATGTGTCATCAGGGGAAGGTGGGACAAAATCCTTGGAAACCCATGCATGGTTCATTTTAATGAAGGTTAGATCATCCACATTTTGGGTTGACAGACGGGTCCTTTTTTCTGTCAGGATTGATCCAGCTGCACTGAAGACTCTTTCCGATAGCACACTTGCAGCTGGGCAAGCGAGCTCCTGTAAGTCATATTGGGCCAATTCAGGCCAGGTGTCCAGTTTAGCGGCCCAATAGTCAAAGGGGAATGACCTGTGTGGGAGAACATCGATATGGGAGGAAAAGTAGTTTGTAACCATAGTTGACAACTGCTGTCTCCTGTCACTTTCCATCGATGCAGTATTACCAGTTGTGTGAGCGGTATTTGAAAAATCAGTCCACAACATTGTCATGAAACCCCTGTCTCCAACGCCACTTCTGCTGTGTGCACCACGAACACCTCTGCCAAGCTGCCCCCGGCCCGTACGGCTCGTGTGAGAACCATCACCGCTGCTGTGTGCTGAGAATGCCTCAAGCAACCGATTTACCAGAGTTGCTTGTTTATTAGCCAATATTAGGTCAAGGTTCTCCTGTGGCATGATGTTTTGTAATTTGCCTTTATAGCGTGGATCCAGGATGCTGGCCAACCAGTAGTCGTCATCGTTCATCATTTTGGCAATGCGTGGGTCCCTTTTTAGGATCTGCAAGGCATAATCTGACATGCGGGCCAATGTTCCCGGTGTCAATGATGCACTGCGAGTGCTGGGTGGAGGAGCACTTTCTGGCAAATCCACATCCCTCCAGTCACGCACAAACCCTGTACCAGACCTTGCCACGCCAACATTTTCACTTGCCCCACGAGATGCATCCTCCTCCCCTAAGTAATCATCCCCATCATCCTCCTCCTCCTCCTCTTCTTCCTCCACCTCGTCCAGGAGAGGTCCCTGAGCAGACAATGGCTGAATGTCATCAAGGATTCCCTCCTCCTCTTCCTCCTCATCAACATTGGCTGCAGACGCCTGCTCCTTAAGGTGCGTCAAAGTTTGCATGAGCAGACGCATAAGTGGGATGCTCATGCTTAGGATGGCGTCGTCTGCGCTTACCAGCCGTGTGCATTCCTCAAAACACTGAAGGAATTTAAAGAGGTCTTTCAGCTTCGACCACTGCACGCCTGTCAACTCCATGTCTGCTCTCAAAGTGCCTGGCCGTGAATCCTCCCACAAATGCATTATGGCCTGCCTCTGCTCGCACAGCCGCTCCACCATGTGCAGGGTGGAGTTCCACCTTGTTGCAATGTCGCTAATGAGGCGGTGGTTGGGAAGGAGGAGCAATCGCTGAAGCTTCTGCATACGAACGGAGTGTACAGGCGACCGGCGGATGTGCGCGCACAGTCTTCGCACCTTCTGGAGCAGGGCTGTTAACTCCGGATAATTTTTGAGGAAGCACTGCACCACCAGGTTCAAGGTGTGAGCCAAGCAAGGTATATGGCTGAGTTTTGAAAGGGCTATGGCTGCCACAAAATTACGGCCGTTATCACTAACTACCTTGCCTGCCTCAAGATGTACACTGCCCAGCCATGACTCAGTTTGTCACTTCAAGTACTCGGCCAGCACCTCGGCGGTGTGTCTGTCGCCCAAACACATCATCTGCAACACAGCCTGCTGACGCTTTCCACTAGCTGCTCGATAGGGCGACACATCGTGTGCAACAGTGGCAGCTGCAGATGGAGTGCTCGTACGACTGCGCTCTGTGGACGAGCTTTCGCTTCTGGAGGAGGAGGAGGAGGAGGGTCGAACGCCTACAGCCAACTGTTTCCTATACCGTGGGCTAGGCAGCACTGTCCCACCACCGCTGTCCCCTGTGGACCCTGCATCCACCACATTAACCCAGTGCGCAGTGATGGACACGTAACGGCCCTGGCCATGCCGACTGGACCATGCATCAGTTGTGAGGTGCACCTTTCCGCTCACTGACTGCTGGAGTGCATGGACAATGCGGTCTTTCACATGATGGTGGAGGGCTGGGATGGCTTTGCGAGAGAAGTGGCGACTGGGTAGGTCATAGCGTGGTACTGCATAGGCCATGAGTTCGCGGAAAGCTGTGCTTTCCATCAACCGAAAGGGCATCATCTCAAACGAGATTAGTTTGGCAATGTGGGCGTTCAAACCCAGTGTACGCGGATGAGAGACTGAGTACTTTCTTGACCTACTCATAGTGTCTGGGAGGGTGAGCTGGACTTGAGAGCTGCATATGGTGGAAGTAGTGGTGGACAGGGCGGACTGAGAGAGGGTTGATGATGGTGATGGAGTTGGTGTTCTTTCTGATGGCCTAGAATCAGTCTTTCGTTGATATAACAGTGGGATTCCCTGACTGCTGTGGCCTTGCAACGACACCTCAACATTTGCTGCTGTGCTAACCGGTGGGCTTACAGTGGGGGAAACAATGTAGCGTTGCTGACTACCTTCGTTGTGATCAGTTGCACATGTGGCACTTGAGGTTTGGTGTTGTGTCCACGCTTGCAAGTGCATGCTGGTTAAATGTCTAAGCATGCAACTGGTATTCAAATTTTTCAGATTTTTCCCTCGGCTAAAGGTCTTTGCGCACTTCTTACAGATAACCTTGGCCTGATCATGAGGATTTTGGTCAAAAAAGTGCCACACTGCACTCTTCCTACTTTGGCAGACATTTTGCGGCCTAGCACGCTGTGATCTTTTGACCCTCTAGACAAGCTGTCCAGCAACTCTTTTGATGTTTGGAACCTGTCTTTGGAGTGCTCCGGGCCTGCCAGATAACAGCTGTTGTGATGTCGATGTCTGCTGTGGATGCTCCTCATCTGAGCTATTGGAAGCAGCACCCTCTTCCCCCAATGGATGCCAATCTGGGTCAACAACTGGGTCATCCATCACCTCCTCTTCTATGTCATGTGCACCTTCCTATGTGTCACCGTGTATGGTGGTATAGTGTGCGGGAAGGGGCACCTGAGTCTCATCAGGGTCAGAATCTGGCTCTGTACACTGCGAGGACAATGTAGTGCTCTGAGTGAATGTACCAGCAGAATCATCCATCAGCGGCTGTGCATCAGTGCACTCCATGTCAGATTCATCTTGGCCTGGGTAATTCACCATTTCACTTGATAATCCAGGCATGGTATGTGAAAAAAGCTCCATGGAGTAATCAGTAGTATGGCCTTCGTCATCCTTCAATCTTGGTTGGGGTGAAGGACACAAGGAAAGGTGTGGTTCATGAACATGAGCCTCCAATGACGACTCAGTGCTTTTACTTTTTACAACTGAAGAAGAGGAGGCGATAGAGCTGGAGGCTGAGTCAGCAATGTAAGACAAAACTTTTTCCTGATGCTCTGGCTTTAAAAGCAGTTTGCCAACTCCTAGAAAACTAAGCGTTCGAGGCCTTATGTAGCCAGACGATGACGCAGGCTCAACACCTCCTGCATTCGGTCCTATTTTGCTCTTGCCACTACCATCAGATCCACCACCAACACCATCATTACCAGCTGCCAACCCCCGCCCAATTCCACAGCCTCTTCCACCAGCCTTCCTCATTTTTGGTAGAAATGTAGACAAAATCCAACAAACTATATAGTAATGTAAAACAAGGTACAAGGTGTCTATAGGACAGGGGAGATTTTGAATTTCTGCAGACACTTGTGGACACTGGACACTTTTGGATTGTGTGAGACCCACTGATATCTGAGCGCTATGTCACAGGCTCGATGGCACAGCTGTGACAAAAGTGACGAGAGGATAAGGGAGATTTTGAATTTCTGCAGACACTTGTGCACACTGGACACTTTTGGATTGTGTGAGGCCCACTGATATCTGAGCGCTATGTGACAGGCTCGATGGCACAGCTGTGACAAAAGTGACGAGAGGATAAGGGAGATTTTGAATTTCTGCAGACACTTGTGGACACTGGACACTTTTGGATTGTGTGAGGCCCACTGATATCTGAGCGCTATGTGACAGGCTCGATGGCACAGCTGTGAGAAAAGTGACGAGAGGATAAGGGAGATTTTGAATTTCTGCACACACTTGTGGACACTGGACACTTTTGGATTGTGTGAGGCCCAATGAATATCTGAGCGCTATGTGACAGGCTCGATGGCACAGCTGTGACCAAAGTGACTAGAGGATAAAGGAGATTTTGAATTTCTGCACACACTTGTGGACACTGGACACTTTTGGATTGTGTGAGGCCCAATGAATATCTGAGCGCTATGTGACAGGCTCGATGGCACAGCTGTGACAAAAGTGACGAGAGGATAAGGGAGATTTTGAATTTCTGCAGACACTTGTGCACACTGGACACTTTTGGATTGTGTGAGGCCCACTGATATCTGAGCGCTATGTGACAGGCTCGATGGCACAGCTGTGACCAAAGTGACTAGAGGATAAGAGAGATTTTGAATTTCTGCACACACTTGTGGACACTGGACACTTTTGGATTGTGTGAGGCCCACTGATATCTGAGCGTTATGTCACAGGCTCGATGGCACAGCTGTGACAAAAGTGACGAGAGGATAAGGGAGATTTTGAATTTCTGCACACACTTGTGGACACTGGACACTTTTGGATTGTGTGAGGCCCAATGAATATCTGAGCGCTATGTGACAGGCTCGATGGCACAGCTGTGACCAAAGTGACTAGAGGATAAGGGAAATTTTGAATTTCTGCAGACACTTGTGGACACTGGACACTTTTGTTTGTGTGAGGCCCACTGATATCTGAGCGCTATGTGACAGGCTCGATGGCACAGCTGTGACCAAAGTGACTAGAGGATAAGGGAGATTTTGAATTTCTGCACACACTTGTGGACACTGGACACTTTTGGATTGTGTGAGGCCCACTGATATCTGAGCGCTATGTCACAGGCTCGATGGCAGAGCTGTGACAAAAGTGAAGAGAGGATAAGAGAGATTTTGAATTTCTGCACACACTTGTGGACACTGGACACTTTTGGATTGTGTGAGGCCCAATGAATATCTGAGCGCTATGTGACAGGCTCGATGGCACAGCTGTGACCAAAGTGACTAGAGGATAAGGGAGATTTTGAATTTCTGCAGACACTTGTGGACACTGGACACTTTTGGATTGTGTGAGGCCCACTGATATCTGAGCGCTATGTGACAGGCTCGATGGCACAGCTGTGACCAAAGTGACTAGAGGATAAGGGAGATTTTGAATTTCTGCACACACTTGTGGACACTGGACACTTTTGGATTGTGTGAGGCCCACTGATATCTGAGTGCTATGTGACAGGCTCGATGGCAAAGCTGTGACAAAAGTGACGAGAGGATAAGGGAGATTTTGAGTTTCTGCACACACTTGTGGACACTGGACACTTTTGGATTGTGTGAGGCCCAATGAATATCTGAGCACTATGTGACAGGCTCGATGGCACAGCTGTGACCAAAGTGACTAGAGGATAAAGGAGATTTTGAATTTCTGCACACACTTGTGGACACTGGACACTTTTGGATTGTGTGAGGCCCACTGATATCTGAGCGCTATGTCACAGGCTCGATGGCACAGCTGTGACAAAAGTGACGAGAGGATAAGGGAGATTTTGAATTTCTGCACACACTTGTGGACACTGGACACTTTTGGATTGTGTGAGGCCCACTGTTATCTGAGCGCTATGTGACAGGCTCGATGGCACAGCTGTGACAAAAGGGTCGAGAGGATAAGGGAGATTTTGAATTTCTGCACACACTTGTGGACACTGGACACTTTTGGATTGTGTGAGGCCCAATGAATATCTGAGCGTTATGTGACAGGCTCGATGGCACAGCTGTGACCAAAGTGACTAGAGGATGAGGGAGATTTTGAATTTCTGCACACACTTGTGGACACTGGACACTTTTGGATTGTGTGAGGCCCACTGATATCTGAGCGCTATTTCACAGGCTCGATGGCACAGCTGTTACAAAAGTGACTAGAGGATAAGGGAGATTGGATTGCTTTTAAAAAAGCAGTTTGCAGAGCAGTGGGTAAACAGCAATGCCAGCCTGTCAGGAAGCCTTAAAAGGCAGCCCTACAACCAACACCACTGATACACCACAATATAGCCTCCCCTTGCATTGCACACACAGTGACTGGTGTGTTGTGCAGGCCAAATCGCTAGCAGCAGAAGCAGTTTTTTTTTCTTCTCAGCAGGACAAAAAAAAAAATGGGATTGCTTTTAAAAAAGCAGTTTGCGGAGCAGTGGGTAAACAGCAATGCAGGAATGTCAGGAAGACTTAGAAGGCAGCCCAACAACCAACACCACTGATACACCACTATATAGCCTCCCCTTGCACTGCACACACAGTGACTGGTGTGTTGTACAGGCCAAATCGCTAGCAGCAGAAGCAGTTGTTTTTTCTTCTCAGCAGGACAAAAAAAAAAAATTGAGATTGCTTTTAAAAAAGCAATTTGCGGAGCAGTGGGTAAACAGCAATGCTGGAATGTCAGGAAGCCTTAGAAGGCAGCCCAACAACCAACACCACTGATACACCACTATATAGCCTCCCCTTGCACTGCACACACAGTGACTGGTGTGTTGTACAGGCCAAATCGCTAGCAGCAGAAGCAGTTTTTTTTTCTTCTCAGCAGGACAAAAAAAAAAATTGGGATTGCTTTTAAAAAAGCAGTTTGCGGAGCAGTGGGTAAACAGCAATGCAGGAATGTCAGGAAGCCTTAGAAGGCAGCCCAACAACCAACACCACTGATACACCACTATATAGCCTCCCCTTGCACTGCACACACAGTGACTGGTGTGTTGTACAGGCCAAATCGCTAGCAGCAGAAGCAGTTTTTTTTTCTTCTCAGCAGGACAAAAAAAAAAAAATTGGGATTGCTTTTAAAAAATCAGTTTGCGGAGCAGTGGGTAAACAGCAATGCAGGAATGTCAGGAAGCCTTAAAAGGCAGCCCAACAACCAACACCACTGATACACCACAATATAGCCTCCCCTTGCACTGCACACACAGTGACTGGTGTGTTGTGCAGGCCAAATCGCTAGCAGCAGAAGCAGTTTTTTTGTCTTCTTCCCTGCCTAACGCTCTCCCTACAGAATCAGCAGCAACCTCTCCCTATACTGAGATCGGCAGAAGTAAGATGGCGGTCGGCGTGCACGCCCTTTTATACCCCCTGTGACGCCCTCCAAAGCAAGCCAATCACTTGCATGCCCTTCTGAAAGATGGTGGTGACCCCTGCCTATGTCATCACGTTGCCCACAGTGTCCGTGGATCCTGATTGGCTGAAAAAGAGCGCAAAACAAACTTTTGAAACGCGACTTTGGCGCGTAAGTCGCCGACCTCGTGGCCAACCTCATCCTAGGGTCGGGTTTCGTTTCATGAAACCCGACTTTGCCAAAAGTCGGCGACTTTGCCAAAAGTCGGCGACTTTTGAAATTTTTCGACCCGTTTCGCTCAACTCTACTTGCAAGTGACTTTGGGTACCCCAATACACAGAATGAATGGGATTTCATGTTCAGTAACTTCTTGCTGATAGCAGTCCAATTCATTATTGATGAACGACTATCTAACCTAAATAAAACAAGTAGTATAATTATCAATATATTTGACCAATTGAAAGCGTGCGTTCCAACCAGTGACATCCAAGAGTTGTCTGATAGTATTCTATACAGATTCATGGAAAAAGAGAAAGACATAATCTCCAAAAAATTTCAAAGAGACAATATACCAGAATATTTGTATATGAAAAACTCAGCAATCATTAATGCTAATAATAATACATCTTCCACAAGTCTACATTGGAAATCAAATGAAATTGTAAATTAGATGAATATAATGGAACACTTTCACAAAAAGAGAGGGACACTTCAGTTGAGTTTTCTGCATATGATAACTCAAATTCCACACAGTATACACCGTTCTCAGTCCACCTAAGAGTTATCCTCCCAGTAATGGATTCCCCTAATCCGATGGGTTACAATAACATCTCGGATATCTCTCTGTATTCAAAGACACTAATATATGGGGATCCTAGCTCACAAGCAGGACCCAGTCATTACTCAAAATGTCCTGTTACAACTGACAATAGGTTCTCACCCCTCTCAACATGTAAAGAGGGAAATGAGGAAATGGGACCATTTAGACAATCAATCAATCAATCAAATTTATTATCGCCAAGTACATATTACATATATACAAGGAATTCTTTGAGGGAAATGTCAGATTTAGGGAGGTTAGTAGATGGCGGGAGCAGAATAAGTTCAGTTTTCGAGAGGTTGAGTTTCAGATAGAGAGTGGACATGATATTGGAGACTGCGGACAGACAGTCACTGGCGTTCTGTAGTACAGAGGGGGTAAGGTCGGGGAATGACGTGTATAGTTGTGTGTCATCAGCATAAAGATGGTACTGAAAGCCAAATCTGCTGATGGTCTGTCCAATTGGGGCTGTGTAAAGAGAGAAGAGAAGGGGGCCAAGGACTGAGCCCTGAGGTACCCCGACAGCAAGAGGAAGAGGAGATGAAGTGGAGCCAGAGAACAAAACACTGAAGAGCGGTCAGAGAGATAGGAAGAGAACCAGGAGAGAGCAGTGTCCTTAATGCCTAGTGACTGGAGCCTAGAGAGAAGGAGATGGTGGTCAACAGTATCGAAAGCTGCAGATAGGTCAAGAAGAATGAGCAGAGAGTGGTGACCATTACGTTTTGCTATCATTTAAAAAAAAAGAGTTTGAATTCGTAATGAATCGCACTCCAAGCATAGCGTTTTTTTTAACGTATTGCCAAGCTACATAAAAACTCAACATGCCGCCCCCCGGGAGACCCATTATATCAGGCATTAATAGCCTTACAGCGAATTTATCAAGGTATGTTGACATTCACCTACAGAAGTGTATGTCTTTAATATCGGCATACCTTACGGACACAGGTCATGTCCTACAAATTTTGGAACAGATTAACTGGAATCCCTATTGTATTTAGGAACGTTGGACATTAAATTTTTATACACAGACATTAATCAGAAGAAAGGCTGTGAAGCAGCAGGCTACTATCTAGAACTACTAGGTTCTTGCATGGCAAATCAGGTACAATTTATCCATGAATGTATCCAATTCACTTTACAACACAACTATTTCCTGTATGAGGATCAGTTCTTTTTTGCAAAAATGGGGCACAGCTATGAGGACTCGGTTTGCCCCCAAGCTATGCTAATCTGTGCGTAGACAAATGGGAGAAGTTATACGTGTATAAAGCTGGACATCTACACACGGGTTTGGTGTTTTGCCATCGATTCAACGACGACATCCTATCCATCTGGGAAGGCACACAAAAGGACCTCGATGTCTTTTTATCTAGCCTCAATCGGAATAATTTTGGCCTTGAGTTCACTCCTACCTCAATGAGTGCAGCATCCTCCCAGGACCTCTCCACCACATCGGGTCAGGCCACTGAAGAGCAGCACCCATCTGCTTCTTCACCGCCCACTAAATTGCCCAGACATTCAGAGGGCCAGGAGCCAACCTTAATCCTCTTCTCAGAATCTGTTGGCTTGGAATCTGTGTGCCAGCCAGACAGCATTCCTGCAGCTGAAGAAGAGGTAGTGTGCACAGATGCGCAACCACTGTGTCTGTCTGAGGAAGAAGTGGAGGGTGGGCCAGTGCCCACAGTGACCAGACCCCAGTCAGCAGATGATGATGAAACTCAGCTGCCAGTTTCTGCTGATGAAACTGTATTGGATGACGAGGTCCTTGACCCATCATGGCATGCTGAGGGGCAGCAAGCAAGTGGGGATAGCTCAGAGGAAGAGCTTGCAGGTGTGGCGCAGTGTGGCCGTCCACGTGGGAGAGGAAGAGGGAAAAATTGGTTGTCGGCTCCCTCAACTTCAGCACCCGTTAGGAGCAGGGCTCTTTTAAAGAACAAAAGGGGTGCGCCCAAGAGTTGTGGTGCATGGACATTTTTCGACCAAGTTGCAGATGACGTTACAGTAGTCAGATGCAAGCTTTGGCGACAAACTGTGAGGAGAGGGAAGAACGTCAGCAACTTTAATACCACCAATATGTTGACGCTTGTCAGGAAGAGGCACCCTGTGGAGTGGCAGCATCACACCCAAGATGATTCGCCACCTGCAGCTGGTGCCCCACCTTCCACCTCTTCAGTCACAGCGGCCACCTCTTACTCCAGCTCGCAAACAGCTGCTCCCGCTTCCTCGCCAGAATGCCAGGGTGCATCTGCAGGCAGTGTTGTACGGCGGCACACTGTCTGTACTTCGTCAGCATCAGCATCCCAGACGCTGGCATCCTTACACTCCCAATCCAGTGTGCAGCCATCTGTCACACAGGTGTGGGAGAAAAGACGCCCATACTCGGCAAACCACCCACGAGCACAGGGCATGAATTCTCGCATTGCCAAACTTCTTGCTGTGGAAATGCTACCATTCTGGCTGGTGAACAAGCCAGCCTTTATCGATATGTTGGGGTTTGCAATCCCACAAAACAGCGTTCCCAGCCGCTTCTACTTCAGCAGACAAGCCGTCCCCGCCCTGCAGCAGCATGTGGAGCGTAAAATTAAGCATGCGCTGCAAAATGCAGTTAGTAGCAAGGTCTACCTGACCAACGACCCGTGGACCAGTCAGCATGGCCAGGGACGCTACGTTTCCATCACCGCCCATTGGGTAAATGTAGTTGAGCTTGGAACTGAAGTAGATAGTGCAAGTGCGCGGGTCCTGCCAACTCCACGGATTGCAGGCCTCTCCTCCATACAAATTGACTCCTCCTCATACTCCTCGTCAGACTCGCCTGCACCCAGACGTACCACAACAACCGATTTCAGCACTGCATCGGCCAAACATCAACAGGCCGTGTTGAAATTGGTTTATCTGGGTGATGCTAGCCACACTGCAACCGTGCTGTGGAACACGTTCAAGGAGCAGAGCGACATGTGGCTTGCGCCGCTCAACCTCCAGCCAGGTATGGTGGTGTGTGACAACGGCCAAAACCTTGTCGCGGCTGTGGGCCTAGGTGGTCTAACTCACATTCCATGCCTTGCCCATGTACTAAACTTGGTGGTGCAGAGTTTCCTTAGGAACTATCCTGACCTTGAGGAGCTGCTGCACAAAGTCTGATACAAGTGCTCTCATTTGCGGCGTTCAAGCATGGCTGCATCTCGCCTTTCAGCCATGCAGCGCAGATGGGGCCTGCCCGAGCACCGCATCATTGTTGACCTCCCCACCAGGTGGAATTCGACTTTGCATATGCTGCGGAGGTTGTGTGAGTAGCAACCTGCAATTATGGAGTTGCAGCTGCAGCAGGCGCAAAGTAGGTGACACACATCTCAGCCCTCCCACTTTACAACCACAGAGTGGGCATCCATGAAGGACATATGCACCGTTTTGAAGTGCTTCGAGGACTCCACTCTGATTGTGAGCGCCGATGCTGCCCTACTCAGCCTGACTATTCCCCTTATATGCCTTATAGAATCATCACTTAAAGGACTAAGGGATGAGGTTTCTCTGGAGGAGGAGGAGTATGATGAGACACTTGCACCAACCAGGCAATCTTCATCGGCCCGGTTGGTACAAAGCTCTGTGGGTGCCTCACAAAGGTCCAGGCAGGACACAGCAAGCGAGGAGGATGAGGAGGACTATGAGGATGAGCCAGAGGAGGAAAGTACACAGCGCTCTACTAGTAGTCACCAGATAGAGCGTGGATGTGGTGATGCAGAGCAGCCAGAGCACATTCCTCCAGCTGGTGACAGAAATGCATGGCCAGTTGGCAGCCTCCAGCACATGAGTGACTTCATGCTGCAGTGTCTGAGAAACGACCCACACGTGGCTCGTATTCTCCACACAAATGTCTACTGGGTGGCCACCCTCTTAGATCCACGTTACCGGGACAGCCTTCAAAGCCTAAGTACACCGTTGAACCGGGCGCGTAAAATGCAGGAGTACCAAGATGCACTGGTTAATTCACTCATGTACTCTTTTCTACCGCCTAGTAGTGATGCGCGTGCACTAGCATGCACCTCAGTGCGTCCTGGGCCCAGCGGAATCCGTTCCGAAGCCGGTAGCAAAAGCAGTACATCTGCTACTGGCAGTTTCATTATACCCAACCTGTTCCAATGGTTTCTGAACCCGCAAACATTTTGGGCACCATCAGCACAGACAGTGCAATGCATAGGAGGCAACGTTACCGTGACATGGTGGCACAATACCTCTCCACCCCAGTCAGTGTGCTTCAGGATGGATCTGCCCCCTTCAAGTTTTGGGTCTCCAAGTTGGATACATGGCCCGAGCTTAGCCAGTATGCCTTGGAGGTCCTCGCTTGTCCTGGTGCCAGTGTGATTTCTGAACGTGTCTTTAGTGCAACTGGCAATGTACTAGCAGACCAACGTACCAGACTATCCGCTGCCAATGTGGACCGGCTTACATTCCTAAAAATGAACCAGGATTGGATTTCTGGTGACTTTTGCTGCCCTGGGCCAGAGTAGACAGGTTACATGCATGGTTGGTAGCAGTATGCATGCTCTGTCATGTGCCTATGTTGCACACAGCGTCATCTGTTATGCCAGTGCTCTGGCCTCTACTACCAACATCTAGCTCCTGGTTCTGTGACTGACTCTTTCACGTCATACTGTTTTCCATGGGCTCTGGTACCGCCAGCTAGTGCCCATTTCCGTGACTGCTGATTTCACAGCATGCCGTGTTTCTGGGCTCTAGTACCGCCAGCTAGTGCCCATTTCTGTGACTGCCACTTTCACAGCTTGCCGTGTTTCTGGGCTCTAGTACCGCCAGCAAGTGCCCATTTCCGTAACTGCTGATTTCACAGCATGCCGTGTTTCTGGGCTTTAGTACCGCCAGCTAGTGCCCATTTCCGTGACTGCCACTTTCACAGCATGCTGTGTTTCTGGGCAACAGTAACGCCAGCAGTACCTCGTTAGACCAAAGTGGAAAAAAAGGACGACCGATGCCAAACACCTATAGGCAGAAGCACAAGAGGCTGGATTCAGCCACGCTGGCTGTTTCCTGGCAGTGAAGTGCAGGCACAGGTACCTCCCCCAAGGGGTAAACCGAGTTCCAGCATCGCCAGCTGGTTCTCGGGAGTGCCCAAGGGCACGGGTACCTCCTGCTCAAAACCGTGTTTCGACAACACTCGCCGTTACACAGTTGTGTCAGCCGCACTGTTCCAATCCCCCGCCGTATATCATTCCGGCTCAGTTTGCTGTTATCCGTGGTGTCGGCAGTGTAGGAGCCCCCTACGTGGACTCCGGAACCTGGCGTTCAAGGCTGGTCTAGACAGTGCTAGTAGGCCCTCCTCCTCCCCTGCTGCGACTGCGGAGTAAAGAAGACTGTGTCCGAGTTGCGGGGGCAAATATGGCTCTTGCACCTTCTGCCGAGAAGACATTACTCCGGTAGAAGAACCAAGACAGGAAGACAGATGCAGAAGACCCAAGACAGGAAGACAGATGCAGAAGACCCAAGACAAGAAGACAGATGGAGATGTCCCCGGACTCCTGTCTTTTTGCTCTTGAACTTGCGTCTCTGTGGGGTTTTTTGGGCTTCTCGGCAGTGCTTTTGGCTTATGTCACTACTACATTGTGGTATCCAGGCTACAGTAATATCAGCTGTTGCCCAGTACAGCCACTGGCACTTTTACCTTCTGCTCCTTATCTGGGTTCCAGTAACGTCAGCTGGTTCTCAGTAGAGTCAATGGCTTAGGTCCCTCCTTTGTGGTATCAGAGTTCCAGTAACGTCTGCTGGTCCTACTGTTACTTCTGCGTATTTCCTCTGGGTTTGGGACATTCTGCGACCAGCCAATAGCAGGATAACCATAGACAGAGGTTTAGGAAGCAGTAGGAGCAGATGTACATGAACCAAAAGCGGAATATCAATATGCAGAATTACTGAATTACAGTAATATAATCAGCAGAAGAAACCTAAGCATGGTTTAAAGGGAGTGTATCCGTTACTCAATGTGGTGCTCCTGGAAACTCCCTGCAAAGCAAGGTAAGCTGAACGCGGACACATGTCAGTCAAAGGGCATATTGACACCACCACCGGCAGTTTTAATCTAGTAATGTAAAATCACTAACCCTAGCCCTAACTATCCCTAACCCCTAACCCTTACCCTAACCCTTACCCTACTAACCATAAACCCTAACCCTACCCCAACTAATCCTAACCCAAAGAAAAAACACCGTTGTTAAGAAGATGTTTTCCTGCTACAGCTTTCGCTCTGTGCATTTTTCTAGAGATTTTATTGCTCCTCTGCCTCTGCAAATTCCTTCCCCTCTATCCTGAGGTTTTTCCCCTCCATTTTATCCATTATATAGCATTGTAGTGGTCATTTTGTAATTCCAATTTTTTTCTCCCATTGACTTGCATTGATATCGGAAATCAGAAATTCCGATATCCGATATTTTTTCAATATCGGAAATCGGAATTCCGATACGATATCGGGCAATATCGCTCATCCCTAGTAATAATGTATTTCTTGATGAGGTTTCCATGTCAAGTTTTGCTTGATCTAATCGGGGTTTTGGATAGCCTTAATCAAGAAATTGTTTTATCAAGTGGTCTGATTCCTTGTGGTAGTTCTCAATGTTAGTGCAATTGCATCTAACCCTTGTAAACTGACTTTTAGGGATATTTGTAAGTCATACAGGGAGATGGCAGCTAGTTATTTGAATAATGCTGTTCGAATCCACCTCTTTACGATGGTACCTGGTATGCAGTTGGTTTCCTTCCACATAAATGTTCAGATCAAGGAAATTAATACTGATATCACTTGTAGTAGGAGTGAACTCAAGGCCAAAATTATTCCGATTGAGGCTAGATAAAAAGACATCGAGGTCCTTTTGTGTGCCTTCCCAGATGAATAGGATGACGTCGTTGAATCGATGGCAAAACACCAAACCCATGTGTAGATGTCCAGCTTTATACACGTATAACTTCTCCCATTTGTCTACGCACAGATTAGCATAGCTTGGGGGCAAACCGAGTCCTCATAGCTGTGCCCCATTTTTGCAAAAAAGAACTGATCCTCATACAGGAAATAGTTGTGTTGTAAAATGAATTGGATAATTTTTTTGCTCCTTTGCCTCTGCAAACTCCTTCCCCATTATCCTGAGGTGTTTCTCCTCCATTTTATCCATTATATAGCACTGTAGTGGTCATTTTGTAATTCCGATTTTTTTCTCCCATTGAATTGCATTGATATCGGAAATCGGAAATTCCGATATCCGATATTTTTTCAATATCGGAAATCGGAATTCCGATACGATATCCGGCAATATGGCTCATCCCTACTAATTATTACATAACGTGAAGTCCACAATCTCAGGACCCCTGAAGGTTAATTGCCATTTATCACCCAGTTCCATACAGGATATAAGCAGTTCAAAAAGATCATTAGGAAACATTGGGCAGTACTACAAAGGAATAAATTAGAACACAGACAAACACAGTACAACAAACGTGAAAAAATACTCTACGGTAAAAAAATTCCAACAATAAACAGCAAGTGCTAGCAAAAAGATGATAACAAAACAGGGCATTTAGTTGATACGTTTTCTTGCAAAAAATGTACTGTATATACTCGAATATAAGTCGAGATTTTCAGCCCAAAAAATTGGGCTGAAAGTCCCCCTCTCGACTTATATTCGAGTCATATACAAAGGGGGTCGAAGGGGGAGGATGTGGCAGGTCATACTTACCCGTCCTGATGCTGTCTTGAGCCCCCAGCTTCTCCCCGTGCTCTCTCTTCCTGCCTTCAGCGGTCACGTGGTGCCGCTCATTAAAACTCATCAATATGCGCATATTGATGAGTTTTAATGAGCGGCACCACGTGACCGCTGAAGGCAGGAAGAGAGAGCGCGGAGAAGCTGGGGGCTCAAGACACAGCGTCAGGACGGGTAAGTATAGTGATACTCACCTGTCCTGCGTCCATGGCTGCTTGCTGCTGTCTGTCATCGGTCAGTGACTTGAGACAGCAGAGGGTGCGGTGACGTGGTTAGTGCGCGCCGCGCCCCCTGCAGTCTGAACGTCACTGACTGATGACGTGGCAGATAGCGGTGAGCAGCTATGGACACAGGACAGGTGAGAATCTGACACCCAGCGACGGAGAGGTGAGTATGTAATTTTTTTATTTTTACATGCAGCAGCAGTGGCAGCACATGGGGGAACAATCTAAGGAGCTTCTTATGGGGGCAGCATATGGGGGAACAATATGGAGCTTCTTGTGGGGGCAGCATAGGAGGGAACAATCTATGGAGCTTCTTATGGGGGGGCAGCATATGGGAGAATAATCTGGAGCTTCTTGTGGGGGCAGCATATGAGGGAACAATCTATGGAGCTTCTTCCGAGGACACCATATGGGGGAATAATCTATGGAGCATTTCCCACCCTAGACTTATACTCGAGTCAATAAGTTCTCCCAGTTTTTTGTGGCAAAATTAGGGGGGTCGACTTATACTCGGATCGACGTATACTCGAGTATATACGGTATGCTAAGATACTCTACCAAACGCCAAGGTATACCCATCAGAGCAGTACTATCCAATGTATTTAAAACCTGACCATGTGAACAGTACATATATGAGCAGGGTTCAGAGAGGCAATGTCTGATGTGGACATGCTGTGTGAGACCGCTTTATATGTGCATGGCCCACATGGGAGGGGTGGAAACCTCCCAAAGACTTGCAAAAGCAAGAAACCAATTGAATACAAACGAACGCATGGGCCATGCACATACAGGGAACAAGTCGGTAAGACAGTGTTCACACCACCAAGAGACTGGAACACAGAGAAACACAGTACAACAAACTTGAAAAATTCTCTGCTGCAAAAAAAATTCCAACAATAAACAGCAAGTGCTAGTAAAAAGATGATAACAAAACAGGGTATTTAGTTGATCTTTAAGCAGTCCAATAGCCCCTACCACTAAGTTGGCCAATAGTGATAGGGCTAAGGGTACTTTCACACATCAAGTTTTTGCCGTCAGGCGCGATCCGGCATGTCGCTGGAGCGCCGAATCCGGCTAACATTATGTAAAATTGGATGAAACGGATCCGGTTGGCTTGAAATTGCTGACAAGTTAAAAACAATATGTCAGTTTCCAAATTGCTTGGGTGCAGTGGATGGGAAACATATCCGCATCGTTAAACCTCCTGGATCTGGCTCTAAATATTTTAATTACAAGAAATATTTTTCCATTGTCCTCATGGCCATCGTTGATGCTGAATACAAATTTATAGCGGTTGATATTGGGGCCTATGGCCGGTCCAATGAATCCCAAGTATTCAAATTGTCAGCAATGGGGCGTCATCTCTTTGGAAACATCTTCCAATTCCCACCCCCTAGACCGCTGCCTGAAACATCAGGCCCACTAATTCCTTTTGTTTGTGTAGGGGATGAAGCCTTCCAGCTCTCACAACACCTTTTGCAACTGTACTCCAGCAGTGCATTGACACCTACAAAAAGAATTTTTAATGACCGCCTCACATGAGCACGAAGAATGGTGGAATGCGCTTTTTGACTTTCTGACAGCCAAATGGCGTGTTCTATTGACCGCGATCAACATCAAGACTGAAACTGTGGACGAGGTGATCAAGGCTTGTGTGGTCCTGCACAATTTTGTTATCTGCAAGGAACAGATTTCCATTGAGGACCACTCTGAAGAAACCACCTTGCATGATTACCAGAACATTACCTATGGAAGTTCTGTGGCAGTTTCCAGAATGAGGGACAAATTTGCAGAATACTTTAATTCACCTGAAGCAAGAATAGACTGTCAGGAAGACAGAGTTTGAAAAATTGCTCTGTGACCTTTTTAACCAGAAGTCATGTACCTTCTGTAACCACAGTATTTTACCCTTTTAAAACCAAAGCTGTGTACCTTGTTTTACCTACAGGATTTAACCTTTTTACCAAAGTTGGGTACATGGTTGAGTATTTTACCCCAATATTTTAACATTTTGGCCAAAGTTGTGAACCTAGTTGTGTATTACCCAAAGTATTTCACCTTTTAACCAAAGTTGTGCACCTTCTTGTGGATTACCTAACTACTGTAGGTAATACACAACAATGTACACAACTTTGGGTAAAAGGTGAAATACTTTGGGTAATACTAGAGATGAGCGACTTTGCCTTTTTTAGGGTCAAGTTGGGATCCATGAAACGCGACTTTCTCAAAAGTTGAGTCGAACGAAATCAGCCAACTATAGGGAAAAGTCGGACGACCGACTAAAACACGAAACCCAATGCAAGTCAATGGGGAAGCAAAGTCGACAGGAAGAGGACAGGAAACACACCTACAGTGCCCATTTCAATGCCAACAACATAAATTCTTATTACTTAAGCTTGTCAACCTTAATTTACTTTATAATAATGGTTACGCATTGAAAACTGGGGGTTATTTGGCTAAAGTTGTGGGGGGATAGGGTTGGCTCCAGGTTTTCGTGTGCCCCGGGCCAAAGAGAGCGCCCCTTTAACACATACCTCAATTCATGATGCTCCGATACGGCACAGAAATATAGGTATCGTACAATGAAAAATACTTCACTTCTTACATGACATGACTGATATCAATTTTAAATTCTACAATAGCTCAAAAAACGGACAGTATATTGCTCCATACAGTATTATGGTCACCACATAGTGCGCCATTCAGAATAATGAGCACCATATATTTCTCCATACAGAATAATTGGTCCCATATAATGTTCCATACAGTATATGATGAGCTCCACATAATGCTACAGTATATGATGGTCCCCATGGATGATGCTCCAGTGTCTTATGGGGCCAAATAATGCTCCATATATAATGGGCCCCATTTCTAATGCTCCAGTGTATAATGGGCCACGTAAATGCTGCTCCAGTGTCTGATGTCCCCCATTTGAAATGCTCCAGTATATGATGGGCCTCATGGATGATGCTCCAGTGTCTTATGGGCCCAAATAATGCTCCATATATAATTTACCCCATTTATAATACTCCAGTATATGATGGGCCCCATGGATAATGCTCCAGTGTCTTATGGGCCCAAATAATGCTCCATATATAATGGGCCCCATCTAGAATGCTCCAGTATATGATGGGCCACATGGATAATGCTCCAGTGTCTTATGGGTCCAAATAATGCTCCATATATAATGGGCCCCTTTTCTAATGCTCCAGTGTATAATGGGCCCCATAGGTGCTGCTCCAGTGTCTGGTGTCCCCAATTTGGAATGCTCCAGTATATGATGGGCCTCATGGATGATGCTCCGGTGTATGATGGGCCCAAATAATGCTCCATATATAATCTGCCTCATTTGGAATGCTCCAGTATATGATGGGCCCCATGGATGATGCTCCAGTGTCTTATGGGCCCAAATAATACACCCTATATAATCTGCCCCATTTAGAATGCTCCAGTATATGATGGGCCCCATGGATGATGCTCCAGTGTCTTATGGGTCCAAATAATGCTCCATATATAATCTGCCCCATTTAGAATGCTCCATTATATGATGGGCCCCATGGCTGATGCTCCAGTGTCTTATGGCCCAAAATAATGCTCCATATATAAGGGGCCCCATTTCTAATGCTCCAGTGTATAATGGGCCCCATAAATGCTGCTCCAGTGTCTGATGTCCCCCATTTGGAATGCTCCATTATATGATGGGCCCCATGGATGATGCTCCAGTGTCTTATGGGCCCAAATAATACTCCATATATAATGGGCCTTATTTCTAATGCTCCAGTGTATAATGGGACCCATAGATGCTGCTCCAGTGGCTGATGTCCCCCATGTGGAATGCTCCAGTATATGATGGGCCTCTTGGATGATGCTCCAGTGCATGATGGGCCCAAATAATGCGCCATATATAAACTGCCCCATTTAGAATGCTCCAGTATATGATAGGCCCCATGGATGATGTTCCAGTGTCTTATGGGCCCAAATAATGCTCCATATATAATGGGCCCCATTTCTAATGCTCCAGTGTATAATGGGCCTCGTAAATGCTGCTCCAGTGTCTGATGCCCCCATTTGGAATGTTCCAGTATATGATGGGCCTCATGGATGATGCTCCAGTGTCTTATGGGCCCAATATATCATTCTCCAGTGTATAGTGCTCCCCAAAAATTGCTCCCAACCTTTAAAAAAATTAAATACTCTTCCTTGCTGGGCACTGCTCTACTCTGGAATCCTTAGCGTCACCATCTTCCAGCTCTCTGCACTTGGACTGTTTAGGCAAAGGGCATACAGATGTGATGTCATCACGCTCTCTGACCTGAATGTGACTGTCAGGAAACGCGGAAGACGTCACGGCGGTGGAGCAGGGAGAGATAAGTATTGCAAGTGCTGGGGCTCTGGGAAAGCAAGGGAAGGCCCACTCGTGGGCGACTACACTGGCACAGCGCCCCTCATAGTACGCCAGTGTGTCTGACGGTGAGTGGGCCCTCCCACATCAGAGACACTTTAGTGTACTATGAGGGGCCCTGTGAGATTACCTTCTCCCACGAGAAAGCCCCCCCACCTGCTCAGGGAACCGGCACTTTCATCTGCACCTTCCTCTGTGTCACCATGTAAGGTGGTATAGTATGCTAGAAGGGGCACCTGAGTTTCATCACGGTCAGATTCTGGCTCTGTAGAGTGCGAGGGGAATGTAGTGCTGTGGGTGAATGTACTAGCAGAATCATATAGCAGTGGCTGTGCATCAGTGCACTCCATCTTTGATTCATGTTGGACTGGGGAATTCAGGATTTGACTTGAAAACCCAGGCATGGTATGTGAAAAGAGCTCCATGAAGTAATCTGAAGTGTGGTGTTATGAACGAGTCACCGTAGGAGGCAGACACAAAAATAGAAGCTACGTCCAGAAAACCAGAGGAGTTGGCAACTATCAGATTGCAGACCCCTGAACCTATGAGCACAACTAGCAGTAGCCGTGGGGGTTCCTACGGTGCCCTAGACCCCTCGATCACAGCCGGAGAGCTAAATAGCCTAAAGACAGAAAAGGAAATCTAAACTGCCCCAGAGCAGACCCCAAAGTAAAAGGCAGCCCCCAACATATAATGACGGTGAAGCAAGATGAAAAAACACTCACACAGATAGAAAGATAGGCTGAGCAAAAGTTGGGGCCCAAGATAATCTAAACAGGACAGAAAAGGAAGGTTGCTGTCTGCAATCTGCCAAAACCCTATCAAAGACATAAGCCAACAAGCTGATATGGAAAAAGACCCTGAAGCAGCTAGGCTTCAAAAACTATATCAGCACTCAGGTATTTTCAGAAGACAGAGCTAAATAATTCAGCTCACCCCAGCAGGGAATGGCTGAAATCCAGAAAAACAAAGCAACGCCAAGTCAAAGCACAAATGCAAAAAGCAGGGCAGAAAACTTAGCTTTAGAAGAGCAGGAATTCAGACTGGTCTCCAAGGATCCCACAGAGAAATCACCCGCAGGGCAGAAGGGCGTAGGCAGCCTTATATCCAGTCTGTAACTCCACTCAGCCAGTCATCATCATTAGTCTCAGGTGCCTGATAATCAGGCTCACTACCTTTCCTTACCAGAAGAGGGAGTTCATCAGGTCTCAGTGATGAAGGGGAAAATGAACTCACAACAGTACCCCCCTTGAGGAGGGGTCACCAAACCCTCGACCACGCCACCAGGGCGATCAGGGTGTGCCCGATGAAAGGCACGCACCAATCTTTTGGCATGAATATCAGAGGCAGAGACCCAGGAATTATCCTCCTGACCATAACCCTTCCACTTAACCAAATACTGGAGTCTCCGTCTAGCCAGACGAGAATCCAGTACTTTCTCTACCTCATGTTCCATGTTACCTTCAGCCAATACAGGGTCTGGAGGTGCCACCCCTGGAACAACAGGTTTCACAAACCTCTTCAACAAAGACTTATGGAACACATTATGGAATTTAAATGTGACAGGAAGAGCCAAACGAAAAGAGACCGGATTAATAATCTCCAAAATCTTGTAAGGTCCAATAAATCTAGGCTTAAACTTAGGAGAAGCCACCTTCATAGCAATATTTTTTGATGATAACCACACCATATCACCAACCTTAAACTGGGGACCAATGGTCCTATGTCGGTTGGAAAACCGCTGGGCCTTTTCCTGGGAGAGAGATAACTTATCCACCACTTGGTCCCAGATCTGGTGCATTCTCTCCACCACAGTGTCAACACCTGGGCAGGCAGACGGCTCCACCTGCCCTGAAGAAAATCGAGGATGAAACCCAAAGTTACAAAAAAAAGGTGACATCAAAGTGGCAGAACTAGCTCTATTTAAAGCAAATTCGGCCAAGGGTAAAAATGAAACCCAATCATCCTGATCAGCGGAAATAAAACATCTCAAATATGACTCCAAGGTCTGGTTTGTTCTCTCTGTCTGCCCATTGGTCTGAGGGTGAAAAGCAGAGGAGAAGGACAACTGAATTCCCAGCTTGGAACAGAAAGTTCTCCAAAATCTAGACACAAACTGAACTCCTCTGTCAGATACAATGTTCTCAGGAATCCCGTGCAAGTGAACCACCTGTTGCAAAAACAGGGGCACCAACTCAGAGGAAGACGGCAACTTAGGGAGTGGTACAAGATGAACCATCTTAGAGAACTGTGAGAATCATGTGGGAATAGTGGATGAAGGCAGGTATATCTCGCCCAGATTCCTTTCCTATGTGGCCTAGTCTGGTCAGTATCCCACCTGCTTACTAATGGATAATGGGAGGAGGATATAAAAGGATGCAAGGTGCTTGTGTGAGTGTCTCAGCCTGGGAACACAGAGAGCCTGTCTGTGTGAGAGACACACGTGAGTGGAAGCAGTGCCCACTGCAACTGTGGTTTGGCTGGACGGGAGAAGCCCGCCAGTTGGTAGTTAGGTTGTCCATTGTTTAGTTAGTGCCGGACAGGCAAGGATTTGTTTTATGTTTTATTTCCTTTTGCATTGCTTTCACCGTTAATAAACCTGACCCAGTGTCAGTTACACCCAAATCCCAGCTCTGCGCCTGAGTTTCATGCTGAATGCACGTGACCTTTGACCCCAGCAAAGGCGATCCCGGAGTGTTTTATCACATTGTGGTGGAGAACGCGGGCATCACGTTGCAAGCATGAGCATGGAGGACGTGGTGAAAGCGCTGGTACAGTCCACCGCCGTCCAGCAAGAAGCTAATCGGGTGATGATGGCCCAGCTGAAGGAGTTGGTGGACATGACAGCTACCGATCGTTCGCTTCTCCAGCAGGTGGCGCAGCGCCTGGCAAGCCTACATGAGGTTAACCTGGAAGCCGAGTCGAGAGTGATTCACGTGAGTCAGTACTGGCAGAAGATGACGACCGAAGATGACGTCGAGGCATACCTGACCACGTTTGAACGGACGGCGGTACGAGAAAAATGGCCGAAGGCACGATGGGCCGGCCTGATTGCCCCGTTTCTTTCCGGTGAGGCCCAAAAGGCTAATTATGACTTAGAGCCTGAAGCCGTGCAGGACTTTGACAAATTGAAAGCCGAGATCTTGGCCCGGCTGGGAGTGACGACCGCTGTCCATGCACAGAGAGTGCATCAATGGACTTATCAGCCGGATAAACCACCGCGGTCCCAGATGTTCGACCTGATCCACGTGACGAAGAAGTGGCTACAACCCGAGGTGTTGACAGCGCCAGAGATAATCCAGAGAGTCGTCATGGACAAGTACCTGAGAGCTCTACCGCCAGCCCTGAGGAAGTGGGTAAGCCATGGAAATCCTACGACGGCAGATCAACTGGTGGATCTGGTTGAACGTTACTCCGTGGCGGAAGGACTCCGAGACGACGCTAACCCACCTCGTTCTTCATCATCTCCACGTGGAACCGGTAAGACTGTTCCAGGGAGTAGGGGAGATGGAAAAATCCCTAAGACAGTGGGGGAGGAAAACGGGACTGCCCGCACTGCGAGGCCGAGAGTAACGAACTATGGTCTAAGCAAGGGGCCCGTTAGGTGTTTCCGCTGCCAAGAGATGGGACATATTGCTGCGAACTGTCCGGTCACTACTGAACCCATGCAGTGCGACGTCACAGACTCTAAAAACCGCATGTCTATGGTTGCACGGGTAGTGAGTGTGAATGCCGGTCAAAAGGATGTGGAAAAACACTTGTGTGATTTAATTGTTGATGGCAAAAATGTGGTGGCATTGTTAGACTCGGGAAGTGTGGTGACTCTGGTGAAGGCCAGTCTGGTGTCAGCCCCGACTGGACCATCAGACAAATTTTCTGTAACGAGTGTGCATGGAGACACCTGTTCATACCTCACCACGGTCATATGCATTACTACTTCCTATGGGTCTGTGCAACATAAAGTGGAACTCGTCCCGGCGTTATTGCATGATGTTATCCTGGGCCGTGATTTTCCCCACTTCTGGCAATTGTGGGAGAATCAGTTGATGCCCTCAGGTAATAGTGTACATGATTCTTCTCCCAGGGAGCGTGTGGGTCCCGAACCCCTGGAAGAGGTCTCCCCGGAAGACTCGGGGGAAGAGTCTGAGGGAAATGACCTGCAGTTCCCATTTTCAGTCATGGCGGGTGATAATGAGGAGACCGGGGAAGAGGAGGAGGCTGACAGCCATCCACCTCCCCGTTTGCCGGATTTAGAAGTTCAGAAAGATGACTTCCAAAGCGAGCAAATAAAGGATCCTACCCTTTCTCAGGCTAGGACAAATGTGAAAGTGATAAATGGGGTACCCGTAGAACCTGGCTCTAGGCTGGCATATCCTTACATGGTTCTGGAGAATGATTTACTCTATCAGATAGAGAAAAAGGGGGAAGATACGGTGCAACTATTAGTCGTGCCAAAACCCTACCGGCGGCAGGTGCTGGACCTGGCCCACGGACATGTGATGGGAGGTCACCTGGGAGTCCAGAAAACCACCGAAAGGATATTACACTGTTTTGTTTGGCCAGGCATGCATCACGATATTCGTGTATATTGTGAGTCTTGTCCTGACTGCCAAGCCTCTGCACCTAATGCACCTAAGCCCCGGTTCTGTAGCCCTTTGGTACCCCTACCTATTATTGAAGTCCCGTTTGAGAGGATTGGGATGGATTTAGTTGGGCCCCTTCCACGGTCTGCACGTGGACACCAACATATCCTGGTCATCTTGGATTATGCCACTCGTTACCCGGAGGCCATCCCTTTGCGTAACACGGCCACCAAGACGATTGCCAAGGAACTAGTGCATGTGTTTAGTCGGGTCGGTATACCAAAACAGATACTCACCGACCAGGGGACCCCCTTTATGTCCAGGATAATGAAGGAGCTCTGCCGATTGTTACAAATCGAACCGTTACGCACATCCGTGTATCACCCTCAAACAGACGGGTTGGTTGAACGGTTCAATAAAACTCTGAAGCAGATGCTGAGAAAGGTGATAGACAAGGATGGGAAGAACTGGGACTATTTACTTCCGTATTTGCTTTTTGCCATCAGGGAAGTACCCCAGTCTTCCACGGGATTCTCGCCTTTCGAGTTATTGTACGCCCGACGTCCTCACGGACTGTTAGACGTTGCAAAAGAAACCTGGGAGGGTCAGGTCACTCCATTTAAAACAGTGATAGATCACGTCACACAAATGCAGGACCGTATTGCGGCTGTTATGCCTATCGTCAAAGAACACATGATACAGGCTCAAGGAGCCCATAAAAGAATCTATGATAGGGGCGCCAAGATCCGTACGTTTGCACCCGGAGATAGGGTGTTGATCCTGGTCCCCACGGTGGACAGTAAGTTCCTGGCAAAGTGGCAGGGCCCCTTTGAGATCAAGGAAAGAGTTGGTGAAGTAAACTACAAAGTATACCAGGCAGGTAAACGGAAACCTGAACAGATTTATCATGTAAATCTGATAAAGCCCTGGAAGGATCGGTCTGCCTTGTCAGCGGAGCTGGCCCGTCCTGTCTGCTCGCATACCGTACCGGAGGTACGGGTTGCAGAGACTCTTTCGGAGAGGCAAAAGACTGAGGTCAGGCAGTTTCTACTTCACAACCAAAAGTTTTTCTCAGAAAAACCCGGGCAGACTATGCTAATGAAACATGACATCATAACGGAACCTGGTGTCACAGTTCACGTAAAGCCCTACCGAATCCCGGAAGCGCGCCGTGAAGCCGTTTCCCGAGAAGTGAAGGCAATGTTAGAGTTAGGAGTCATTGAGGAATCGCACAGTGCGTGGTCCAGCCCGATTGTGCTAATTCCTAAACCGGACGGCACCATCCGGTTCTGCAATGACTTCAGGAAACTGAATGTGGTCTCAAAATTTGATGCCTACCCTATGCCCCGGGTCGACGAGTTAATAGATCGGTTAGGAAAAGCCCGGTATATTACGACCCTAGATCTAACAAAGGGGTATTGGCAGATCCCTCTGGCTGAGGCTGCCAGAGAAAAGACGGCATTTGCTACGCCGGAAGGTTTATTTCAGTATGTGTATATGCCGTTTGGACTGCACTGGGCACCGGCGACCTTCCAGAGACTGATGGATCGAGTCTTGAGGCCACATAGGCGGTACGCCGGCTATTATCGCCGGTTCATACCCAATTTTGCAGCCATCGCTACCCCCCTGACGGATTTTACAAAAGGGAAAGACTCCGTCATGATTAAATGGAGTTTAGCGGCTGAAGAAGCCTTCCATAGCCTAAAACGGGCACTTTGCTCTCAGCCCGTACTGGTGACTCCGGACTTCCGCAGCGAGTTTGTGGTACAAACGGATGCCTCTGATACCGGTATCGGAGCCGTACTCTCACAAGTGAGGGACGGAGTGGAACACCCAGTCCTCTATCTCAGCAGGAAGCTGAATAAACACGAGCAAAGGTATGCAGTCGTAGAAAAAGAGTGCCTCGCCATTAAGTGGGCTCTAGAGGCCCTCAAATATTACCTGATGGGCCGAAAGTTCAGGCTGATCACTGACCATGCCCCTCTCAAGTGGATGCACTTGAACAAGGAACGGAATAGCCGGGTGACCCGGTGGTTCCTTGCCCTGCAGGCCTACACTTTTACGGTGGAGCACCGCCCAGGGGTACAGATGGGAAATGCAGATGCCCTGTCCCGAGTGCACTGTTTGGCGGGTGTCATTGCTCGACCAGAGTGGTCTGAGCAGAGGGGGGGGATATGTGAGAATCATGTGGGAATAGTGGATGAGGGCAGGTATATCTCGCCCAGATTCCTTTCCTATGTGGCCTAGTCTGGTCAGTATCGCACCTGCTTACTAATGGATAATGGGAGGTGGATATAAAAGGATGCAAGGTGGTTGTGTGAGTGTCTCAGCCTGGGAACACAGAGAGCCTGTCTGTGTGAGAGACACACGTGAGTGGAAGCAGTGCCCACTGCAACTGTGGTTTGGCTGGACGGGAGAAGCCCGCCAGTTGGTAGTTAGGTTGTCCATTGTTTAGTTAGTGCCGGACAGGCAAGGATTTGTTTTATGTTTTATTTCCTTTTGCATTGCTTTCACCGTTAATAAACCTGACCCAGTGTCAGTTACACCCAAATCCCAGCTCTGCGCCTGAGTTTCATGCTGAATGCACGTGACCTTTGACCCCAGCAAAGGCGATCCCGGAGTGTTTTATCACAGAACCTATCACAAATCACCCAAATAACAGTCATCCTTTGAGAGACAGGCATATCAGAGATGAAATCCATTGAAATATGGGTCCATGGCCTCTTGGGGACAGGCAAAGGCATCAACAACCCACTAGAGCGGGAGCACGATTTAGACCGGGAGCACGTCCCACTGGACTGCACAAAATTCCTGACATCACGAGACAAGGAGGGCCACCAAAAAGACCGACTCACCAGATCTCTAGTACCAAAAATACCTGGATGACCAGCCAAAGCAGAGCAATGAACTTCAGACATCACTCTCTTCTTCCACTGGTCAGGAACATACAACTTTCCACTGGGACAACGCTCAGGCTTGTCCTCCTGGAACTCTTCCAGAGCACGTCTCAAATCGGGCGAGATGGCAGAAAGAACTACCCCTTCGCCTAAGATGGTAGCAGTAGTGATGGGCGAGTCCTAAATTACTCGGAATCGCTTGACTCTAGCGAGTCCGAGCCCGGGACTCGCTACTCGTTGCGAGTCTAGCGAGTCCAATGTTAATGAATGGGGAAGCGAGTCTTAGCGAGTAATGTGCGATTTACAAATTACAAAGGAACATAACAGATTCTATATTTGCGAGTCCCGAATCCAGTATACAGGACTCGGGATTCGTAGACTCTCTCAGACTCGCTCACAATCGCTGTGTGTTGACATAGGCTGTCTTGGAAACTTGTAGGAACATAACAGATTCTGTAAAAGCGAGTCCCGAATCCAGTATACAGGACTCAGAATCGTAGACTCGCTCAGACTCGCTGTTGACAGCGATGTGATATAGCGAGTCTAGCGAGTGAGAAAAAAAAACTCTGACAAAACTAGGATTGCCATTGACTTGCATTGGACTCGTTACTGTGCGAGTAATCACTGGGAGACTCGCCGAGTAACGAGTCCAGCGAGTCCCTTACTATTCGCCGAGTAACGAGTCCTAGCGAGTAGACTCGCCCATCCCTAGGTAGCAGGCTTGGTCACCACAGGAGAATCAGCAAAGAAACTCCTAGAGAGGGCGTCTGCCTTGACATTCTTAGTTCCAGGAAGAAAAGAAACCACAAAATCAAAACGTGTAAAAAACAAGGCCCACCTAGCCTGTCTAGGGTTCAAGCGCTTAGCCGACTCTAGATAAATCAAATTTTTGTGGTCGGTGAGGACCACGACTTGATGCTTAGCTCCCTCCAACCAATGTCTCCACTCCTCAAATGCCCATTTCATGGCCAACAGTTCCCGATTCCCCACATCACAGTTACGTTCAGATGGAGAGTACTTTCGGGAAAAGAAAGCACAGGGATTCATTTTAGATGTTACAGGATCCTTTTGGGACAAAACAGCTCCTGCACCAATCTCAGAAGCATCCACCTCTACCTGGAATGGAAGTGAGACATCAGGTTGCCGCAAAACCGGGGCGGAGGTGAATCTTCGCTTCAGCTCCTGAAAGGAAGAAACAGCCTCCGGGACAAATTTAACACATCAGCACCCTTCTTAGTCAAATCAGTCAATGGCTTGGCAATACTAGAAAATTTTGCTATAAATTTCCGATAAAAATTAGCAAAACCCAAAAACTTCTGGAGGGCCTTCAAAGAAGTGGGCTGAACCCAATCGTAAATGGCCTGTACCTTGGCTGGGTCCATTTCAATAGTTGACGGAGACAAAATAAATCCCAAAAAAGAAATCCTCTGTACTCCAAAAAGGCATTTAGATCCCTTGACATACAGGGAATTCTCCCTCAAGATCCGGAACACAGTCCGAATATGTTCCACATGAGAATCCCAATCCTTGGAGAAAATCAAAATATCATCCAGATAGATAATCAAAAATTTATCGACAAAATCTCGGAAAATATCGTTCATGAAGCACTGGAAGACAGAAGGGGCATTAGTGAGCCCAAAAGGCATCACCAGGTACTCAAAATGTCCCTCCGGAGTATTAAACGCCGTCTTCCATTCATCCCCATGCTTAATGCGAATAAGGTTATACGCCCCCCTGAGGTCAAGCTTGGTAAACCAGCAAGCACCTTTAACTCTAGAGAATAGATCCGAAATCAGGGGTAATGGATACTGATATTTAACAGTAATTTTGTTGAGGGCACGATAATCAATACAAGGTCTTAATGATCCATCCTTTTTGGCTACAAAAAAAAAACCGGCACCTAAGGGTGACGAGTAGAGTTGAGCGACTTTTGGTTTTTTAGGGTCGAGTTTCGTTTCGTGAAACCCGACTTTTCCAAAAGTCGGGTCGAGCAAGATCGGCCGATTATAGGGAAAAGTCGGGGTCGTCACGAAACACGAAACCCAATGTAAGTCAATGGGGAATAAAAGTCGGCAGTGAGAGGAGGACAGGAAACACACCTACAGTGTCCATTTGAATGCCAAAAGCATCAATTCTTATTACTTAAACTTGTCAACCTTAATTTACTTCATAATACTAGTTACGCACTGAAAAATGGGGGTTATTTGGCTAAAGTTGTGGGGGGGTAGGGCTGGCTCCAGGTTTTCATGTGCCCTGGGCGAAAGAGCGTCCCTTTAACACATACCACAACTCATGATGCTCCGATACGGCAGAGAAATAGCGGTATAGTACAATGAAAAATACTTCACTTTTTACATCTCATGACGAGGCCCATCTATTTCTCCATACAGAATCATTGGTCCCATATAATGTTTGAAACAGTATATGATGAGCTCCACATAATGCTACAGTATATGTTGGTCCCCATGGATGAAGCTCCACTGTCTTATGGGCCCAAATAATGCTCCAAACATAATGGGCCCCATTTCTAATGCTCTAGTGTATAATGGGCCCTGTAAATGCTGCTCCAGTGTCTGATGTCCACCTTTGGAATGTTCCAGTGTATGGTGGGCCCCATCTATCATTCTCCAGGGTATAGTGCTCCCCAAAAATTGCTGTCCCAACATTGAAAACAATGAAATAAGTCTCCTCGCTAGGGAATCCCTGTACTAGTCTGGACTCCTCGTCGTCCCCATCTTCCATCTCACTGCACAGTATTTCAACCTTGCAAGAACTGTGATCAAGAGCAAGCAGGGGGGGCCCACTCGTTGGCGACGGCACTGGCACAGGGCCCCTGATAGTATGGTGGTGAGTCTGATGGCGGGTGGGCCAAACCTGCACTTTCATCTGCAGCTTCCTCTTTGTCACCGTGTAAGATGGAACTGTATATGGGAAGGGTAACCTGAGTTTCATCAGGGTCAGATTCAGGCCGTGTAGCGTGCGAGGGGAATGTAGTGGTCGGGGTCAATGTACCAGCAGATTCATCGAGCAGTGGCTGGGCATCAGTGCACTTGTGTCGCCCCCAGGAGTACGGTCGCCACAGTGGCATTACCTTCCTCCTAGGGAGTGTGATGTCATGCTTGGGAGCAACAAAGGATCTCTCTAGCAGGTTAACTGATTGGGTGGCGTTATTCCCACGAGTCATGACCCTCCAAACAGCGTTCATGAAGGCAAAGTGATTGTTTTACGTGGGCAGTATGGTTGCAAAGCTGAACCTTAAAGGAATGTCCAGAAGGGCATCACCAGGAGTGGAGCCTACGGTTAAATTCGACTCCACCTGGGAAACCTCAACCATGCCAGCTACAGAACAGATGCACACATTGCAAGCTTAATTCCGTTAACGAACGAGACTCCATCATGCCCCGCGGTCCGAGTCCGGCTTACTAGAGGGACACGTGAGGCTCTGGCACATGAGATTGGCCAATAACTGGTGTGTCATGCCCTTACATGTCCGTGGCTGCATGTGCGCTACACTGAAAAGGCCAGCGTTTGTCGCTTACAGGTGCAGATAACCTGCTGAACAACGTTAGTGATGGGGATCTGTGATAACAATTATTACCCGCGAACGATGATTTCCCAGTAAGTGCAGGTCAACCGCAGTTCTGGAATTAGGCCTAACCGTCATTCCTGAAAAAATGAAAAACTTACGTGTGCAAACCACAGGTGCTGTAGCTTGCTTAACAGCTCGCCAGCCGTTCTCACGCCCATTATGGATTACACGTGATTGCACAAAGGTGAGAAAGGGTACCGTATCCCCAGATAACATGTATGGAGAGCATAGTGTACACATTCAAAATATATGTCTATACATCAGGAGGCAGGCTCAGATGGTGTTAGGCCCAGTATGGCTTGCACGTGATTGCACAAAGGTGAGAAAGGGTACCGTATCCCCGGATAACATGTATGGATAGCGTACACATTCAAAATATATGTCTATACATCAGGAGGCAGGCTCAGACGGTGTTAGGCCCAGTATGGCTTGCACGTGATTGCACAAAGGTGAGAAAGGGTACAGAATCCCCGGATAACATGTATGGATAGCGTACACATTCAAAATATATGTCTATACATCAGGAGGCAGGCTCAGACGGTGTCAGGCACAGTATGGATTTGACGGCCCAGACTACACAGCGGAGGAGCAAGGGAGAGGTAAAGATTGCAAATGCTGGGGCCCTGCCCAAGCAAGGGGGGCCCACTCGTGGGCTTCGGTACTGGCACTGGGCCCCTCATAGTACGGCGGTGTGTCTGACGGCGGGTGTGCACCACCACCGTCAGAGACACTTGATTGCACTATGAGGGACCCTGTGCCAGTGCCCGCGCCCAAGAGTCGGCCTACCCACCTGTCCAGAGCAACGGCACTCGCACCGTGTCTTACGCTAGGTGGTGACCACGGCCATGGGGGAGGAAGGCAGCACAGTTAGGGAGTTTTTGAAAGTGGCATATGTTGATGTTGGACATTCAGCTGATGCAAAAGGTGAAATAGGTCAAGTCCCAGGAAGAGACCCTATGTGTCATCAGGGGAAGGTGGGAAAAAATCCTTGGAAACCCATGCATGGTTCATTTTAATGAAGGTTAGATCATCCACATTTTGGGTTGACAGACGGGTCCTTTTTTCTGTCAGGATTGATCCAGCTGCACTGAAGACTCTTTCCGATAGCACACTTGCAGCTGGGCAAGCGAGCTCCTGTAAGGCATATTGTGCCAATTCAGGCCAGGTGTCCAGTTTAGCGGCCCAATAGTCAAAGGGGAATGACCTGTGTGGGAGAACATCGATATGGGAGGAAAAGTAGTTTGTAACCATAGTTGACAACTGCTGTCTCCTGTCACTTTCCATCGATGCAGTATTACCAGTTGTGTGAGCGGTACTTGAAAAATCAGTCCACAACGTTGTCATGAAACCCCTGTCTCCAACGCCACTTCTGCTGTGTGCACCACGAACACCTCTGCCAAGCTGCCCCCGGCCCGTACGGCTCGTGTGAGAACTATCACCGCTGCTCTGTGCTGGGAATGCCTCAAGCAACCGATTTACCAGAGTTGCTTGTTTATTAGCCAATATTCGGTCAAGGTTCTCCTGTGGCATGATGTTTTGTAATTTGCCTTTATAACGTGGATCCAGGATGCTGGCCAACAAGTAGTCGTCATCGTTCATCATTTTGGCAATGCGGGGGTCCCTTTTTAGGATCTACAAGGCATAATCTGACATGTGGGCCAATGTTCCCGGTGTCAATGATGCACTGCGAGTGCTGGTTGGAGGAGCACTTTCTGGCAAATCCACATCCCTCCAGTCACGCACAAACCCTGTACCAGACCTTGCCACGCCAACATTTTCACTTGCCCCACGAGATGCATCCTCCTCTCCTAAGTAATCATCCCCATCATCACCCTCCTCCTCCTCTTCTTCCTCCACCTCGTCCAGGAGAGGTCCCTGAGCAGACAATGGCTGAATGTCATCAAGGATTCCCTCCTCCTCTTCCTCCTCGTCAACATTGGCTGCAGACGCCTGCTCCTTAAGGTGCGTCAAAGTTTGCATGAGCAGACGCATAAGTGGGATGCTCATGCTTAGGATGGCGTCGTCCGCGCTTACCAGCCGTGTGCATTCCTCAAAACACTGAAGGACGTTACAGAGGTCTTTCAGCTTCGACCACTGCACACCTGTCAACTCCATGTCTGCTCTCAAAGTGCCTGGCCGTGTATCCTCCCACAAATGCATTATGGCCTGCCTCTGCTCGCACAGCCGCTCAACCATGTGCAGGGTGGAGTTCCACCTTGTTGCAATGTCGATAATGAGGTGGTGGTTGGGAAGGTGGAGCAATCGCTGCAGCTTCTGCATGCGAATGGAGTGTACAGGCGACCGGCGGATGTGCGCGCACAGTCTTCGCACCTTCTGGAGCAGGTCTGTTAACTCCGGATAATTATTGAGGAAGCACTGCACCACCAGGTTCAAGGTGTGAGCCAAGCAAGGTATGTGGCTGAGTTTTGAAAGGGCTATGGCTGCAACAAAATTACGGCCGCTATCACTAACTACCTTGCCTGCCTCAAGATGTACACTGCCCAGCCATGACTCAGTTTGTCGCTGAAAGTACTCGGCCAGCACCTCGGCGGTGTGTCTGTCGCCCAAACACATCATCTGCAACACAGCCTGCTGACGCTTTCCACTAACTGCTCGATAGGGGGACACCTCGTGTGCAACAGTGGCAGCTGCAGATGGAGTGCTCGTACGACTGAGCTCTGTGGACGAGCTTTCGTTTCTGGAGGAGGAGGAGGGTCAAACGCCTACAGCCAACTGTTTCCTATACCATGGGCTAGGCAGCACTGTCCCACCACCGCTGTCCCCTGTGGACCCTGCATCCACCACATTAACCCAGTGCGCAGTGATGGACACGTAACGGCCCTGGCCATGCCGACTGGACCGTGCATCAGTTGTGAGGTGCACCTTTCCGCTCACTGACTGCTTGAGTGCATGGACAATGCGGTCTTGCACATGATGGTGGAGGGCTGGGATGGCTTTGCGAGAGAAGAAGTGGCGACTGGGTAGGTCATAGCGTGGTACTGCATAGGCCATGAGTTCGCGGAAAGCTGCGCTTTCCACCAACCGATAGGGCATCATCTCAAACGAGATTAGTTTGGCAATGTGGGCGTTCAAACCCAGTGTACGCAGATGAGAGACTGAGTACTTTCTTGACCTACTCATAGTGTCTGGGAGGGTGAGCTGGACTTGAGAGCTGCATATGGTGGAAGTAGCGGTGGACAGGGCGGACTGAGAGAGGGTTGATGATGGTGATGGAGTTGGTGTTCTTTCTGATGGCCTAGAATCAGTCTTTCGTTGATATAACAGTGGGATTCCCTGACTGCTGTGGCCTTGCAACGACACCTCAACATTTGCTGCTGTGCTAACCGGTGGGCTTACAGTGGGGGAAACAATGTAGCGTTGCTGACTACCTTCTTTGTGATCAGTTGCACATGTGGCACTTGAGGTTTGGTGTTGTGTCCACGCTTGCAAGTGCATGGTGGTTAAATGTCTAAGCATGCAACTGGTATTCAAATTTTTCAGATTTTTCCCTCGGCTAAAGGTCTTTGCGCACTTCTTACAGATAACCTTGGCCTGATCATGAGGATTTTGTTCAAAAAAGTGCCACACTGCACTCTTCCTACTTTGGCAGACATTTTGCGACCTAGCACGCTGTGATCTTTTGACCGTCTGGACAAGCTGTCCAGCAACTCTTTTGATTTTTGGAACCTTTCTTTGGAGTGGTCCGGGCCTGCCAGATAACAGCTGTTGCGATGTCAATGTCTGCTGTGGATGCTCCTCATCTGAGCTATTGGAAGCAGCACCCTCTTCCCCCAATGGATGCCAATCTGGGTCAACAACTGGGTTATCCATCACCTGCTCTTCAATGTCATGTGCACCTTCCTCTGTGTCACCGTGTATGGTGGTATAGTGTGCGGGAAGGGGCACCTGAGTCTCATCAGGGTCAGAATCTGGCTCTGTACACTGCGAGGACAATGTAGTGCTCTGAGTGAATGTACCAGCAGAATCATGTATCAGCGGCTGTGCATCAGTGCACTCCATGTCAGATTCATCTTGGCCTGGGTAATTCACCATTTCACTTGATAATCCAGGCATGGTATGTGAAAACAGCTCCATGGAGTAATCAGTAGTATGGCCTGCGTCATCCTTCAATCTTGGTTGGGGTGAAGGACACAAGGAAAGGTGTGGTTCATGAACATGAGCCTCCAATGACGACTCAGTGCTTTTACTTTTTACAACTGAAGAAGAGGAGGCGATAGAGCTGGAGGCTGAGTCAGCAATGTAAGACAAAACTTTTTCCTGATGCTCTGGCTTTAAAAGCGGTTTGCCAACTCCTAGAAAACTAAGCCTTCGAGGCCTTGTGGAGCCAGACGATGACGCAGGCTCAACACCTCCTGCATTCGGTCCTATTTTGCTCTTGCCACTACCATCAGATCCACCACCAACACCATCATTACCAGCTGCCAACCCCCGCCCAATTCCACGGCCTCTTCCACCAGCCTTCCTCATTTTTTGTAGAAATGTAAACAAAATCCAACAAACTATATAGTAATGTAAAACAAGGTACAAGGTGTCTATAGGACAGGGGAGATTTTGAATTTCTGCACACACTAGTGGACACTGGACACTTTTGGATTGTGTGAGGTCCACTGAATATCAGAGCGCTATGTCACAGGCTCGATGGCACAGGTGTGAAAAAAGTGACTACAGGATCACAGAGATTTTGAATTTCTGCACACACTAGTGGACACTGGACACTTTTGGATTGTGTGAGGCCCACTGAATATCAGAGCGCTATGTCACAGGCTCGATGGCACAGGTGTGAAAAAAGTGACTACAGGATCACAGAGATTTTGAATTTCTGCACACACTTGTGGACACTGGACACTTATGGATTGAGTGAGGCCCACTGAATATCAGAGCGCTATGTCACAGGCTCGATGGCACAGGTGTGAAAAAAGTGACTACAGTATAAGGGAGATTTTGAATTTCTGCACACACTAGTGGACACTGGACACTTTTGGATTGTGTGAGGCCCACTGAATATCAGAGCGCTATGTCACAGGCAGAAATTGGCTAGTGTATCACAAACTACAAGGTGTATGTAGAATTGGGCAGAATAGAAATCTCCCTAGAGTGTAGGTCTGTAAGAACGGAACAAGTCCTCCACTTATCCTTCCACGGTGACACTCAGATAGCTTCACTGTGGCCATGATAACAGCCGTTACACGGTACTGAGAGAGGAGCGTGCACATACACGGCTGTCCGGTGTACGTAAAACTGTCAAGCTCCGTGTTTTTTAAGTATACGGACTGACACACGCTGTCTCTCTATAGTTTTGAATGTGATCAAACAGCAAATATATTTAACTGTTTGAAAGCTGGACACAACTAGTAGGTGCAGGTCTGTAAGAACGGAACATGTCCTCTACTCATTCTCACAGAGTGACACACAGATAGCTTCACTGTGGCCGTGATAACAGCCGTTACACGGTATTGAGAGGAGCGTGCACCGCTGTATGGTGTGAAAAAATGCACGCTCAGTACCTCAGCAGGACAAAAAAAAAATTGGGATTGCTTTTAAAAAAGCAGTTTGCAGAGCAGTGGGTAAACAGCAATGCAGGTGTCAGGAAGCCTTAGAAGGCAGCCTAACAACCAACACCGCTGATCCACCACAATATAGCCTCCCCTTGCACTGCACACACAGTGACTGGTGTGTTGTACAGGCAAAATCGCTAGCAGCAGAAGCAGTTTTTTTTTTCTTCTTCCCTGCCTAACGCTCTCCCTACAGAATCAGCAGCAGCAACCTCTCCTATGCTAAGATCGGCAGAAGTAAGATGGCGGTCAGCGTGCACGCCCTTTTATACCCCCTGTGACGCCCACCAAAGCAAGCCAATCACTTGCATGCCCTTCTGAAAGATGGTGGTGACCCCTGCCTATGTCATCACGTTGCCCACAGTGTCCGTGGATCCTGATTGGCTGAAAAATAGCGCAAAACAAACTTTTGAAACGCGACTTTGGCGCGTAAGCCGCCGACCTCGTGGCCGACCTCATCCTAGGGTCGGGTTTCGTTTCATGAAACCCGACTTTGCCAAAAGTCGGCGACTTTTGACATTTTTCGACCCGTTTTGCTCAACTCTAGTGACGAGGATGGTCTAATATGACCCTTCTCCAACGCCTCCTTAATATAGGATCGCATAGCCTCGTGCTCGGGTACAGATAAATTGAAGTGCCGACCCTTGGGAAATTTACACCCCGGGCTCAGTTCAATTGTACAGTCATAACTCCTATGAGGAGGCAGAGACGCAGACTCCTTCTCACTAAATACATCATAAAAGTCCACCAAATAATCAGGAACATCCTGTGACTGAGGAGAGGTGGAAAACACCGGAGCCTCACTAAAGGCACACCGACAACCCCAACTCACCACAGACACAGATTTCCAATCCAAAACTGGATTATGAATTTGTAACCAGGGAAACCCCAGAACAATGGTATCATGCAGATTAAGCAACACCAAAAATCTGCAATTTTCCTGATGGTCTGGGGCGACCCGCATTACCACCTGGGTCCAAAACTGAGGTTTATTTTTAGCCAAAGGAGTAGCATCAATCCCCCTCAAAGGGATAGGCGTCCGCAGAGGTGTCATCGGAAATCCACAACAATTAGCAAGATCCAAGTCCATTAGGTTTAGGGCTGCTCTCGAATCCACAAAAGCCTTGGCGGAAAATGTGGACAGGGAGCAGATCAGAGTAATAGCCAGAAGAAACTTAGGTTGAACACCACCAACAGAAAACGTGTGTGCAAAGCGTTTCTCACGTTTAGGACAGACAGAAATAATATGTGAGGCATCTCCACAGAAAAAACACAACTTATTACGCCTTCTGAACTCCTGACGCTGCTCTCTGGAGAAAACTCTATCACATTGCATAGGCTCAGTCATTTGTTCAACAGGTGGCAACACCTCTCGTGCAGTTTTGCATTCGCGCAAACGCCGATCAACCTGAATGGCTAATGACATAGAATCGTCAAGACGAGAGGGAACAGGAAATCCCACCATAGTATCTTTTACGGCTTCTGACAAACCCTTCCGAAAGAGAGCAGCCAAGGCATTATCATTCCAGGTAGTAAGTACCGCCCACTTTCAGAATTTTTGATAGTATAATTCTGCAGAATCTCGACCCTGGTTCAATGCCAACAGGGTCTTTTCAGCCTGATCAATGGCATTAGGTTCGTCATACAACAACCCCAAGGCTTGAAAAAATGCGTTCACATTAGTCAGAACAGGATCATCTGGTTTCAAAGAAAACGCCCAATCCTGGGGATCGCCACGCAGCAAAGAGATGACAATTTTAACCTGCTGCGCGGAGCTCCCTGACGAGTTAGGCTTCAAGGCAAAAAATAATTTACAATTATTTTTGAAATTCAAAAATTTAGACCGATCACCACAAAATACATCAGGTGTAGGAATCTTTGGTTCAGCAGCATGTGAATGAGCAAGGTAGGCGGAAATTCCCCGCACTTCCGCAGCGAGCTGCTCCACATGATCAGACAATTGCTTTATCTCCATTGAGAGAAAAGAAAAAATTCCCCCTACGGCCTCAGAGATATAGAGGAAAAAATATACACACTTTTTTTTTTTCTTTTTACAATTCTTTCCTGCTATTGAGTACCCTAGGATCTGTGGTATGGCGGGTGATTCTGTTATGAACGAGTCACCGTAGGAGGCAGACACAAAAATAGAAGCTACGTCCAGAAAACCAGAGGAGTTGGCAACTATCAGATTGCAGACCCCTGAACCTATCAACACAACTAGCAGTAGCCATGGGGGGTTCCTACGGTGCCCTAGACCCCTCGATCACAGCCGGAGAGCTAAATAGCCTAAAGACAGAAAAGGAAATCTAAACTGCCCCAGAGCAGACCCCAAAGTAAAAGGCAGCCCCCAACATATAATGACGGTGAAGCAAGATGAAAAAACACTCACACAGATAGAAAGATAGGTTGAGCAAACGTTGGGGCCCAAGCTAATCTAAACAGGACAGGAAAGGAAGGTTGCTGTCTGCAATCTGCCAAAACCCTATCAAAGACATAAGCCAACAAGCTGATATGGAAAAAGACCCTGAAGCAGCTAGGCTTCAAAAACTATATCAGCACTCAGGTATTTTCAGAAGACAGAGCTAAGGAATTCAGCTCACCCCAGCAGGGAATGGCTGAAATCCAGAAAAACAAAGCAACGCCAAGTCAAAGCACAAATGCAAAAAGCAGGGCAGAAAACTTAGCTTTAGAAGAGCAGGAATTCAGACTGGTCTCCAAGGATCCCACAGAGAAATCACCCACAGGGCAGAAGGGCGTAGGCAGCCTTATATCCAGTCTGTAACTCCACTCAGCCAGTCATCATCATTAGTCTCAGGTGCCTGATAATCAGGCTCACTACCTTTCCTTACCAGAAGAGGGAGTTCATCGGGCCTCAGTGATGAAGGGGAAAATGAACTCACAACAGTGTGGGCTGCCGCATCCTTCACTTTTGGTGGGGGTGAAGGACACAAGGAAAGGGGTTGTTCCTGACCAGAAGCCTGCACTGACGACGCAGTGCTTGCATTTTTTGAAACTTCAGAAGAGGAGGCAATAGAGCTGGAGGCTTTTTCGGCAATTTAAGCCAAAACCAGTTCATGATGCTCCGGCTTTAAAAGCACTTTACCTACTCCCAGAAAAGGGAGCCTTCCAGGCCTTCCTGAGCCAGACCATGACGACGCAGACTCAACACCTCCTGCCTTAGCTGCTTTTGTGCTTTCGGCACTACCAGAAGATGCACCACCACCACCATCCGTACTAGCTGGCCCCCCACGCCCATGTCCACTGCCTCTTCCACCATACTTACTAATTTTTGTGAAAATGGACCCAAAATACCAGCAGATATATGGTACTGTATCAGAAGCGTACAGCTGTATACAGTCTAGGGATAATTGTAAATCTCCGTATATATTTCAGGAGGCAGACACAGACGCTCACAGGCTCAGTATGGATTAGTCAATAATATAAAAAGTTGAAAAAGGTATAGTATCACCATATACAAGGTATATATAGTATAGTTTAAACATTCTAAATCTCCGTATATATTTCAAGAGGCAGACACAGACGCTCTCAGGCCCAGTATGCATTCGACAAGAATATAGAAAGTTGCAAAAGGGTACAGTATCACCAGATACAAGGTATATATAGTACAGTTTAGACATTCTAAATCTCCGTATATATTTCAGGAGGCAGACACAGACGCTCTCAGGCCCAGTATGGATTCGACAAGAACATAGAAAGTTGCAAAAGGGTACGGTATCACCAGATACCAGGTACATATAGTATAGTTTAAACATTCTAAATCTCCGTATATATTTCAGGAGGCAGACACAGACACTCTCAGGCCCAGTATGGATTCGACAAGAATATAGAAAGTTGCAAAAGGGTACAGTATCACCAGATACCAGGTATACATAGTATAGTTTAAACATTCTAAATCTCTGTATATATTTCAAGAGGCAGACACAGACGCTCTCAGGCTCAGTATGGATTTGACAAGGACATAGAAAGTTGCAAAAGGGTACAGTATCACCAGATACAAGGTATATATAGTATAGTTTAGACATTCTAAATCTCCGTATATATTTCAGGAGGCAGACACAGATGCTCTCAGGCCCAGTATGGATTCGACAAGAATATAGAAAGTTGCAAAAGGGTACAGTATCACCAGATACCAGGTACATATAGTATAGTTTAAACATTCTAAATCTCCGTATATATTTCAGGAGGCAGACATAGAGGTTCTCAGGCCCAGTATGGATTCGACAAGAATATAGAAAGTTGAAAAAGGGTACAGTAACACCAGATGCCAGGTATATATAGAATAGTTTAAACATTCTAAATCTCCGTATATATTTCAGGAGGCAGACATAGACGCTCTCAGGCTCAGTATGGATTACACCACAATATAAAAAGCAGTAAAAGGGTAATGGACCAGAAGCGTACAGCTGTATACAGTGTAGGGGTTATGGTAAATCTCCGTATATATTTCCAATGTTGGAAACAAACTCTCACTGGCTCAGTATGGATTAGACCAGAATATAAAAAGCAGTAAATGGGTAATGTATCACAAGTGTACAGCTGTATACAGTGTTGGGGTAATCTTAAATCTCCAAATATATTTCCGGAGTAACAGACAGACGTTCAAAGGCTCAGTATGGATTACACCAGAATCTAAATAGCAAAAAAGGGTACTGTATCAGAAGCGTACAGCTGTATACAGTGTTGGGCAAATTTTAAATGTCGGTATATATTTCCGGAGTCACCCTCAGACGCTGACTCAGTCTGAATTTGACCATAAAACAAAATGTCGAACAAAGGTACTGTATCACAACATAGAAGGTGTATATAGTATAGGGTAAAATTTTTTATCTCCGTTTAGATTGAAGGAGTAAACCACACATGCTCACTCAGTATGGATTATACCGTAATAAAAAATTTAGAACAAAGGTACTGTCTCAGCAGATAGCAGGTGTATATAGTATAAGTGAAAATGTAAATCTCCCTATATATTTCTGGAGTCACATACAGATAGTCAGCATGTATTTCTCCATGATACCAGCAGGTACATGGCAGTGTGTGAGGAGCGTACAGCTTTATACGGTGTTGGAAATAATGAACATTCGTTCATTGTGCAAAAAAATAAAATAAAAGTATTAGTGTTGTGTAAAAAGCAGTTTGCACAGCAGTGTACACATAGCAATACTGCTATAAGGCAGGCTAATAATCAGCGCTGCTGCACACAAGAAAATCCTCCCTGTCACTGGCAGGCAGCCTAATAACTAGCGCTGCTGCACACAAGAAAATCCTCCCCTGTCACTGCACAGTAACTGTGCACAACAATTGCGTTCAGCACAAGCACATAAGAACTTGTTTTTACAGGCCTAAGTGTCTCCCTAATGATAAACAGCGTCAGCAACCTCTCCCTACTGTAAAGGTCGGCAGAAGAAAAATGGCGGTCAGCGGTGAGGGCTTTTTTACACACTCCATATATACTGTATTTCAGGAGTCACCATAAGACGCTCACCCAGTCAGTATGGATTTAACCGTAATCCAAAATGTTGAAAAAAGGTACAGTATCAGCAGATACCAGGTGTATCCAGTCTAGGGGTAATTATAAATCTCAGTCTATATTTCCGGAGTCAGACAAAGACACTCACAGGCTCAGTATGGATTAGAGAGGAAGCTAAAAAAGTGTAAAAAGGGTAATGTATTACAAGTAGTGTTGAGCATTCCGATACTGCAAATATCGGGTATCGGCCGATATTCGCTGTATCGGAATTCCGATACCTAGTACCGATATTTTTTCAATATCGGATATCGGAATCGGAAGTTCCCATAATGCAATGAGCCACTGTTGTGGCTTTGATTGGCTGCCGAAATGACGTCAGCATGATGCGCGGTCAGTGTGTGCGCATCATGATGCGCCGTCAGTTCGGGCCTTCCGGGGGGTCTGTGCCGACTGCCCGGGGGTCTGTACCTGCCTGCCCGGGGGTCTGTACCGGCCTGCCGGGGGTCTGTGCCGGCCTGCCGGGGGTCTGTGCCGACTGCCCGGGGGTCTGTGCAGACTGCCGGGGGTCTGTACCGGCCTGCCAGGGGGCTGTGCCGACATGCCGGTGGTCTGTGCCGACTGTCCGTGGGTCTGTGCAGGCTGCGGGGGTCTGTACAGGCATCGTCTGATGGGACTACAAGTCCCATCGGGCGATGCCTGTTACCATGACGGCGATTGACACATTAGCCAATGATGGGACAGTAGTAGTCCCATTATCCAGCTAATGTGTTGAATATAAAAAAAAAATACATACTACATACATACTACATACATGCTACATACATGCAACATAAATACTACATACATGCTACATACATACTACATATATACTACATGCATGCAACATGCATACTACATATATACTACATGCATGCAACATAGATACATACTACATATATAACACATATATACTACATGCATGCAACATACATATATACTACATGTATACTACATGCAACATGCATACTACATATAATACATGCATGCAACATACATACTACATGTATACCACATGAATGCAACATGCATACTACATATATACCACATATATACTACATTCATGCAACATACATACTGTACATCATATATACTACATGCATGCAACATGCATACTACATATATACCACATATATACTACATGCATGCAACATACATATATACTACATATATACTACATGCAACATGCATACTACATATACACTACATGCATGCAACATACATACATACTACCTATATACTACATGCATACTACATATATACCACAAATATACTACATGCAACATGCATACTACATATATACTACATGCATGCAACATACATACTACATATATACTACATGCATACTAAATATATACCACAAATATACAACATGCAACATGCATACTACATATATACTACATGCATGCAACATACATACATACTACATATATACCACATGCATGCAACATGCATACTACATATATACCACATATATGCTACATGCATGCAACATACATATATACTACATATATACTACATGCAACATGCATACTACATACATACTACATATATACCACATGCATGCAACATGCATACTACATATATACTACATGCATGCAACATACATACTACATACACTCACTGGCCACTTTATTAGGTACACCTGTCCAACTGTGTGTTAAGACTTAATTTCTAATCAGCCAATCACATGGCGGCAACTCAGTGCATTTAGGCATGTAGACATGGTCAAGACAATCTCCTGCAGTTCAAACCGAGCATCAGTATGGGGAAGAAAGGTGATTTGAGTGCCTTTGAACGTGGCATGATTGTTGGTGCCAGAAGGGCTGGTCTGAGTATTTCAGAAACTGCTGATCTACTGGGATTTTCACGCACAACCATCTCTAGGGTTTACAGAGAATGGTCCGAAAAAGAAAAAAAATCCAGTGAGCGGCAGTTCTGTGGCCGGAAATGCCTTGTTGATGCCAGAGGTCAGAGGAGAATGGGCAGACTGGTTCGAGCTGATAGAAAGGCAACAGTGACTCAAATTGCCACCCGTTACAACCAAGGTAGGCAGAAGAGCATCTCTGAACGCACAGTGCGTCGAACTTTGAGGCAGATGGGCTACAGCAGCAGAAGACCACACTGGGTACCACTCCTCTCAGCTAAGAACAGGAAACTGAGGCTACAATTTGCACAAGCTCATCGAAATTGGACAGTAGAAGATTGGAAAAACTTTGCCTGGTCTGATGAGTCTCGATTTCTGCTGCGACATTCGGATGGTAGGGTCAGAATTTGGCGCAAACAACATGAAAGCATGGATCCATCCTGCCTTGTATCAACGGTTCAGGCTGGTGGTGGTGGTGTCATGGTGTGGGGAATTTTTTTCTTGGCACTCTTTGGGCCCCTTGGTACCAATTGAGCATCGTTGCAACGCCACAGCCTACCTGAGTATTGTTGCTGACCATGTCCATCCCTTTATGACCACAATGTACCCAACATCTGATGGCTACTTTCAGCAGGATAATGCGCCATGTCATAAAGCTCGAATCATCTCAGATTGGTTTCTTGAACATGACAATGAGTTCACTGTACTCAAATGGCCTCCTCAGTCACCAGATCTCAATCCAATAGAGCATCTTTGGGATGTGGTGGAACGGGAGATTCGCATCAGGGATGTGCAGCCGACAAATCTGCGCCAACTGTGTGATGCCATCATGTCAATATGGTCCAAAATCTCTGAGGAATGCTTCCAGCACCTTGTTGAATCTCTGCCACGAAGAATTGAGGCAGTTCTGAAGGCAAAAGGGGGTCCAACCCGTTACTAGCATGGTGTACCTAATAAAGTGGCCAGTGAGTGTATATACCACATGCATGCAACATGCATACTACATATATACTACATATACAGTGGGGAAAAAAAGTATTTAGTCAGTCAGCAATAGTGCAAGTTCCACCACTTAAAAAGATGAGAGGCGTCTGTAATTTACATCATAGGTAGACCTCAACTATGAGAGACAAACTGAGAAAAAAAAATCCAGAAAATCACATTGTCTGTTTTTTTTTCATTTTATTTGCATATTATGGTGGAAAATAAGTATTTGGTCAGAAACAAGCAATCAAGATTTCTGGCTCTCACAGACCTGTAACTTCTTCTTTAAGAGTCTCCTCTTCCCTCCACTCATTACCTGTAGTAATGGCACCTGTTTAAACTTGTTATCAGTAGAGTTGAGCGACTTTGGTCGGATCGGGTTTCGTGAAACCCGAATGAAACAAAATAAGTTTCAGATGAAACTCGTCCGACTAGAGCAAAACAAAGTCGGAGTTTCGTCCGAAACCCTACCCCAATGCAAGTCAATGGGAAATAAAAGTCGGACGAAACTCTGAGTTTTTTTGCTCTAGTCGGACGAGTTTCATCTGAAACTTATTTTGTTTCATTCGGGTTTCACGAAACCCGATCCGACCAAAGTCGCTCAACTCTAGTTATCAGTATAAAAAGACACCTGTGCACACCCTCAAACAGTCTGACTCCAAACTCCACTATGGTGAAGACCAAAGAGCTGTCAAAGGACACCAGAAACAAAATTGTAGCCCTGCACCAGGCTGGGAAGACTGAATCTGCAATAGCCAACCAGCTTGGAGTGAAGAAATCAACTGTGGGAGCAATAATTAGAAAATGGAAGACATACAAGACCACTGATAATCTCCCTCGATCTGGTGCTCCACGCAAAATCCCACCCCGTGGGGTCAGAATGATCACAAGAACGGTGAGCAAAAATCCCAGAACCACACAGGGGGACCTAGTGAATGAACTGCAGAGAGCTGGGACCAATGTAACAAGGCCTACCATAAGTAACACACTACGCCACCATGGACTCAGATCCTGCAGTGCCAGACGTGTCCCACTGCTTAAGCCTGTACATGTCCGGGCCCGTCTGAAGTTTGCTAGAGAGCATTTGGATGATCCAGACTAGTTTTGGGAGAATGTCCTATGGTCTGATGAAACCAAACTGGAACTGTTTGGTAGAAACACAACTTGTCGTGTTTGGAGGAAAAAGAATACTGAGTTGCATCCATCAAACACCATACCTACTGTAAAGCATGGTGGTGGAAACATCATGCTTTGGGGCTGTTTCTCTGCAAAGGGGCCAGGACGACTGATCCGGGTACATGAAAGAATGAATGGGGCCATGTATCGTGAGATTTTGAGTGCAAACCTCCTTCCATCAGCAAGGGCATTGAAGATGAAATGTGGCTGGGTCTTTCAACATGACAATGATCCAAAGCACACCGCCAGGGCAACGAAGGAGTGGCTTCGTAAGAAGCATTTCAAGGTCCTGGAGTGGCCTAGCCAGTCTCCAGATCTCAACCCTATAGAAAACCTTTGGAGGGAGTTGAAAGTCCGTGTTGCCAAGCGAAAAGCCAAAAACATCACTGCTCTAGAGGAGATCTGCATGGAGGAATGGGCCAACATACCAACAACAGTGTGTGGCAACCTTGTGAAGACTTACAGAAAACGCTTGACCTCTGTCATTGCCAACAAAGGATATATCACAAAGTATTGAGATGAAATTTTGTTTCTGACCAAATACTTATTTTCCACCATAATATGCAAATAAAATGAAAAAAAAACAGACAATGTGATTTTCTGGATTTTTTTTTCTCAGTTTGTCTCCCATAGTTGAGGTCTACCTATGATGTAAATTACAGACGCCTCTCATCTTTTTAAGTGGTGGAACTTGCACTATTGCTGACTGACTAAATACTTTTTTTCCCCACTGTATACTACATGCATGCAACTTACATATATACTACATACAATACATTCATACAATACATACATATAGACATACAGTACATATAACATAGAGTACATACTCACCATCACTTGTCACTTTGTTCCCCAAAGCCATTGTCATCTGTGGAATAAATATTAAAATAACAAACCACCAATATACTTACCCCTGATCCGCAGAAGTCCACGAGTGTCCCACGACGATCTTGTGTGGAGAACAGCAGCATCAGCTGATGCTACCATTCTCTACGGGCTCCAGGAATCCAATGACGGGAGGTAGGTATCCTTCCACACTGTATTCCTCCGCCACTGTAAAAAAAAGTCCATAGTCTCACTTTATGGCAAAAGCTGCGTGGGAAATTTCTCACACAGCAATGCCATCTGCGGATCAGGGGTAAGTATATTGGTGGTTTGTTATTTTAATATTTATTCCACAGATGACAATGGCTTTGGGGAACAAAGTGAAAAGTGATGGTGAGTATGTACTCTATGTTATATGTACTGTATGTCTATATGTATGTATTGTATGAATGTATTGTATTGTAGTGTACAGCTGCATACAGTGTTGGGGTCATTTTAAATCTCCTTATATTTTACCAGAGTCAGACACAAACTCTCACAGGCTCAGTATGGATTACACCAGAATGTAAAAAGTAGAAAAGGGAAATGTATTCGAAGCATACAGCATACATTGTTGGGGTACTTTTAAATCTTCGCATATATTTCAGTCTCAGTAAGCCAGTCCAGACTCTTCGCTACAGGAAACTAGATGGATACAAGTAGAGACGGAAAGTCGAGAGATTGCAGAAATTTGGGAATTACTAATCATGGGAAAACCTACTGGGAGAATTCGCAGTGGCGATGCTGACTCTCAATTACTTTGTCTGTGGATACAGTGAAAATGGTTCTTTGTGAAGAAAGGGTTGCTGTACCGCAGTAGCGTGGATCCCATCACTGTTACTCGTCTCCATCAAATTGTGATCACAGGGAGAGATGTAGACATGGTCCTCACTGCCTATCATGATCTGTCTGGTCACTTTGGAGTGCAAAAGACAGAAGCCACAGGCCATAGGCGATTCTATTGGATTGGCATGAGAGGAGACATTGAAAAATGGTGGCAGGAATGTCACGTCTGTGACTAGGAAAACTGTGAAAGCTGATCATAAAACACCACTGCATCCGATTGTGAGTCGAAGTCCATTACAAAAGGTAGCCCTTGATCATCTGAAGGTAGAGCCCAGCAGGACAGGCAGGGGGGGCCCACTCATGGGCGCCGGTACTGGGACAGGGCCTCTCATAGTACGCCGGTGTGTCGGATGGCGAGTGGGCCCCCCCACCATCAGAAACACTTTATTGTACAATGAGTGGGCACACCCACCTGTTCAGGGCAACGGCACTTGCCCGGGTGCGCCAGGTGGTGACCCTGGCCCTGAGGGGGCAGCCCAGTTAGGGAGGTTGAAAAAATGGCATATGTTGATGTGTAGGCTGGACATTCAACAGCTGTAAATGGAGGAAATGGAGAAGTCCGAGGAAGAGAAGGACAAAAGTGAGACATTTTTCAGGCGTCATCAGGGGAAGGTGGGACAAAATCCTTTGAATGAAGGTTAGATCATCAACATATTGGGCCGACAGACGGGTCCTTTTGTTCTGTCAGGATTGTTTCATCATTTTGGGCCGATAGACGGGTCCTTTTTTTCTGTCAGGATTGATTCAGCAGCACTGAAGACTCTTTCAGATAGCACACTACCAGCAGGGCAAGCTAGCTCCTGTAAGGCATATTGTGCCAATTCAGGCCAGTTGTACAGTTTACAGGCCCAATAGTCAAAGGGGAATGACCTGTGAGGGAAAACCTCGATGTGGCAAGATAAGTAGTTTGTAACCATAGTTGACATCTGCTGTCTCCTGACACTTGCAATCGATTCAGTATTACCAGTCGTGTGAGCGGTACTTGAGAAATCAGTCCACAACATGGTCAGGAATCCCCTGTCTCCAACGCCACTTCGGCTGTGTGCACCATGAACACCTCTTCCATTTTGCCCACTATGGCTCGTGGGAGAACCAGCACCGCTGCTGTGTGCTGGGAATGCCTCAAACGGTTTACCAGAGTTGCTTGTTTGTTAGCCAATATTAGCTCTAGGATCTCCTGTGGCATGATGTTGTGTAATTTACCTTTATAGCATGGATCGAGGATGCTGGCCAACCAGTAGTCGTCATCCTTCATCATTTTGGCAATGCAGGGGTCACTTTTTAGGATCCGCAAGGCATAATCACACATGTGGGCCAATGTTCCAGGTGTCAATGATGCACTGCCAGTGGTGGGTGGAGGAGCACTTTCTGGCAAATCCACATCCCTCTTGTCACGCACAAACCCTGTACCTGACCTTGGCATGCCAACATTTTCTCTTGCCCCCTGAGAAGCATCCTCCTCCCCAAAATAATCATCCCCCTCATCCTCCTCTTCCTCTTCTTCCTCCACCTCGTCCAGGTCAGTAGCCCTCACTGGCAATGGCTGACTGTCATCAAGGCTTCCCTCCTCCTCCTCTGCTGCAGATGCCTGATCCTTAATGTGCGTCAAAGTTTGCATGAGTAGACGCATAAGTGGGATGCTCATGCTTATGATGGCGTCGTCTGCGCTTACCAGCTGTGTGCATTCCTCAAAACACTGAAGGACTTTACAGAGGTCTTTCAGCTTTGACCACTGCACACCTGACAACTCCATGTCTGCCCTCAAACTGCCTGACCGTGCATCCTCCCTCAAATGCATTACAGCCAGCCTCTGTTCGCACAGCCTCTCAACCATGTGCAGGGTGGAGTTCCACCTTGTTTCAACGTCTATGATTAGGTGGTGCTTGGGGAGGTGGAACTATCACTGCAGCTTCTGCATACGACTGGCGAGCGACAGATGTGCGAGCACAGTCTTCACACCTTATGGAGCAGGGCTGTTAACTCCTGATAATTATTTAGGAAGCACTGCACCACCAGGTTCAAGGTGTGAGCCAGGCAAGGTATGTGTGTGAGTTTTGAAAGGGCTATGGCTGCTGCAAAAATCCGGCCGTTATTACTGACTACCTTGCCTGGCTCAAGATGTAGACTGCCCAGCCATGACTCAGTTTCTCGCTGCAAGTAGTCAGCCAGTACCTCCGCAGTGTGTCTGTTGTCACCCAAAGACATCATCTTTAAAACAGCCTGCTGCAGCTTACCACTAGCTGTTCAATAGTGGGACACCTCGTGTGCAACACTGACAGCTGCGGATGGAGTGCTCGTGCGACTGAACTCTGTTGATGAGCTTTCGCTTCTGGAGGAGGAGGAGGGTCAAATGCCTACAGCCAACTGTTTCCTATACCGTGGGCTAGGCAGCAGTGTTCCACCGCCGCTGTCCCCTGTGGAGCCTGCATCCACCACATTAACCCAGTGCGCAGTGATGGACACGTAACGGCCCTGGCCATGCCTACTGGCCCATGCATCTGTTGTGGCGCACCTTTCCACTCACTGATTGTTTGAGCGCATGGACAATGTGGTCTTTCACATGCATGTGTAGGGCAGGGATGGCTTTTCGAGAAAAGAAGTGCCGACTGGGTAGGTCATAGTGCGGGACAACGTAGGGCATGAGCTGTCAGAACACTTCACTTTCAACCAAACGGAAGGGCATCATCTCTAATGAAATCAGTTTGGCAATGTAGGCGTTTAAAGCCAGTGTACGTGGGTGAGAGGATGAGTACTTTCTTGTCCTACTCAGAGTGTCTGGTAGGGTGAGCTGGACTTGAGAGCTGCATATGGGGGAACTAGCGGTGGACCTGACAGACTGAGAGGGGGTTGGTGATGGTGATGGTGGTGATGGCCTACATTCAGTCTTTCGTTGCAAAAACATTGTGATTCCCTGACTGCTTTGGCCTTGCGATGACACCTCAACATTTCTTGCTGGTGGTGTGCTAACCGTTGGGCTTACAGTGGGGGAAGCGATGGAGCGTTGCTGGCTACCTTCAGTCGGAGCAGATGTACATGTGCTACCTGAGATTTTGTTGTCCGTCCACGCTTGCAAGTGCATGGTGGTTAAATGTCTAAGCATGCAACTGGTATTCAAATTTTGGAGATTTTTCCCTCGGCTAAAGGTCCTTCCGCACTTCTTACAGATAATCTTTGCCTCATCAATAGGATTTTGGCCAAAAAAGTGCCATACTGCACTCTTCCTACTATGGTATAAATTTTCAGGGCTTGCACGCTGTGCTAATTTGACCGTCTGGCCAAGCTGTCCTCCAACTCTTTTGTTTTTTTACCATGTTTTTAGACAGCTACAGGCCTGCCAGAAAACCGCTGCTGCGATGTCAGTGCCTGCTGTGGATCCTTCTCCTCTTCTGAGCTATTGCCAGCGGCACCCTCTTCCCCCAATGGATGCCAATCCGGGTCAACAACTGGGTCATCCATCACCTCCTCTTCGATTTCATCTGCACCTTCCTCTGTGTCACCGTGTAAGGTGGTATAGTATGCGGGAAGGGGCACCTGAGTTTCATCAGGGTCTGATTCTGGCTCAGTAGACTGCGATGGAAATGTACTGCTATGGGGTCAATGTACCAGCAGAATCATCTAGCAGTGACTGTGCATCAGTGCACTCTATGTCAGTTTCATCTTGGACTGGGGCGTTCAGGATTTGACTTGATAACCCAGGCATAGTATGTGAAAAGAGCTTCATGGAGTAATCTGAAGTGTGGCCTGCCGCATCCTTCACTTTTGTTGTGGGTGAAGGACACAAGGAAAGGTGTTGTTCCTGACCAGAAGCCTGCACTAACGACTCAGTGGTTGCGGTTTTTGAAACTTCAGAAAAGGAGGCAATAGAGCTGGAGGCTGTTTCGGCAATGTAAGCCAAAACCTGTTCCTGATGCTCCGGCTTTAAAAGTGGTTTACCTACTCCCAGAAAAGGGAACCTTACAGGCCTTCTTGTGCCAGACGATGCTGCAGGCTCAATACCTCCTGCCTTAGCTGCTATTGTGCTTTTGGCATAACCAGCAGATGCACCACCACCACCATCAGTACCAGCTGCCCCCCCGCCCACGTCCGCGGCCTCTTCCACCATACTTCCTCATGCTTGGGAAAATGTACCAAAAATACCAGCAGATATATGGTACTGCATGAGGAGCGTACAGTTGTATAAGGTGTAGGTAAAAATGTAAGTCTCCGTATATATATTTCTTAGTCACAGACGCTTTCCCAGTATGTATTTGACAGTATTCCTACCAGCAAATATACGATACTGTATCAGAAGTATACAGCTGTATACGTTTTTGGGGAAAATGTCAATCTCTGTATATTTGTTTCCGTAGTCAAACACAGATGCTCTCCCAGTATGTATTTGACCGTGATACAGCCAGCAGTTATACGGTAATGTATCAGAAGCGGACAGCTCTATATGGTGTATGTATGGAAAAATAAAGATCTCCGTCTACCTTTTTACGGAGTCACACACAGATAGCATGTATTTGTCCATGATACCAGCTGGTACACGATAGTGTGTGAGTAACGTACAGCTCTATACAGTGTATGTATGGAAAAATGAAAATCTACATCTATTTTTTTCCGTAGTCACACACAGACGCTGTCTCAGTATGGATTTTACCGTAATCTAAACAGCAGATATCCGGTACTGTATCAGAAGCGGACAGCTCTATACGGTGTATGTATGGAAAAAAGGAAATGTCTGTATATGCATTTACGGACTCACACAAACACGCTGTCTCTGTACAGATTTGATCGTAATCCGAACAGCAGATATATGATACTGCTTGAGAAGAGGATAGCTCTATACGGTGTATGGAGAAATGGAATTGTCCGTATATGCATTTATGGATTCAAACACACACGCTGTCTCTGTATAGATTTGACCGCAATCCAAACAGCAGATATACGATATTGTTTGAGAAGTCGACAGCTCTATACGGTGTATGGAAAAATGGAAATGTCCGTATAGGTATTTCCGGAGTCTCACACACACGCTGTCTCTGTATAGATTTGACCGTCATCCAAACAGCAGATATACGACACTGTTTGAGAAGCGGACAGCTCTATATGGTGTAAGTATGGAAAATTTTAAATCTCGTTCTATTTTTTCCAGAGTCACACACACGCTGTCTCTATATAGATTTGACCGTGACCCAAACAGCAGATATACAATACTGTTTGAGAAGCGGACAGCTCTATATGGTGTATGGAAAAATGGAAATGTCCATATATGTATTTCCGGAGTCTCACACACACAGGCTGTCTCTGTATAGATTTGACCGTTACCCAAACAGCAGATATACGATACTGTTTGAGAAGCAGACAGCTCTATACAGTGTATGGAAAGTGGAAATGTCAGTATATGTATTTACGTACTCACACACATGCTGTCTCTGTATAAATTTGACCGTCATCCTAACAGCAGATATACGATACTGTTTGAGAAGCGGACAGCTCTATACGGTGTATGTATGGAAAAATGTAAATCTCCGTCTATTTTTTTCCGGAGTCACACACAGATAGCATGTATTTGTCCGTGATACCAGCTGGTACATGGTAGTGTGTGAGGAGCGTACACCTCTATAAGGTGCGTGAAAAAATGAACGCTCGGAAACTGTGCAGAAATACAGAATAAAAGTAGGAGTGCTTTGAAAAAAGCAGTCTGCACAGCAGTGTGCACACAGCAATGCAGCTATCAGGTAGCCTAATAAGGCAGCCTAATAACCACCAGCGCTGCTGCACACAAAAAAATCCTCCCCTGTCACTGCACACTAACTGTACAGTGAAAATCGCTATCAGCAGAAGCACAGATTTTTTTTTCTTTCTTATCTAACGCTCTCCCTATTGAGAATCAGCGGCAGCAACCTCTCCCTATGCTAATATCGGCAGAAGTAAAATGGCTGTCGGCGGTCAGGGCTTTTATAGCCACTGTGATGCCACACAAAGCAAGCCAATCACTTGAATGCCCTTCTCTAAGATGTTGGTGGCTGCTGCCCATGTCATCGCGTTGCCCACAGTGTGCATCCTTGATCATTGGCTGAGAAAAGGCGCTGGAAGCATTATGGGAAACGCGACTTTGGCGCTCGGGTCGGCGACTTCATGGCCGACCTCACGCTATGGTCGGGTTTCGATTGGCACAACCCGACTCTAGCGAAAGTCGGCGACTTTTGAATTTGACTGACCCGTTTCGCTCAACTCTAGGTAATACACAACCAGGCACACAACTTTGGCCAAAAGGTAAAATTGTTTTACCTTTTACCTACAGTTATGTATCTGGTTGTGGATACCCAATTAATTTTACCCTATTGTACCACAGTATTTTATTTTTGTGTTAAACATATTTAAACTTATAAATAAATGACAGACAACTTTTTTAACCAACAAATTGTGTTTTTATTTTCTGATTATTAATAATGTTTTTTTATAAAGATTTTTATGAATCACATTTTTTTTTTAAATGCAAAAAACTTATAAATTTGCATAGTGTTTGGTGGAGATAATGTTGGAGGGTCTGCCAGATTGGGACACATCGACATTGGGAGTGTGGAGAGAGGACTGGGATGGTAGTGGGGAAGGATCAGTAGGTAAAAGAGGTGAAGGGGTTGAAAAAGAATAAGAATGGGTGTACATGTGGGAGGCAGAAGAGGTGGTGGGTGGTGGAGAGGAGGGTTGGACAGGGACTGGAGGCGCAGAAGATGTGGTTGGGAACTGGTACAGGGAAGGATGTTGGCATGTGGCAGGTTGCTGGAACGGGGCAGTTTGCTGATACTGGGGAGGTTGCTGGTACTAGGGAGGTTGCTGGTATTGAATAGAAGGGGGAGGAGGGACAGAGGCTGGTGGGAGGGCAGGTGTGGGAGGAACTACCGGGGTAGTTGGAGGATCTTGGGAGGTAGCCTGCACTAGAGCAGCGTGGCACGAATGCATTACATGCATCTGCTGGTCAAGAGATAGCGTATCTATGCGCTCGACTACAGACCGGAAAAAGGTGTAGTTTGGAGTTCTACTTGCATCTGAATGCATGCTTTGCAGAAGTGTTTTGACCTCCAGAATGCTGGTGTTGATCATATTAAATCCTGCGGCAATTTGCTCAGACATCAGTTTAAGACAGTTTTGGAAAGATGCATTCAGATGCAAGAATTCGAGCGCATAGCTCCTTTCTTGACCCCTATGCCACTGCCGCCCAGTACCAACAGGTGTACTAGAGGTGGCAGCGGCAGAAAGGTGGGGTAAAGGGAAAGCTATATCCTCACCAGCAGATTCATGCAATGGAGTCAGCCACGATACTCCAGCGCTGGAGGATGGGACTGAGGAAGCAGATGTGAGGGAAGGCTGGGAAGTTGCCGATGGGCCAGGGCAGTCGAAGTGTCCCTCGGTGGCGGACTCCTGAGGGATCACCCCAGAAGGGTCCAACTGTGCAGGCTCCCGAGTGCTGCTCATGGTACTGTGGAATATACACTGTGTTCCAAATTATTATGCAAAAAGAGTTTAGGAGTGATAAGGTTAGAATTTTTTTGTTTGTCATGTAAACTCATTGATGGTGATGTGTGTCAGGGCTCTTTATATCACTGAAAGTAATTGTAGATACCTGTGCAAATTAGTTTGGCAGGTGTGTCCAAATAAAGGCAAGACTACGAAGGCTGTTCCACATTATTAAGCAGCCTACATTTTTTGCCAAAATGGGAAAGAAAAAGGATGTGTCGGCTGCTGTGAAGCAACAAATTGTGGAGTATTTAGGTCAAGGCATGACTACAATCAACATTGCCACGACACTTTATCGTGATCATCGCACAATCAAGAAGTATGTAGCTGATTCCCAGCACACACGTGTGCGTGCTGATAGGGCAAAATTGAGGACTCTTTCCAACAGGAAATTGCGTCAGGTTAAAAGATCAGCTGCAAAAATGCCTTGTCATAGCAGCAGACAAGTTTTTGAAGCTGCTGGTGCCTCCCAAAGTCCTCCGAACAACAAGATGCAGGTAGAGTTGAGCGACTTTTGGTTTTTTAGGGTCGCGTTTCGTTTCGTGAAACCCGACTTTTCCAAAAGTCGGGTCGAGCAAGATCGTCCGATTATAGGGAAAAGTCGGGGTCGTCCCGAAACACGAAACCCAATGTAAGTCAATGGGGAATAAAAGTCGGCAGTGAGAGGAGGACAGGAAACACACCAACAGTGCCCATTTGAATGCCAAAAGCATCAATTCTTCTTACTTAAGCTTGTCAACCTTAATTAACTTCATAATACAAGTTACGCACTGAAAAATGGGGGTTATTTGGCTAAAGTTGTGGGGGGGAGGGCTGGCTCCAGGTTTTCATGTGCCCTGGGCGAAAGAGCGCCCCTTTAACACCTACCACAACTCATCATGCTCCGATACGGCAGAGAAATAGCGGTATAGTACAATGAAAAATACTTCACTTTTTACATCTCATGACAAGGCCCATCTATTTCTCCATACTGAATCATTGGTCCCATATAATGTTTGAAACAGTATATGATGAGCTCCACATAATGCTACAGTATATGTTGGTCCCCATGGATGAAGCTCCACTGTCTTATGGGCCCAAATAATGCTCCAAACATAATGGGCCCCATTTCTAATGCTCTAGTGTATAATGGGCCCTGTAAATGCTGCTCCAGTGTCTGATGTCCACCTTTGGAATGTTCCAGTGTATGGTGGGCCCCATCTATCATTCTCCAGAGTATAGTGCTCCCCAAAAATTGCTGTCCCAACATTGAAAACAATCAAATAAGTCTCCTCGCTAGGGAATCCCTGTACTAGTCTGGACTCCTCGTCGTTCCCATCTTCCATCTCACTGCACAGTATTTCAACCTTGCAAGTGCTGTGATCCTGAGCAAGCAGGGGGGGCCCACTCGTTGGCGACGGCACTGGCACAGGGCCCCTGATAGTACGGTGGTGTGTCTGATGGCGGGTGGGCCGAACCTGCACTTTCATCTGCAGCTTCCTCTTTGTCACCGTGTAAGATGGAACTGTATATGGGAAGGGTAACCTGAGTTTCATCAGGGTCAGATTCAGGCCGTGTAGCGTGCGAGGGGAATGTAGTGGTCTGGGTCAATGTAACAGCAGATTCATCGAGCACTGGCTGGGCATCAGTGCACTTGTGTCGCCCCCAGGAGTACGGTCGCCACAGTGACATTACCTTCCTCCTAGGGAGTGTGATGTCATGCTTGGGAGCAGCGAAGGATCTCTCTAGCAGGTTAACTGATTGGGCAGCGTTATTCCCATGAGTCATGACCCTCCAAACAGCGTTCATGAAGGCAAAGTGTTTGTTTTACGTGGGCAGTATGGTTGCAAAGCTGAACCTTAAAGGAATGTCCAGAAGGGCACCACCAGGAGTGGAGCCTACGGTTTAATTTGACTCCACCTGGGAAACCTCAACCATGCAAGCTACAGAACAGATGCACACATTGCAAGCTTAATTCCGTTAACGAACGAGACTCTGTCATGCCCCGCGGCCCGAGTCTGGCTTACTAGAGGGACACGTGAGGCTCTGGCACATGAGATTGGCCAATAACTGGTGTGTCATGCCCTTACATGTCCGTGGCTGCATGTGCGCTACACTGAAAAGGCCAGTGTTTGTCGCTTACAGGTGCAGATAACCCGCTGAACAACGTTAGTGATGGGGATCTGTGATTACAATTATTACCCGCGAACGATGATTTCCCAGTAAGTGCAGGTCAACCGCAGTTCCGGAATTAGGCCTAAGCGTCATTCCTGAAAAAATGAAAAACTTACGTGTGCAAACCACAGGTGCTGTAGCTTGCTTAACAGCTCGCCATCTGTTCTCAGGCCCAGTATGGATTACACGTGATTGCACAAAGGTGAGAAAGGGTACCGTATCCCCGGATAACATGTATGGATAGCATAGTGTACACATTCAAAATATATGTCTATACATCAGGAGGCAGGCTCAGACGGTGTCAGGCCCAGTATGGATTGCACGTGATTGCACAAAGGTGAGAAAGGGTTCCGTATCCCCAGATAACATGTATGGATAGCGTACACATTCAAAATGTATGTCTATACATCAGGAGGCAGGCTCAGACGGTGTCAGGCCCAGTATGGATTGCACGTGATTGCACAAAGGTGAGAAAGGGTTCCGTATCCCCAGATAACATGTATGGATAGCGTACACATTCAAAATATATGTCTATACATCAGGAGGCAGGCTCAGATGGTGTCAGGCCCAAGAGGGATTGCACGTGATTGCACAAAGGTGAGAAAAGGGTTCCGTATCCCCAGATAACATGTATGGATAGCGTACACATTCAAAATATATGTCTATACATCAGGAGGCAGGCTCAGACGGTGTTAGGCCCAGTATGGATTGCACGTGATTGCACAAAGGTGAGAAAGGGTTCCGTATCCCCAGATAACATGTATGGATAGCGTACACATTCAAAATATATGTCTATACATCAGGAGGCAGGCTCAAACGGTGTCAGGCCCAGTATGGATTTGACGGCCCAGACTACACAGCGGAGGAGCAGGGAGAGGTAAAGATTGCAAATGCTGGGGCCCTGCCCAAGCAAGGGGGGCCCACTCGTGGGCGTCGGTACTGGCACTGGGCCCCTCATTGTACGGCGGTGTGTCTGACGGCGGGTGTGCACCACCACCGTCAGAGACACTTGATTGCACTATGAGGGACCCTGTGCCAGTGCCCGCGCCCAAGAGTCGGCCTACCCACCTGTCCAGAGCAACGGCACTCGCACCGTGTCTTACGCTAGGTGGTGACCACGGCCATGTGGGAGGAAGGCAGCACAGTTAGGGAGTTTTTGAAAGTGGCATATGTTGATGTTGGACATTCAGCTGATGCAAAAGTTGAAATAGGTCAAGTCCCAGGAAGAGACCCTATGTGTCATCAGGGGAAGGTGGGAAAAAATACTTGGAAACCCATGCATGGTTCATTTTAATGAAGGTTAGATCATCCACATTTTGGGTTGACAGACGGGTCCTTTTTTCTGTCAGGATTGATCCAGCTGCACTGAAGACTCTTTCCGATAGCACACTTGCAGCTGGGCAAGCGAGCTCCTGTAAGGCATATTGTGCCAATTCAGGCCAGGTGTCCAGTTTAGCGGCCCAATAGTCAAAGGGGAATGACCTGTGTGGGAGAACATCGATATGGGAGGAAAAGTAGTTTGTAACCATAGTTGACAACTGCTGTCTCCTGTCACTTTCCATCGATGCAGTATTACCAGTTGTGTGAGCGGTACTTGAAAAATCAGTCCACAACATTGTCATGAAACCCCTGTCTCCAACGCCACTTCTGCTGTGTGCACCACGAACACCTCTGCCAAGCTGCCCCCGGCCCGTACGGCTCGTGTGAGAACCATCACCGCTGCTGTGTGCTGGGAATGCCTCAAGCAGCCGATTTACCAGAGTTGCTTGTTTATTAGCCAATATTCGGTCAAGGTTCTCCTGTGGCATGATGTTTTGTAATTTGCCTTTATAGCGTGGATCCAGGATACTGGCCAACCAGTAGTCGTCATCGTTCATCATTTTGGCAATGCGGGGGTCCCTTTTTAGGATCTGCAAGGCATAATCTGACATGTGGGCCAATGTTCCCGGTGTCAATGATGCACTGCGAGTGCTGGTTGGAGGAGCACTTTCTGGCAAATCCACATCCCTCCAGTCACGCACAAACCCTGTACCAGACCTTGCCACGCCAACATTTTCACTTGCCCCATGAGATGCATCCTCCTCCCCTAAGTAATCATCCCCATCATCCTCCTCCTCCTCCTCCTCTTCTTCCTCCACCTCGTACAGGAGAGGTCCCTGAGCAGACAATGGCTGAATGTCATCAAGGATTCCCTCCTCCTCTTCCTCCTCATCAACATTGGCTGCAGAAGCCTGCTCCTTAAGGTGCGTCAAAGTTTGCATGAGCAGACGCATAAGTGGGATGCTCATGCTTAGGATGGCGTCGTCTGCACTTACCAGCCGTGTGCATTCCTCAAAACACTGAAGGACTTTACAGAGGTCTTTCAGCTTCGACCACTGCACACCGGTCAACTCCATGTCTGCTCTCAAAGTGCCTGGCCGTGTATCCTCCCACAAATGCATTATGGCCTGCCTCTGCTCGCACAGCCGCTCCACCATGTGCAGGGTGGAGTTCCACCTTGTTGCAATGTCGATAATGAGGCGGTGGTTGGGAAGGTGGAGCAATCGCTGCAGCTTCTGCATACGAACGGAGTGAACAGGCGACCGGTGGATGTGCGCGCACAGTCTTCGCACCTTCTGGAGCAGGGCTGTTAACTCCGGATAATTTTTGAGGAAGCACTGCACCACCAGGTTCAAGGTGTGAGCCAAGCAAGGTATGTGTCTGAGTTTTGAAAGGGCTATGGCTGCCACAAAATTACGGCCGTTATCACTAACTACCTTGCCTGCCTCAAGATGTACACTGCCCAGCCATGACTCAGTTTGTCACTGAAAGTACTCGGCCAGCACCTCGGCGGTGTGTCTGTCGCCCAAACACATCATCTGCAACACAGCCTGCTGACGCTTTCCACTAGCTGCTCGATAGGGGGACACCTCATGTGCAACAGTGGCAGCTGCAGATGGAGTGCTCGTACGACTGCGCTCTGTGGACGAGCTTTCGCTTCTGGAGGAGGAGGAGGAGGAGGGTCGAACGCCTACAGCCAACTGTTTACTATACCGTGGGCTAGGCAGCACTGTCCCACCACCGCTGTCCCCTGTGGACCCTGGATCCACCACATTAACCCAGTGCGCAGTGATGGACACGTAACGTCCCTGGCCATGGCGACTGGACCATGCATCAGTTGTGAGGTGCACCTTTCCGCTCACTGACTGCTTGAGTGCATGGACAATGCGGTCTTTCACATGATGGTGGAGGGCTGGGATGGCTTTGCGAGAGAAGAAGTGGCGACTGGGTAGGTCATAGCGTGGTACTGCATAGGCCATGAGTTCGCGGAAAGCTGTGCTTTCCACCAACCGAAAGGGCATCGTCTCAAACGAGATTAGTTTGGCAATGTGGGCGTTCAAACCCAGTGTACGCGGATGAGAGACTGAGTACTTTCTTGACCTACTCATAGTGTCTGGGAGGGTGAGCTGGACTTGAGAGCTGCATATGGTGGAAGTAGCGGTGGACAGGGCGGACTGAGAGAGGGTTGATGATGGTGATGGAGTTGGTGTTCTTTCTGATGGCCTAGAATCAGTCTTTCGTTGATATAACAGTGGGATTCCCTGACTGCTGTGGCCTTGTAACGACACCTCAACATTTGCTGCTGTGCTAACCGGTGGGCTTACAGTGGGGGAAACAATGTAGCGTTGCTGACTACCTTCGTTGTGATCAGTTGCACATGTGGCACTTGAGGTTTGGTGTTGTGTCCACGCTTGCAAGTGCATGGTGGTTAAATGTCTAAGCATGCAACTGGTATTCAAATTTTTCAGATTTTTCCCTTGGCTAAAGGTCTTTGCGCACTTCTTACAGATAACCTTGGCCTGATCATGAGGATTTTGTTCAAAAAAGTGCCACACTGCACTCTTCCTACTTTGGCAGACATTTTGCGGCCTAGCACGCTGTGATGTTTTGACCCTCTGGACAAGCTGTCCAGCAACTCTTTTGATTTTTGGAACCTGTCTTTGGAGTGCTCCGGGCCTGCCGGATAACAGCTGTTGCGATGTCGATGTCTGCTGTGGATGCTCCTCATCTGAGCTATTGGAAGCAGCACCCTCTTCCCCCAATGGATGCCAATCTGGGTCAACAACTGGGTCATCCATCACCTCCTCTTCAATGTTATGTGCACCTTCCTCTGTGTCACCGTGTATGGTGGTATAGTGTGCGGGAAGGGGCACCTGAGTCTCATCAGGGTCAGAATCTGGCTCTGTACACTGTGAGGACAATGTAGTGCTCTGAGTGAATGTACCAGCAGAATCATCCATCAGCGGCTGTGCATCAGTGCACTCCATGTCAGATTCATCTTGGCCTGGGTAATTCACCATTTCACTTGATAATCCAGGCATGGTATGTGAAAACAGCTCCATGGAGTAATCAGTAGTATGGCCTGCGTCATCCTTCAATCTTGGTTGGGGTGAAGGACACAAGGAAAGGTGTGGTTCATGAACATGAGCCTCCAATGACGACTCAGTGCATTTTCTTTTTACAACTGAAGAAGAGGAGGCGATAGAGCTGGAGGCTGAGTCAGCAATGTAAGACAAAACTTTTTCCTGATGCTCTGGCTTTAAAAGCGGTTTGCCAACTCATAGAAAACTAAGCCTTCGAAGCCTTAAGGAGCCAGACGATGACGCAGGCTCAACACCTCCTGCATTCGGTCCTATTTTGCTCTTGCCACTACCATCAGATCCACCAGCAACACCATCATTACCAGCTGGCAACCCTCGCCCAATTCCATGGCCTCTTCCACCAGCCTTCCTCATTTTTGGTAAAAATGTAGACAAAATCCAACAAACTATATAGTAATGTAAAACAAGGTACAAGCTGTCTATAGGACAGGGGAGATTTTGAATTTCTTCTCACACTAGTGGACACTGGACACTTTTGGATTGTGTGAGGCCCAATGAATATCTGAGCGCTATGTGACAGGCTCGATGGCACTGCTGTGACCAAAGTGACTAGAGGATAAGTGAGATTTTGAATTTCTTCTCACACTAGTGGACACTGGACACTTTTGGATTGTGTGAGGCCCAATGAATATCTGAGCGCTATGTGACAGGCTCGATGGCACTGCTGTGACCAAAGTGACTAGAGGATAAGTGAGATTTTGAATTTCTTCTCACACTAGTGGACACTGGACACTTATGGATTGTGTGAGGCCCAATGAATATCTGAGCGCTATGTGACAGGCTCGGTGGCACTGCTGTGACCAAAGTGACTAGAGGATAAGTGAGATTTTGAATTTCTTCTCACACTAGTGGACACTGGACACTTTTGGATTGTGTGAGGCCCAATGAATATCTGAGCGCTATGTGACAGGCTCGATGGCACTGCTGTGACCAAAGTGACTAGAGGATAAGTGAGATTTTGAATTTCTTCTCACACTAGTGGACACTGGACACTTTTGGATTGTGTGAGGCCCAATGAATATCTGAGCGCTATGTGACAGGCTCGATGGCACTGCTGTGACCAAAGTGACTAGAGGATAAGTGAGATTTTGAATTTCTTCTCACACTAGTGGACACTGGACACTTTTGGATTGTGTGAGGCCCAATGAATATCTGAGCGCTATGTGACAGGCTCGATGGCACTGCTGTGACCAAAGTGACTAGAGGATAAGTGAGATTTTGAATTTCTTCTCACACTAGTGGACACTGGACACTTTTGGATTGTGTGAGGCCCAATGAATATCTGAGCGCTATGTGACAGGCTCGATGGCACTGCTGTGACCAAAGTGACTAGAGGATAAGTGAGATTTTGAATTTCTTCTCACACTTGTGGACACTGGACACTTTTGGATTGTGTGAGGCCCAATGAATATCTGAGCGCTATGTGACAGGCTCGATGGCACTGCTGTGACCAAAGTGACTAGAGGATAAGTGAGATTTTGAATTTCTTCTCACACTAGTGGACACTGGACACTTTTGGATTGTGTGAGGCCCAATGAATATCTGAGCGCTATGTGACAGGCTCGATAGCACTGCTATGACCAAAGTGACTAGAGGATAAGTGAGATTTTGAATTTCTTCTCACACTAGTGGACACTGGACACTTTTGGATTGTGTGAGGCCCAATGAATATCTGAGCACTATGTGACAGGCTCGATGGCACTGCTGTGACCAAAGTGACTAGAGGATAAGTGAGATTTTGAATTTCTTCTCACACTTGTGGACACTGGACACTTTTGGATTGTGTGAGGCCCAATGAATATCTGAGCGCTATGTGACAGGCTCGATGGCACAGCTGTGACCAAAGTGACTAAAGGATAAGTGAGATTTTGAATTTCAGCAGACACTTGTGGACACTGGACACTTTTGGATTGTGTGAGGCTCAATGAATATCTGAGCGCTATGTGACAGGCTCGATGGCACTGCTGTGACCAAAGTGACTAGAGGATAAGTGAGATTTTGAATTTCTTCTCACACTAGTGGACACAGGACACTTTTGGATTGTCTGAGGCCCAATGAATATCTGAGCGCTATGTGACAGGCTCGATAGCACTGCTGTGACCAAAGTGACTAGAGGATAAGTGAGATTTTGAATTTCTTCTCACAGTAGTGGACACTGGACACTTTTGGATTGTGTGAGGCCCAATGAATATCTGAGCGCTATGTGACAGGCTCGATGGCACTGCTGTGACCAAAGTGACTAGAGGATAAGTGAGATTTTGAATTTCTTCTCACACTTGTGGACACTGGACACTTTTGGATTGTGTGAGGCCCAATGAATATCTGAGCGCTATGTGACAGGCTCGATGGCACTGCTGTGACCAAAGTGACTAGAGGATAAGTGAGATTTTGAATTTCTTCTCACACTAGTGGACACTGGACACTTTTGGATTGTGTGAGGCCCAATGAATATCTGAGCACTATGTGACAGGCTCGATGGCACTGCTGTGACCAAAGTGACTAGAGGATAAGTGAGATTTTGAATTTCTTCTCACACTTGTGGACACTGGACACTTTTGGATTGTGTGAGGCCCAATAAATATCTGAGCGCTATGTGACAGGCTCGATGGCACAGCTGTGACCAAAGTGACTAAAGGATAAGTGAGATTTTGAATTTCAGCAGACACTTGTGGACACTGGACACTTTTGGATTGTGTGAGGCTCAATGAATATCTGAGCGCTATGTGACAGGCTCGATGGCACTGCTGTGACCAAAGTGACTAGAGGATAAGTGAGATTTTGAATTTCTTCTCACACTAGTGGACACTGGACACTTTTGGATTGTGTGAGGCCCAATGAATATCTGAGCGCTATGTGACAGGCTCGATAGCACTGCTATGACCAAAGTGACTAGAGGATAAGTGAGATTTTGAATTTCTTCTCACACTAGTGGACACTGGACACTTTTGGATTGTGTGAGGCCCAATGAATATCTGAGCACTATGTGACAGGCTCGATGGCACTGCTGTGACCAAAGTGACTAGAGGATAAGTGAGATTTTGAATTTCTTCTCACACTTGTGGACACTGGACACTTTTGGATTGTGTGAGGCCCAATGAATATCTGAGCGCTATGTGACAGGCTCGATGGCACAGCTGTGACCAAAGTGACTAAAGGATAAGTGAGATTTTGAATTTCAGCAGACACTTGTGGACACTGGACACTTTTGGATTGTGTGAGGCTCAATGAATATCTGAGCGCTATGTGACAGGCTCGATGGCACTGCTGTGACCAAAGTGACTAGAGGATAAGTGAGATTTTGAATTTCTTCTCACACTAGTGGACACAGGACACTTTTGGATTGTCTGAGGCCCAATGAATATCTGAGCGCTATGTGACAGGCTCGATAGCACTGCTGTGACCAAAGTGACTAGAGGATAAGTGAGATTTTGAATTTCTTCTCACAGTAGTGGACACTGGACACTTTTGGATTGTGTGAGGCCCAATGAATATCTGAGCGCTATGTGACAGGCTCGATGGCACTGCTGTGACCAAAGTGACTAGAGGATAAGTGAGATTTTGAATTTCTTCTCACACTTGTGGACACTGGACACTTTTGGATTGTGTGAGGCCCAATGAATATCTGAGCGCTATGTGACAGGCTCGATGGCACTGCTGTGACCAAAGTGACTAGAGGATAAGTGAGATTTTGAATTTCTTCTCACACTAGTGGACACTGGACACCTTTGGATTGTGTGAGGCCCAATGAATATCTGAGCACTATGTGACAGGCTCGATGGCACTGCTGTGACCAAAGTGACTAGAGGATAAGTGAGATTTTGAATTTTTTCTCACACTTGTGGACACTGGACACTTTTGGATTGTGTGAGGCACAATGAATATCTGAGCGCTATGTGACAGGCTCGATGGCACAGCTGTGACCAAAGTGACTAAAGGATAAGTGAGATTTTGAATTTCAGCAGACACTTGTGGACACTGGACACTTTTGGATTGTGTGAGGCTCAATGAATATCTGAGCGCTATGTGACAGGCTCGATGGCACTGCTGTGACCAAAGTGACTAGAGGATAAGTGAGATTTTGAATTTCTTCTCACACTAGTGGACACAGGACACTTTTGGATTGTCTCAGGCCCAATGAATATCTGAGCGCTATGTGACAGGCTCGATAGCACTGCTGTGACCAAAGTGACTAGAGGATAAGTGAGATTTTGAATTTCTTCTCACAGTAGTGGACACTGGACACTTTTGGATTGTGTGAGGCCCAATGAATATCTGAGCGCTATGTGACAGGCTCGATGGCACAGCTGTGACCAAAGTGACAAGAGGATAAGTGAGATTTTGAATTTCAGCAGACACTTGTGGACACTGGACACTTTTGGATTGTGTGAGGCCCAATGAATATCTGAGCGCTATGTGACAGGCTCGATGGCACTGCTGTGACCAAAGTGACTAGAGGATAAGTGAGATTTTGAATTTCTTCTCACACTAGTGGACACTGGACACTTTTGGATTGTGTGAGGCCCAATGAATATCTGAGCGCTATGTGACAGGCTCGATGGCACTGCTGTGAGCAAAGTGACTAGAGGATAAGTGAGATTTTGAATTTCAGCAGACACTTGTGGACACTGGACACTTTTGGATTGTGTGAGGCCCAATGAATATCTGAGCGCTATGTGACAGGCTCGATGGCACTGCTGTGACCAAAGTGACTAGAGGATAAGTGAGATTTTGAATTTCTTCTCACACTAGTGGACACTGAACACTTTTGGATTGTGTGAGGCCCAATGAATATCTGAGCGCTATGTGACAGGCTCGACGGCACTGCTGTGAGCATAGTGACTAGAGGATAAGTGAGATTTTGAATTTCTTCTCACACTAGTGGACACTGGACACTTTTGGATTGTGTGAGGCCCAATGAATATCTGAGCGCTATGTGACAGGCTCGATGGCACAGCTGTGACCAAAGTGACTAGAGGATAAGGGAGATTTTGAATTTCTGCAGACACTTGTGGACACTGGACACGTTTGGATTGTGTGAGGCCCACTGATATCTGAGCGCTATGTCACAGGCTCGATGGCACAGCTGTGACAAAAGTGACTAGAGGATAAGGGAGATTGGATTGCTTTTAAAAAAGCAGTTTGCAGAGCAGTGGGTAAACAGCAATGCCAGCCTGTCAGGAAGCCTTAAAAGGCAGCCCAACAACCAACACCACTGATACACCACAATATAGCCTCCCCTTGCACTGCACACACAGTGACTGGTGTGTTGTGCAGGCCAAATCACTAGCAGCAGAAGCAGTTTTTTGTCTTCTTCCCTGCCTAACGCTCTCCCTACATAATCAGCAGCAACCTCTCCCTATATACTGAGATCGGCAGAAGTAAGATGGCAGTCGGCGTGCACGCCCTTTTATACCCCCTGTGACGCCCACCAAAGCAAGCCAATCACTTGCATGCCCTTCTGAAAGATGGTGGTGACCCGTACCTATGTCATCACGTTGCCAACAGTGTCCGTGGATCCTGATTGGCTGAAAAAGAGCGCAAAACAAACTTTTGAAACGCGACTTTGGCGCGTAAGTCGCCGACCTCGTGGCCGACCTCATCCTAGGGTCGGGTTTCGTTTCATGATACCCGACTTTGCCAAAAGTCGGCGACTTTTGAAATTTTTCGACCCGTTTCGCTCAACTCTAGATGCAGGGTCCTTCAGAGGTTTGCAGCTGTGCCTAAGCCATCCTGTCGACCACCTCTATCCACTGCAAACAAGCTGAAACGGCTCCAGTGGGCCAAACGATACATGAAGACTGACTTCCAAACTGTTTTGTTCACCGATGAGTGCTGTGCAATGATCGATGGTCCAGATGGATGGAGTGGAGGATGGCTGGTTGATGGACACCCCATGAAAACACGGCTAAGTCGCCAACAAGGAGGTGGTGGAGTAATGTTTTGGGCTGGAATCATGGGGAGAGAGATTGTCGGCCCCTTTAGGATCCCTGAAGGGGTAAAGATGAACTCCATAATCTATGTGGAGTTTCTAAAACAGCACTTCCTGCCATGGTTCAAGAGGAAGAACCGTGCTTTCCGCAGCAAGATCATTTTCATGCATGATAATGCACCGTCTCATGCTGCAAATAACACATCTGCATCTCTGGCTGCTATGGGCATTAAAGAGGACAAACTTATGGTGTGGCCACCATCTTCCCCTGACCTCAACCCCATTGAGAACCTCTGGAGCATCATTAAAAGGAGTGTGTATGATGGCGGGAGGCAGTTCACATCTAAGCAACAGCTCTGGGAGGGTATTCTGTCCACATGCAAAACAATTGAAGCACAAACCTTCCAAAAACTGACAAATTCAATGGACGAGAGAGTTTAGAAGTTTCTTTCGAACAAGGGGTCCTATGTGCAAATGTAACATCACCTAAAATAAAGTTTTGACTTGAAAACTGTTTGATTTCATTTTGTAATAAGCTGATAGTGCTTATAATTTCACAATTGACCATTTTTTCGTTCAAAATAAAAATAAAAAGGTTGAAAACTCTGCTGTGCATAATAATTTGGAACATGCATTTTGAGTGTTTACTATTTTTAAAAATATACTCTTTTCATAGGCAGTTTGTTCAAAAACATTGCAATTATACTGGAATAGTAGATGACTAGTGTTGAGCATTCCGATACCGCAAGTATCGGGTATCGGCCGATATTAGCTGTATCGGAATTACGATACTTAGTTCCGATACTTTTTTCATATCGAATACCGGAATCGGAAGTTCCCATAATGCTAGGAGCCCGCTCGATTTGATTCAGCCAATGGGGATCCTCAGAAGTGTGGGCACATCCTGTTAGGCATGTAGGCATGTTAACTACTGGCATGGCTGTGATTGGCTGCTGGAATGATGTCATGATGCACTATAAAAACCGCTGCAGCCGCCATTTCTGGTCACTCTGCTGTGAATTCAGTTAGGGACAGGCTGCTGTTGAAGACTGTGAGAGACAGTTAGAAATAGCGATCATCAAACATATCTATTGCTCTACCCAGGCTACATAATCCACCACTGTAGCATTTTTGTAGCCCAGCAGCGCTGTTTTAATAGCTGTCTGCAAGGGCTGTGTGAGTGCAGACCCACGCTGTGTAGTGTGTCCTGCAGGCACGTCTGCTTGTAGGCCGCCCAGCGTGTGTCTCTGCCTCATACACATTTTTATTTTATTGCTGCTTTTTTTTTCTCCTCTATAGTGTGCTTCCATACGTATCCATATACGTTGGTTGCAAACACTAAAGGAGTGGACAGTGGAGCCTTTCATCAGCCTTTCAGTGCTATAGCCCATTTCTCTGCACTGTTTTTGGCTGTCTGATAGGTCTCTCTGTGTGTGAGTGCAGCTCACGTTGCAGTGTGTTCTACAGCCACCGCTAGCTGCAGTCCGCTCAGCGTGCGTCACTGCCTCATACATAGTCCTTTTTTTGCAGCTAATTTATCCAGATTTTTGTTCCTATATTAGTGTGCTTCCACTGCATCCATTGTCATTGGTTGGTTGCAAACACTATATAGGATTAGATAGAGGAGCATTTTTGCTGGCTAATGCCCTTCAGGGCCAGCCAGACTAGTATCACCCTATTTTTTGGAGCCTCATCAATTGCATTGTAGGTTAGCTTCCTGCATTGTAATCGCTCCAAAAAGTTTGTGATACTATAGCTTTCAAACTTTGGTCACATCCTTTTCTTCCCCCCCCCCCCCCAAAAAAAAAAAGGAAATAAAGTTCACCAAACACTCCACTTTACAGTTGTCTAGGCCACATTAGATCAAACTAGTGTTTCTTATACTGGTTAGCAGGTGTTCAGGAATAAGAACACTAAGCCACCCCTTTTTTACTTTTCTGCCTATCTTTATCAGTCTACCAAGATGAAGAAGGCAGGGAGTAAAGCACGTGGTCGTGGCCGTGGAGTTTCAGCAGGGAGAGGACCGGGGGATTCAGCAGGGAGAAGACGTGGGGATTCGGTGTCTGCTGCGGCCACCAGTGACCCGGCATCCCCCACTTTTACCAGGCAACAGTCCTTCATGCGCAGCTTTGTAGGACCTCAACGTACCCCACTGCTACGTGACGAACAAATTGAAGCCGTTGTCGGATGGATGGTAGCTAACGCATCCACTTCAATGACTTCCGCATCCTCCCAGGGCCAGAGCACTGAAGAGCAACCATCTGTCTCTTCACCACCTGCCAAATTGCCCAGGCAGTCTGAGAGCCCTGTACAGGAGCCATCTCAATCTTTACTTCTGTTCTCAGAATCTGTTGGCTTGGAAAGAGGTGGCCAGCCATGCAGCATTCTAGAGCGTGAAGAAGGGGGAGTATGCAGTGATGAGCAACTGCTTTGTCCCTCTGAATCTGAAGAGGTGGGTGGGCCAGTGCCTATTGTCAGCACACCTCAGTGCTCATCTGATGATGATGAGACTCAGTTGCCAAATTCTGGTGCGTACGGTGCTGGCGAGACAACCCAGGACCAGCCGGTGCTTGAAGAGGGGAGTGGAGATGATGAGGTCCTTGACCCATCGTGGCGTCAGCCACAGGAAGGTGGTGGGAGCAGCTCTGAGGAAGAGATTCCCCGAATGGCCAAAAGAGGAGGGAGAGGGCGGGGACAGACTTGGTTGCCTGGAGCCTCCACTTTGGCACCCGTGAGGAGTAGAGTTGAGCGATACCGTCCGATACTTCAAAGTATCGTATCGGATGGTATCGGCCGATCTTTAAAAAAAGTATCGGTATCGCCGATTCCGATACCGGAAGTCCCATTCAAGTCTATGGGACTTCCGGTATCGGAATAAGAAAAACCCTTTCCTGCCCTTGTACAGCCTCTCTGGGGTCTGTACGGGCCTTTCGGGGGGCTGTGCCGGCCTGCCAGGGGGTCTGTGCAGGCTCCGGGGGGCTGTGCTGGCCTGTCGGTGGTCTGTGCAGGCTCCGGTGGGCTGTGCCGGCCTGCCGGGGGGCTGTGCCGGCCTGCCGGGGGGCTGTGCAGGCTCCGGGGGGCTGTGCCGGCCTGCCGGGGGGCTGTGCCGGCCTGCCGGGGGGCCGTGCCGGCCTGCCGGGGGGCTGTGCAGGCTCCGGGGGGCTGTGCCGGCCTGCCGGGGGGCTGTGCAGGCTTCGGGGGTCTGTGCAGGCATCGTCCGATGGGACTACAAGTCCCATCGGGCGATGCCTGCTACCATGACAGTGATTGACACATTAGCCAATGATGGGACAGTAGTAGTCCCATCATCCGGCTAATGTGTTAAATGTTAAAAAAAAAAAAAAAAAAATACTACATACATACTACATGCATGCTACATACATACTACATGCTACATACATACTACATATATACTACATACATACTACATACATGCTACATACATACTACATGCATACTACATATATACTACATGCATGCTACATACATACTACATGCTACATACATACCACATACATACTACATACATGCTACATACTACATACATACTACATACATACTACATACATACTACATGCATGCTACATACATACTATATACATACTACATGCATGCTACATACATACTACATGCATGCTACATACATACTACATGCATGCTACATACATACTACATACATACCACATACATACTACATACATGCTACATACTACATACATACTACATACATACTACATACATGCTACATACATGCTACATGCATGCTACATGCATGCTACATACATACTACATGCATGCTACATGCATGCCACATACATACTACATACATACTACATGCTACATACATACTACATATATACTACATGCATGCTACATACATACTACATGCTACATACATACCACATACATACTACATACATGCTACATACATACTACATATATACTACATGCATGCTACATACATACTGCATGCTACATGCATGCTACATACATACTACATACATACTACATGCTACATACATACCACATATATACTACATACATACAATACAATACATACATAGACATACAGTACATATAACATAGAGTAACATACTTACCAATACTTGTCACATTGTTCCCCGAAGCCATTGTCTTTTCCGGAATAAATATTAACATAACAAACCACAAAAATACTCACCCACGATCCGAAGCAGTCCACGAGTGTGTCCCACGACGATCTTGGGTAGAGAACTGCAGCATCAGCTGATGCTGCCGTTCTCTACGGGCTGCAGGAATCCAATGACGGAAGGTAGGTATCCTTCCGCACTGTATTCCTCCGCCACTTAAAAAAAAAAAAAGTCCCTAGTCTCACTTTATGCCATTGCTGTGTGGGAATTTCCCACGCAGCAATGGCATAAAGTGAGACTAGGGACTTTTTTTTTTTTAAGTGGCGGAGGAATACAGTGCGGAAGGATACCTACCTTCCGTCATTGGATTCCTGCAGCCCGTAGAGAACGGCAGCATCATCTGATGCTGCAGTTCTCTACCCAAGATCGTCGTGGGACACACTCGTGGACTGCTTCGGATCGTGGGTGAGTATTTTTGTGGTTTGTTATGTTAATATTTATTCTGGAAAAGACAATGGCTTCGGGGAACAATGTGACAAGTATTGGTAAGTATGTTACTCTATGTTATATGTACTGTATGTCTATGTATGTATTGTATTGTATGTATGTAGTATATATGTGGTATGTATGTAGCATGTAGTATGTATGTAGTATGTATGTAGCATGCATGTAGCATGCAGTATGTATGTAGCATGCATGTAGTATATATGTAGTATGTATGTAGCATGCATGTAGTATATATGTAGTATGTATGTAGCATGTATGTAGTATGTATGTGGTATGTATGTAGCATGTAGTATGTATGTAGCATGCATGTAGTATATATGTAGTATGTATGTAGCATGTAGTATGTATGTAGTATGTATGTAGTATGTATGTGGTATGTATGTAGCATGTAGTATGTATGTAGCATGCATGTAGTATGTATGTAGCATGCATGTAGTATGTATGTAGCATGCATGTAGTATGTATGTAGCATGTATGTAGCATGTATGTAGTATGTATGTAGTATGTATGTAGTATGTAGCATGTATGTAGTATGTATGTGGTATGTATGTAGTATGTATGTAGCATGCATGTAGTATGTATGTAGCATGCATGTAGCATGCATGTAGTATGTATGTAGTATGTATGTAGTATGTAGCATGTATGTAGTATGTATGTGGTATGTATGTAGCATGTAGTATGTATGTAGCATGCATGTAGTATATATGTAGTATGTATGTAGTATGTATGTGGTATGTATGTAGCATGTAGTATGTATGTAGCATGTATGTAGCATGCATGTAGCATGCATGTAGTATGTATGTAGCATGTATGTAGTATGTATGTAGTATATATGTAGTATGTATGTAGCATGTAGTATGTATGTAGCATGCATGTAGTATGTATGTAGTATTTTTTTTTTTTTTTTTTTTTTTTTTTTTTAACATTTAACAAATTAGCCGGATGATGGGACTACTACTGTCCCATCATTGGCTAATGTGTCAATCACTGTCATGGTAGCAGGCATCGCCCGATGGGACTTGTAGTCCCATCGGACGATGCTTGCACAGACCCCCGGACATCAGCACAGCCCCCCGGCAGGCCGGCACAGCCCCCCGGCAGGCCGGTACAGACCCCCACAGGGTGCACAGCCCCCCGGCAGGCCGGCACAGCCCCCCGGCAGGCCGGTACAGACCCCCACAGGGTGCACAGACCACCGGCAGGCCGGCACAGCCCCCCGGCAGGCCGGTACAGACCCCCACAGGGTGCACAGACCACCGGCAGGCCGGCATAGCCCCCCGGCAGGCCGGTACAGACCCCGGGCAGTCCACACAGCCCCTCGGCAGGCCGGCACAGCCCCCCGGCAGGCCGGCAGAGACCCCCGGAAGGCCCGAAATGACGGCGCATCATGATGCGCACACACCGTGCATCATGATGACGTCAGTCTGTCAATCAACTTTGAACTTCCGATTCCGATGCCGAATTCCGATATTGAAAAAATATCGGAAGTCGGTATCGGAATTCCGATACAGCAAGTATCGGCCGATACCCGATACTTGCGGTATCGGAATGCTCAACACTAGTGAGGAGCAATCCTCTTCCAAAACACAAAACGGGCGCTCCCAGGACTTGCAGTGCGTGGTCTTTTTTTGACACAGTTGCAGATGTCATTTGCTTTGTTAAATGCAAGCTGTGTCAACAGAAAGTTAAACGAGGGAAAAATGTGAGCAACCTCAATACCACAAATATGTGGAAACATGTGCGTACCAAGCACGAGGTGGAGTTACACAGACACACTGAACATGTAGGTCAACCTTCAGCAGCACCTACCACCTCTTCAGCTCGTGTTGGGGCCTCTTCCTCCAGTTCACACACAGCTGGTTCGGCTTCCTCACTGGAACGCCATGGAAGAACCAATGCCACTGATGTCCAGAGACCCAGTGAAATTCCACCCACTGAACCACGTTCTCAGTCATCAGCATACTCCCAGGCCACTCACCAGCAATCGGTAGCACAGGCATGGGAGAAAAAGCGGCCATACTCAGCAAACCATCCCCGAGCACTGGCTCTGAATGCCGGCATTGCCAAACTACTGGCCCTTGAGATGCTGTCATTTCAGGCTGGTGGAGACTGACACCTTCCGGAACTTGATGTCATTGGCAGTTCCACAATACAATGTGCCCAGCCGCTTTTATTTCAGCAGGCAAGCCGTCCCTGCCCTGCAAAAGCATGTGGAGGGAAAAATTAAAAATGCGCTACTAAACGCCGTCAGTAGCAAGGTCCACCTGACCACCGATGCGTGGACCAGTAGCCATGGACAGGGACGATACCTTTCCCTCACTGCCCATTGGGTCAATGTTGTGGAGCCGGGTACAGATCTGGAGAGTGGCTCTGTACGTATTCTGCCAACTCCAAGGATTGCAGGAATGCAGTCTGTACATATTGAGTCCTCCTCCTACTCTAGTTCCTCGGAATCAGCACTGCATGAGCCTGTTAGGCCAGATATGAGCACAGGTGTGGCCAAACGTCAACAGGCCGTCCTTAAATTAATTTCTTTGGGGAATCGGAGCTCTGGAATGCCATCAAGCAGGAGAGCGATGTGTGGTTTGTGCCAGCGAATCTCCAGCCAGGTTTGGTAGTGAGTGACAATGGCTGAAATCTAGTGGCAGCTCTGGGCCTAGGCAACCTCACTCACATACCATGTCTGGCACACGTGCTCAATTTGGTCGTGCAGAGCTTTCTGAGGGACTATCCGGATCTTGATGCACTGCTGCACAAGGTTCGCCTAGAGTGTGCTCACTTGCGGCGTTCCAGCATGGCAAGATCGCGCATTGCATCTCTGCAACGCCGATTCCGCCTGCCAGAACATCGCATCATATGTGACCTCCCCACCAGGTGGAATTCAACGTTACATATGTTGGAGCGGTTGTGTGAGCAGCAGGCAGCAGTAATGGAGTACCAGCTGCATCAGGCGCAAACAAGTCGCACTGTGCGCCGGACACACTTCACCACCACTGAGTGGGCCACTATGAGGGACATCTGCCAAGTTTTGCGTGCCTTCGATGACTCCACGCGGATGGCCAGTGCAGATGATGCACTAGTCAGCATGACTGTCCCCCTTATCTGTCTGCTTCAAAAAACCTTACAAGCACTAAGTGAGGAGGTTTTTGAAGAGATCGAGGATGAGGAGTCAGAAATGCCATCTGCTTCTGGCAAGTCTGCGCAACGTGCCTCCACACAAAGGCCCAGGCAGGGGACACTTAGTGAGGAGGATGACGAGGAGTCAATGGAGGAGGAGGAACACATCTCTCCAGAGGAGGGAGGTACACAAGGCTCTAGTAGTCAGAGTGCACAGCGAGGGTGGGGTCATGCAGAGCAGGCTGAGATGCTGCCTCAAGCTGGGGACAGCGTTTCCAGTCCAGTTGGCAGTCTGCAGCACATGGTTGATTTTATGCTGCAGTGCTTGTTAAATGACCGCCGCATCGCCAACATTCTCCACATGGCTGATTATTGGGTATACGCCCTCCTTGATCCTCGCTACCGGGACAACTTACAAAGCCTCATGCCACAGTTGAACCGGGAGCAAAAAATGCGGGAGTACCAAGAAACACTTGTGCAGGCCATCATGTTCTCCATTCCCCCCGCAAGTGTTGCTGGTAGTGCTTTTCAAAGCAGCCATGTGGGTAGAGGCAGTGGAGGAAGCTCTGCACAAAGAGGTAGCAGAGGCAGTGCCGCAGGACAAGGCAAGGCCAGTATGGCCCAAATGTGGAAAAGTTTTGTGGGACGCCACAAACGGCTACACCATCACAGACGGCTCCAGTCAGCAGGAGGCAACGTTTCTGTCAGATGGTGACAGACTACTTGTCTTGCCCTGTTAGTGTACTCCCAGACGGCTCTTCCCCATTCAAGTATTGGGTCTCTAAGCTGGATACATGGCCAGAGCTTAGCCAGTATGCATTGGAGGTGCTGGCTTGCCCTGCTGCCAGTGTATTATCGGAACGTGTCTTTAGTGCTGCAGGTGGTGTGGTAACAGACCGTCGCACGCGTCTAACCGCCGATAATGTTGACCGGCTTACTTAACTGAAAATGAACAAGGCCTGGATCTCACCTGAATTTGCCAGTCCTCTTCCAGAATAAATAATTGGCTGGCAACAGGATCCAGGTCTCCTGTTGTGTTCATGTTTCTATGACCTGAACTTTATTTCCTGGGCTACAGCAGCGCCCGTTGTTGCTCAGAAGTGCTGTCCACACAGACAAAACACTCGCTCATGTGTAAGTGGGGTTCGGTAACGTCAGCTGATCCCCTGCTGTGTGTATGGCAAAGTGTCCTGCTCCCTCCACAGTCAAACAACCTCAGATTTACACCTGGCTCCAAGTAGGCCTCGGCCAACTTCCTGATTTTCCCTGGGCTCCGACACCGCCAGTTGGTGCTCAGAAGTGCTGTCCGCACAGACAAAACACTCGCTCATGTGTAAGTGGGGTTCGGTAACGTCAGCTGATCCCCTGCCGTGTGTACGGCAAACTCTCCTGCTGCCTACAACTTCTGACTACCTCTGATTTAATATGTTCTCTGATTTGCCCTCTGTCTCCACTCTGTTTTGAGTATTTCCTCTGGCCTACAACACCGCCTGTTTCTGCTCTCAAGTGCCGTCTGCACAATCCACACTTGTTCCTGAGTTTCCTGGGTCCTGTAACATCTGCTCATCTCCAGAGGTGAGTCCGGCAATGTCTCCTGCTTTGTCTACATTCCCACTACTTGTAGTGGAAAAGTGGACAGAGCAGGAGACATTGCCTGACTCACCTCTAGGGAGAAGCTGCTGTTACAGAACCCCAGTAACTCAGGAACAAGTGTGGGTTGTGCAGACGGCATTGCAGAGCAGCAACTGGCGTGGTTGGAAGCCAGAGGAAATACTTGAAACAGAGTGAAGACAGAGGCCTAATTGGAGTACGTTGACAGTTAGTAGTAGTCTAGAAACAAACAATCGAAAACTGCCACCAAGTAGGCCTCGGCCTACTACCTTATTTTCCCTGGGCTCCGACACCGCCAGTTGGTGCTCAGAAGTGCTGTCCGCACAGACAAAACACTCGCTCATGTGTAAGTGGGGTTCGGTAACGTCAGCTGATCCCCTGCTGTGTGTATGGCAAAGTGTCCTGCTCCCTCCACAGTCAAACAACCTCAGATTTACGCCTGGCTCCAAGTAGGCCTCGGCCTACTTCCTGATTTTCCCTGGGCTCCGACACCGCCAGTTGGTGCTCAGAAGTGCTGTCCACACAGAAAAAAACAATCGTTCATGTGAAAGTGGGGGTCGGTAACGTCAGCTGATCCCCTGCTGTGTGGAGGGCAAAGTGTCCTGCTCCCTCCAAAGTCAAAATACCTCAGCTTTACACCTGGCTCCTAGTAGGCCTCGGCCTGCACCCTGATTGTCCCTGGGCTCCAACAACGCCAGTTGGTGCTCGGAAGTGCTGTCCACACAGAAAAAAACACTCGTTCATGTGAAAGTGGGGTTCGGTAACGTCAGCTGATCCCCTGCTGTGTGGAGGGCAAACTGCTGCTGCCTCCAAATTGTAACTACTTCAGATTTAAACATTCTCTGATTTGGCCTCTGTCTCCACTCTTTCTCTAGTATTTCCCCTGACCTCCAACACCGCCAGTTCCTGCTCGCAGTTGCCATCCACGCATTCCACACTTGTTCCTGTGTTCCTGGTGTTCTATTACATGAGCAGATCACCCAATGTGTGTCCGCCACTGTCTCCTGCGCTGTCCACCTTCCCACTGCAAGCGGTGGGAATGTGGACAGAGCAGGAGACAGTGGCAGACACACATCAGGGGATCTGCTGACATTACAGAACCCCAGTAACACAGGAACACGTGTGGATTGGTCAGACGGCTACTGTACGCATAAACTGGCGGTGTTGGTGGTCACGTGAAATCCTGGAAACAGAGTGGAGACAGATGCCTAATTGGAGCACGTTGACAGTCTGTTGTAGCCTACAAACAATCTAAAACTACCACCAAGTATGCCTCGGCCTTCACCATGATTGTCCCTGGGTTCCAACAACGCCAGTTGGTGCTCGGCAGTGTCTTTGGCACGGGTACTCCCTGTTGCCCAGCCTGGTTCCAGCACGCCAGCTGTTTCCGGGTAGTGTCAAGGTCACTATGCCACCAATCCGTTGTCCTGTTGTCTTGCGGCCGGGTTAGCCGACTCTACGGTGTCTGCAGTTTAGGTGACTCCTATGTGGGCTGCGGGAACTGGCACTGAAGGCTGGATCCATAGTGCCAATGGGACATGGACCCCCTGTAGGACTGTGGGTTTCGGGAACTGCGGCCGACTTGCGGCCTGGCTACTTTGCTTTGGATGGGTACCTTCTGCTACCCACCCGGGTTCCAGCACTGTCAGCTGGTTCTCGCCAGAGCCTTTGGCCTAGGTGCATCCATCTCGGTATCCGAGGTCCAGCACCGTCAGCTGGTCCTTGGTAGTGCTTTCAAGCACAGGTACCTCCTGCCTAGTAACCGTGGTCCAGCAACGTCAGCTGTTCCTCGGTAGTGCCATTGGCTCTTGTAGCTTTTGCTACCCATCTGGGTTCCAGCACCGTCAGCTGGTTCTCGGCAGTGTCTTTGGCACGGGTACTCCCTGTTGCCCAGCCTGGTTCCAGCACGCCAGCTGTTTCCGGGTAGTGTCAAGGTCACTATGCCACCAATCCGTTGTCCTGTCGTCTTGCGGCCGAGTTAGCCGACTCTACGGTGCCTGCAGTTTTGGTGACTCCTATGTGGGCTGCGGGAACTGGCACTGAATTCTGGATCCATAGTGCAAAGGGGACATGGACTCCCTGTAGGACAGTGGGTTTCGGTAACTGCGGCCGGCTTGTGGCCTGGCTACTTTGCTTTGGATGGGTACCTTCTGCTACCCACCCGGGTTCCAGCACTGTCAGCTGGTTCTCGCCAGAGCCTTTGGCCTAGGTTCCTCCATCTTGGTATCCGAGGTCCAGCACCCTCAGCTGGTCCTTGGTAGTGCTTTCTAGCACAGGTACCTCCTGCCTAGTAACCGTGGTCCAGCAACGTCAGCTGTTCCTCGGTAGTGCCATTGGCTCTTGTAGCTTTTGCTACCCATCTGGGTTCCAGCACCGTCAGCTGGTTCTCGGCAGTGTCTTTGGCATGGGTACTCCCTGTTGCCCAGCCTGGTTCCAGCACGCCAGCTGTTTCCGGGTAGTCAAGGTCACTTTGCCACCAATCCGTTGTCCTGTTGTCTTGCGGCCGGGTTAGCCGACTCTACGGTGCCTGCAGTTTAGGTGACTCCTATGTGGGCTGCGGGAACTGGCACTGAAGGCTGGATCCGTAGTGCCAATGGGACATGGACCCCCTGTAGGACTGTGGGTTTCGGTAACTGCGGCCGGCTTGTGGCCTGGCTACTTTGCTTTGGATGGGTACCTTCTGCTACCCACCCGGGTTCCAGCACTGTCAGCTGGTTCTCGCCAGAGCCTTTGGCCTAGGTGCCCCCATCTCGGTATCCGAAGTCCAGCACCGTCAGCTGGTCCTTGGTAGTGCTTTTTAGCACAGGTACCTTCTGTTTAGTAACCGTGGTCCATCACCGTCAGTTGGTCCTCGGTAGTGCCATTGGCTCTTGTTCCTTCTGCTACCCATCCGGGTTGCAGCACTGTCTGCTGGTTCTCGCCAGAGCCTTTGGCCTAGGTGCCTCCATCTCGGTATCCGAGGTCCAGCAACGTCAGCTGGTCCTTGGTAGTGGTTTCTAGCACAGGTACCTCCTGCATAGTAACCGGGGTCCAGCACCGTCAGCTGTTCCTCAGTAGTGCCATTGGCTATTGTTCCTTCTGCTGCCACTACGGGTTCCAGTACTGTTAGCTGGTTCTCGCCAGTTTCTCAGCCTTCTTGTACCTTCTGCTACATTTCCAAAATCAAGCTTTTTGAAATTGTCTTTGGTAATCCTTATTGATCACCATGACGACGACCCTGATGATGATGACCCTGAAGACCACACCAAAGAAGACCAGAAATATGACCCTAAATAATAAGACCAAGAGGACAAAGAACATGAAGACAACCACCAAGATACAGAAGAAAAGACAGAAAAACAAGAAGCAGAAGAAGCAAAAGCAGAAAAACAGAAAGCAGAAGAACATTAAGCATAAGACTAAAAATCAGCATAGAAGAAATCAAAATTATAAGCAGAAGAAGACTAAGCAGTAAATGGGGGTGAGTCCGTTCCTCCTCGTGGTGCTGCTGCAGGCCAAACTGAACGCGGACAAATCCTGTTGTAAATCTTTTGTGACAGGCAGAACGTAAGGTGTAATCTTATAACTTTTATAGATAAGTACTACAGGAATGCCTGTCACCATAAGAAAATGAAGAAAAAGAAGAATAGGAAGAAGATGAAGAAATAGCATATGAAAATTAATAATAGCTGAATAAGAAGAATATGAAGAATGGAAAAAAAAATTAATGGGAAGAAGGTGAAGAAGAAGATGAATAAGGTGAAGAAAAAGTTGATGAAAAAAATGCTACTGCTGATCATGAAGGAGAAAGTGTGGGAGAAGTACAAAAGAAGGTGAAGAGCATGGAAGTTGTGAAACATACATATCTGACTAAATATAAAAAAGTTAACATAGTCAATATCTTTTTAACTCCGAACGTCTTGAAAAAAAAATTGAAATTAATGCTATGCCATGTGATTTGAATAAACATTCTACATGATTCTTATTTGTTTTCAATTATGTAGAATTAGCCAACAAGGAAATAAAGGGCTTTTTTAAATTCCGATACCGGAAGACCCATTGACTTGAATGGGACTTCCGGTATCGGAATCGGCGATACCCGATATTTTTTTCGTATCGGGCGATACCATCCGATACGATATTTTTGGGTATTGAACGGTATCGCTCAACACTATAGATGACTGGAAAATAACAATGACTGCAATTCATATAGGTAATTTAGACAAAATATGAGGAAGTATTTTTTGCACAATAATTTGGAACACAGTGTAGAGAAAAAAATAATTTATTGATATTGCATGGCCCTGGCTGAAACACAAAAATTTGTTAGACATGTTAGCATTTTTTTTAATGGGGTGTGCAATATTTACCTTCTGGTCACGATTGTTATGCGGAGGAATGACAGGGCGTGCGCATACTTGTACTTGCTCCTGTGTCCTCCAGAGCCACTCGGGGCCCGCATTTCTTTGTTGAACTCCTTCTTGAAGCGATCCCTGATAGCCCGCCACTGCTTCACAATTCTCTCCCCTGAAAAGAGAAAGCACAAATTGCTTAGTATACAACATCAGGGTTTCCCAAACTCCAGTCCTAATGTCCCCCACGGGTCATGTTTACAGGAGTTCCATAGTGTTGCACAGGTGAGAGAATCACTGATGCCTTGATGATACTTCCACCATCTGCGCAATACAAAGGAAATCATGAAAACATGACCCGTGGGGGCCACGAGGACTGAATTTTGGGAAACACTGCTTTACATGCAGCAACATAACTGAACTGAGTCTACTTACGCATTTGAATCTTGGCACGAGCATCGAGGTCCTCCCAGTGGTACACAAGTTGTGCACAGATTTCCTCCCAGAGCTTACGGGTCACTATTAGATCGGCATGTCGGTGGTCCCCCATGTTCCACAGCGGCTCCCTTTCTCAGATCAGATCGATGAGGAGGTCAATATCAAGCCCCCCCTCATCAACGTCCGAGTCAAGAGCACGTTTTTTTTTTTTTTTTTTAAATTTGAAAAGAAAAAGAGAAGACAAAACCAAAAAAAAGTACTTACATGATGGAGACCGCCGTGTTGCTCATGCCGACTACCCTTGGAGGCGCTTCGAGGACCTCTTGAACGAGCACCAGATTCAGAAAACTATAATAAATAAAAATAGAAAAAAAAATTTTTTGTGCTTGGATGTAGGCATATGTGCTGTGTGCAATGTGATATCTGCAATGATCTCTTTTTATGTGCTGTCTGCAGTGTGATGTCTATACTAAATTGTTTTCTATGTGTTGTGTGTACTGTGATGTTGTGTTTCTACGATGGATGCAAGAAACTTACGAATTGCGAGCCCACTCCGAGTATCTCTCCACCCATTCCTTCTTCTTCTGAGAGCACCTCTTCAGCTTCAGATTCCTGTTATTTATTCAAAAACAAAAATCAATTATTAAATTTTCATATATATACACACATACACATTTACAGGGGCCCATATAAGAGCACTTATTTGACCATCCAAAAAATACACAGGGCATCATTACTTTGTAGGGGTTAAATCTGGTCGCAGTTTTCTAGGGAGCTTGCACAGGGCATTAAGAATTTCTAGGGGGCCATTAAGGGCACGTATATGTGTGGACACAAAATGAAGCACTGCTATTTTGCCAAATAGCTGATGCACTATGATGACATGCTCAGAGATGGCATATCAGAGATGGATTGTGAAAACTCTGAACATATAAAAATGAATGTATGTATGTGTGTGTGTGTATCACCAATCAATCACAAAGCATCTTTCATTTCACCAGAGCAGTTCAAAAGAAGCTCAGCTGTGATTGGTTGCTTTGACCAACAGTTTTCCCACTTGACAACACCTCAGCAGACACTGACATGGTGGGAGAAATCTAGCATCCCCGGGAACATAAGCTCCAGCCATCGTCTGTCCCCCAGAAAGGAGCAGTGAGTACATGACAGAAATGAGTCCCCCCTCCCGTGTGGTAGCATTAAAGTGACACACATGAATGTAGGAAACTGCACATATTAAATGTCATGTGGACACCAGGAAGGTGGTGGGAGCAGCTCTGAGGAAGAGATTCCCCGAATGGCCAAAAGAGGAGGGAGAGGGCGGGGACAGACTTGGTTGCCTGTAGCCTCCACTTTGGCACCCGTGAGGAGCAATCCTCTTCCAAAACAGAAAACGGGCGCTCCCAGGACTTGCAGTGCGTGGTCTTTTCTTGACACAGTTGCAGATGTCATTTGCTTTGTTAAATGCAAGCTGTGTCAACAGAAAGTTAAACGAGGGAAAAATGTGAGCAACCTCAATACCACAAATATGTGGAAACATGTGCGTACCAAGCACGAGGTGGAGTTAAACAGACACACTGAACATGTAGGTCAACCTTCAGCAGCACCTACCACCTCTTCAGCTCGTGTTGGGGCCTCTTCCTCCAGCTCACACACAGCTGGTTCGGCTTCCTCACTGGAACACCATGGAAGAACCACTGCCACTGATGTCCAGAGACCCAGTGAAATTCCACCCACTGAACCACGTTCTCAGTCATCAGCACACTCCCAGGCCAGTCACCAGCAATCGGTAGTACAGGCATGGGAGAAAAAGCAGCCATACTCAGCAAACCATCCCCGAGCACTGGCTCTGAATGCCGGCATTGCCAAACTACTGGCCCTTGAGATGCTGTCATTCAGGCTGATGGAGACTGACACCTTCCGGAACTTGATGTCATTGGCAGTTCCACAATACAATGTGCCCAGCCGCTTTTATTTCAGCAGGCAAGCCGTCCCTGCCCTGCAAAAGCATGTGGAGGGAAAAATTAAAAATGCGCTACTAAACGCCGTCAGTAGCAAGGTCCACCTGACCACCGATGCGTGGACCAGTAGCCATGGACAGGGACGATACCTTTCCCTCACTGCCCATTGGGTCAATGTTGTGGAGCCGGGTACAGATCTGGAGAGTGGCTCTGTACGTATTCTGCCAAATCCAAGGATTGCAGGAATGCAGTCTGTACATATTGAGTCCTCCTCCTACTCTAGTTCCTCGGAATCAGCACTGCATGAGCCTGTTAAGCCAGATATGAGCACAGGTGTGCCAAACGTCAACAGGCCGTCCTTAAATTAATTTCTTTGGGGAATCGGAGCTCTGGAATGCCATCAAGCAGGAGAGCGATGTGGGGTTTGTGCCAGCGAATCTCCAGCCAGGTTTGGTAGTGAGTGACAATGGCCGAAATCTAGTGGCAGCTCTGGGCCTAGGCAACCTCACTCACATACCATGTCTGGCACACGTGCTCAATTTGGTCGTGCAGAGCTTTCTGAGGGACTATCCGGATCTTGATGCACTGCTGCACAAGGTTCGCCTAGAGTGTGCTCACTTGCGGCGTTCCAGCATGGCAAGATCGCGCATTGCATCTCTTCAACGCCGATTCCGCCTGCCAGATCATCGCATCATATGTGCCCTCCCCACCAGGTGGAATTCAACGTTACATATGTTGGAGCGGTTGTGTGAGCAGCAGGCTGCAGTAATGGAGTACCAGCTGCATCAGGCGCAAACAAGTCGCACTGTGCGCCGGACACACTTCACCACCACTGAGTGGGCCACTATGAGGGACATCTGCCAAGTTTTGCGTGCCTTCGATGACTCCACGCGGATGGCCAGTGCAGATGATGCACTAGTCAGCATGACTGTCCCCCTTATCTGTCTGCTTCAAAAAACCTTACAAGCACTAAGTGAGGAGGTTTTTGAAGAGGTCGAGGATGAGTCAGAAATGCCATCTGCTTCTGGCAAGTCTGCGCAACGTGCCTCCACACAAAGGCCCAGGCAGGGGACACTTAGTGAGGAGGATGACGAGGAGTCAATGGAGGAGGAGGAACACATCTCTCCAGAGGAGGGAGGTACACAAGGCTCTAGTAGTCAGTGTGTACAGCGAGGGTGGGGTGATGCTGAGCAGGCTGAGATGCTGCCTCAAGCTGGGGTCAGCGTTTCCGGTCCAGTTGGCAGTCTGCAGCACATGGTTGATTTCATGCTGCAGTGCTTGTTAAATGACCGCCGCATCGCCAACATTCTCCACACGGCTGATTATTGGGTGTACACCCTCCTTGATCCTCGCTACCGGGACAACTTACAAAGCCTCATACCACAGTTGAACCGGGAGCGAAAAATGCGGGAGTACCAAGAAACACTTGTGCAGGCCATCATGTTCTCCATTCCCCCCGCAAGTGTTGCTGGTAGTGCTTTTCAAAGCAGCCATCTGGGTAGAGGCAGTGGAGGAAGCTCTGCACAAAGAGGTAGCAGAGGCAGTGCTGCAGGACAAGGCAAGGCCAGTATGGCCCAAATGTGGAAAAGTTTTGTGGGACCGCCACAAACGGCTACACCATCACAGACGGCTCCAGTCAGCAGGAGGCAACGTTTCCATCAGATGGTGACAGACTACTTGTCTTGCCCTGTTAGTGTACTCCCAGACGGCTCTTCCCCGTTCAAGTATTGGGTCTCTAAGCTGGATACATGGCCAGAAGCTTAGCCAGTATGCATTGGAGGTGCTGGCTTGCCCTGCTGCCAGTGTATTATCGGAACGCGTCTTTAGTGCTGCAGGTGGTGTGGTAACAGACCGTCGCACGCGACTAACCGCCGATAATGTTGACCAGCTTACTTTTCTGAAAATGAACAAGTCCTGGATCTCACCTGAATTTGACAGTCCTCTTCCAGAATAAATAATTGGCTGGCAACAGGATCCAGGTCTCCTGTTGTGTTCATGTTTCTATGACCTGAACTTTATTTCCTGGGCTACAGCAACGCCCGTTGTTGCTCAGAAGTGCTGTCCACACAGACAAAACACTCGCTCATGTGTAAGTGGGGTTCGGTAACGTCAGCTGATCCCCTGCTGTGTGTATGGCAAAGTGTCCTGCTCCCTCCACAGTCAAACAACCTCAGATTTACACCTGGCTCCAAGTAGGCCTCGGCCAACTTCCTGATTTTCCCTGGGCTCCGACACCGCCAGTTGGTGCTCAGAAGTGCTGTCCGCACAGACAAAACACTCGCTCATGTGTAAGTGGGGTTCGGTAACGTCAGCTGATCCCCTGCTGTGTGTACGGCAAACTCTCCTGCTGCCTACAACTTCTGACTACCTCTGATTTAATATGTTCTCTGATTTGCCCTCTGTCTCCACTCTGTTTTGAGTATTTTCTCTGGCCTACAACACCGCCTGTTTCTGCTCTCAAGTACCGTCTGCACAATCCACACTTGTTCCTGTGTTACCTGGGTCCTGTAACATCTGCTCATCTCCAGAGGTGAGTCCAGCAATGTCTCCTGCTTTGTCTACATTCCCACTACTTGTAGTGGAAAAGTGGACAGAGCAGGAGACATTGCCTGACTCACCTCTAGGGAGAAGCTGCTGTTACAGAACCCCAGTAACACAGGAACAAGTGTGGGTTTTGCAGACAGCATTTCAGAGCAGCAACTGGCGTGGTTGGAAGCCAGAGGAAATATTCGAAACAGAGTGAAGACAGAGGCCTAATTGGAGTACGTTGACAATTAGTAGTAGTCTAGAAACAAACAATCGAAAACTGCCACCAAGTAGGCCTCGGCCTACTACCTTATTTTCCCTGGGCTCCGACACCGCCAGTTGGTGCTCAGAAGTGCTGTCTGCACAGACAAAACACTCGCTCATGTGTAAGTGGGGTTCGGTAACGTCAGCTGATCCCCTGCTGTGTGTATGGCAAAGTGTCCTGCTCCCTCCACAGTCAAACAACCTCAGATTTACGCCTGGCTCCAAGTAGGCCTCGGCCTACTTCCTGATTTTCCCTGGGCTCCGACACCGCCAGTTGGTGCTCAGAAGTGCTGTCCACACAGAAAAAAACAATCGTTCATGTGAAAGTGGGGGTCGGTAACGTCAGCTGATCCCCTGCTGTGTGGAGGGCAAAGTGTCCTGCTCCCTCCAAAGTCAAAATACCTCAGCTTTACACCTGGCTCCTAGTAGGCCTCGGCCTGCACCCTGATTGTCCCTGGGCTCCAACAACGCCAGTTGGTGCTCGGAAGTGCTGTCCACACAGAAAAAAACACTCGTTCATGTGAAAGTGGGGTTCGGTAACGTCAGCTGATCCCCTGCTGTGTGGAGGGCAAACTGCTGCTGCCTCCAAATTGTAACTACTTCAGATTTAAACATTCTCTGATTTGGCCTCTGTCTCCACTCTGTCTCTAGTATTTCCCCTGACCTCCAACACCGCCAGTTCCTGCTCGCAGTTGCCGTCCACGCATTCCACACTTGTTCCTGTGTTCCTGGTGTTCTGTTACATGACCAGATCACCCAATGTGTGTCCGCCACTGTCTCCTGCGCTGTCCACCTTCCCACTGCAAGCGGTGGGAATGTGGACAGAGCAGGAGACAGTGGCAGACACACATCAGGGGATCTGCTGACATTACAGAACCCCAGTAACACAGGAACACGTGTGGATTGGTCAGACGTCTACTGTACGCATAAACTGGCGGTGTTGGTGGTCACGTGAAATCCTGGAAACAGAGTGGAGACAGATGCCTAATTGGAGCACATTGACAGTTTGTTGTAGCCTACAAACAATCTAAAACTACCACCAAGTAGGCCTCGGCCTTCACCATGATTGTCCCTGGGTTCCAACAACGCCAGTTGGTGCTCGGCAGTGTCTTTGGCACGGGTACTCCCTGTTGCCCAGCCTGGTTCCAGCACGTCAGCTGTTTCCGGGTAGTGTCAAGGTCACTATGCCACCAATCCGTTGTCCTGTCGTCTTGCGGCCGGGTTAGCCGACTCTACGGTGCCTGCAGTTTAGGTGACTCCTATGTGGGCTGCAGGAACTGGCACTGAAGGCTGGATCCATAGTGCCAATGGGACATGGACCCCCTGTAGGACTGTGGGTTTCGGGAACTGCGGCCGACTTGTGGCCTGGCTACTTTGCTTTGGATGGGTACCTTCTGCTACCCACCCGGGTTCCAGCACTGTCAGCTGGTTCTCGCCAGAGCCTTTGGCCTAGGTGCCTCCATCTCGGTATCCGAGGTCCAGCACCGTCAGCTGTTCCTTGGTAGTGCTTTCAAGCACAGGTACCTCCTGCCTAGTAACCGTTGTCCAGCAACGTCAGCTGTTCCTCGGTAGTGCCATTGGCTCTTGTAGCTTTTGCTACCCATCTGGGTTCCAGCACCGTCAGCTGGTTCTCCGCAGTGTCTTTGGCACGGGTACTCCCTGTTGCCCAGCCTGGTTCCAGCACGCCAGCTGTTTCCGGGTAGTGTCAAGGTCACTATGCCACCAATCCGTTGTCCTGTCGTCTTGCGGACGGGTTAGCCGACTCTACGGTGCCTGCAGTTTTGGTGACTCCTATGTAGACTGCGGGAACTGGCACTGAAGGCTGGATCCATAGTGCAAATGGGACATGGACTCCCTGTAGAACTGTGGGTTTCGGTAACTGCGGCCGGCTTGTGGCCTGGCTACTTTGCTTTGGATGGGTACCTTCTGCTACCCACCCGGGTTCCAGCACTGTCAGCTGGTTCTCGCCAGAGCCTTTGGCCTAGGTGCCTCCATCTCGGTATCCGAGGTCCAGCACCCTCAGCTGGTCCTTGGTAGTGCTTTCTAGCACAGGTACCTCCTGCCTAGTAACCGTGGTCCAGCAACGTCAGCTGTTCCTCGGTAGTGCCATTGGTTCTTGTAGCTTTTGCTACCCATCTGGGTTCCAGCACCGTCAGCTGGTTGTCGGCAGTGTCTTTGGCACGGGTACTCCCTGTTGCCCAGCCTGGTTCCAGCACGCCAGCTGTTTCCGGGTAGTGTCAAGGTCACTATGCCACCAATCCGTTGTCCTGTCGTCTTGCGGCCGGGTTAGCCGACTCTACGGAAAGTTTAGCCCCAAAGGGCCTAAACCAGGAACTGGAATTATTTGCTTCTTAAATATACTAATCACGAGTAATAATTGCCTTGTGATTGAATATAAATATATTAAATAATTTACATATGGACCATTTAAGTGATGCAATATTTATATTTTTAGATGTTGTAGTGCCATTGCGTGTGGATGTATCCACCTCCCTTTTTTATAGACTGGTTCTACATTATATTCTAATGCAACCATTAGGCCCCGTGAGAGATATACTTTTACATAATTTTACATTTTTAAGGTCTGGGAATCTTCCCGGCTGACCGTTCATATAAGCCCCCCCTTTTTTACGTATCTATCATTTGTGTTTTTAAATAATAAGTATTAATAAATAAGTTTTGATTTTAATTGATTTAATCTTTTTGCGAATATTTATTAACCCCTTCCCTCCTCCCTTTATTCCCTCTCTCGCCCTCCCTTCCCTTTTCATGCCATTTTTCCCCATTTTGCCGCTTGGTCGCACTTAGATCATGGATATAGTATTTTAAATCCCAAACAAACTCAATTAAGCATCAAGAGCAATCATTCATGCATTTGTTTATTCATTTATTTATTTACTCATTAAATCATCTAAGCACCTAATGAACCATTTATAAAATAATATACATCTAGTTAGTGCAGCTATATCTATAGCGAATAAATACAATGTGGGTTCCCTAGAAATATACATCTAGTATATGGCTTTTGCATTATGCACAGGGCTTATTGCTCTGTGTCCATTTATACATGTATATACCAATGGGGATATTTATAGTATTAACTAGCTGAAGAGCACGGCGCTGCCCGGGCATAGTAACTAACTGTGGTTAGTTACAACAAATTATAATTATCCTCCATCCCACCGTCCCATGCCCATATACCCATCATACATATCGTCCATCCCACAGTCCCGTGCCCATATACCCATCATACATATCCACCATCCCATAGGCCCGTGCCCATATACCCATCATACATATCCTCCATCCCATAGTCGAGTGCCCATATACCCATCACACACCCTCCATCCCATTGGCCCGTGCCCATATATCCATCATACACATCCTCCATCCCATAGTCCCGTGCCCATATATACCCATCATACATATCCTCCATCACATAGTAGAGTGCCCATATACCCATCACACATCCTCCATCCCATAGTCCCGTGCCCATATAACCATCATACATATCCGCCATCCCATAGTCCTGTGCCCATATACCCATCATACATATCCTCCATCCCATAATCCTGTGCCCATATACCCATCATACATATCCATCATCCCATAGGCCCGTGCCCATACACCCATCATACATATCCTCCATCCCATAGTCGACTGCCCATATACCCATCATACATATCCTCCATCCCATAGTCCTGTGCCCATATACCCATCACACATCCTCCATCCCATAGTCCCGTGCCCATATACCCATCATACATATCCGCCATCCCATAGTCCCGTGCCCATACACCTGTCATACATATCCTCCATCCCATAGTCCCGTGCCCATATACCCATCATACATCCTCCATCCCATAGTCCCATGCCCATATACTCGTCATACATACCCTCCATCCCATAGTCCAGTGCCCATATACCTATCACACATCCTCCATCCCATAGTCCCGTGCCCATATATACCCATCATACGTATCCTCCATCCCATAGTAGAGTGCCCATATACCCATCACACACCCTCCATCCCATAGGCCCATGCCCATATACCCATCATACACATCCTCCATCCCATAGTACCGTGCCCATATATACCCATCATACATATCCTCCATCCCATAGTCCAGTGCCCATATACCCATCATACACATCCTCCATCCCATAGTCCCATGCCCATATACCCATCATACATATCCTCCATACCATAGTCCCGTGCCCATATGCCCATCACACATCCTCCATCCCATAGTTCCGTGCCCATATACTCATCATACATATCCTCCATCCCATAGTCCAGTGCCCATATACCCATCACACATCCTCCATCCCATAGTCCCGTGCCCATATATACCCATCATACATATCCTCCATCCCATAGTCCTGTGCCCATATACCAATCATACACATTCTCCATCCCATAGTCCCGTGCCCATATACCCATCATACATATCCTCCATACCATAGTCCCGTGCCCATACCCATCATACATATCCGCCATCCCATAGTCCCATGCCCATATACCCGTCATACATATGCTCCATCCCATAGTCCAGTGCCCATATACTCGTCATACATATCCTCCATCCCATAGTCCAGTGCCCAAATACCCATCACACATCCTCCATCCCATAGTCCTGTGCCCATATACCCATCATACACATTCTCCATCCCATAGTCCCGTGCCCATATACCCATCATACATATCCTCCATACCATAGTCCCGTGCCCATACCCATCATTAGAGTTGAGCGATACCAGCCGATACTTGAAAATATCGGATCGGAATGGATCGGCCGATCTTAAAAAAAAGTATCGGTATCGCCGATTCCGATACCGGGAACCAATGCAAGTCAATGGGGCCAAAATATCGGAATTAAAAAAAACCCTTTCTTTCCTTGTAGGTTAATTCTACATGAAGAAAAACAACTAAGAATAATGTAGAATGTATTGTGGGAGGTGGAGGAGACATTAAAGCCATAGAGGTTTAGCCCAATCAAATGGAATAGCAGGAATTAAACTTTTTTTTTTAAAGATGTTAGGAGTTACAAAGATATTGACTATATTAGCCTCATTTATATTTTGCCAGACATGTATGTCTTCTTCTTCTACTTCCTTTTTTTACATTCTTCTTCTTCTTCTACTTCCTTTTTTTACATTCTTCTTCTTCTTCTACTACTTCCTTTTTTTACATTCTTCTTCTTATTCCTTTTTTTACATTCTTCTTCTTCTTCTTCTACTTCCTTTTTTTACATTCTTCTTCTTCTTCTTCTTCTTCTTCTTCTTCTTCTTCCTTTTCTTACATTCTTCATATTCTTCTTATTCAACAATTATTATTCTACATATTCAGCTTCTTCATCTTCTTCCTATTCTTCTTCATCATATTCTTGTTTGTGTCAGGCATTCCTGTAGTTGTTATCTAGAAAAGTTAGAAGTTTACACCTTCCATTCTGCCTGTCACAAAAGATTTACAACAGGATTTGTCCGCGTTCAGTTTGGCCTGCAGAAGCAGGCCTTTTCCAGGGGCACCACGAGGAGGAACGGACTCACCCCCATACACTGCTTAGTCTTCTTCTGCTTATAAATAAGATAATATCATTTGCTCAGAGTATTAGTCTTATGCTTAATGTTCTTCTGCTTTGTTTTTTTTATGCTTCTTTGTCTTCTCTCTCTTGTTGTTCTGCATCTTGGTGGTTGTCTTCCTGTTCTTTGTCCTCTTGAACCAGCTGACGGTACTGGCACCCGGAGGGGCAGCAGAAGGAACAAGAGCCAATGGCACTACCGAGGACCAGCTGACGGTGCTGGAACCCGGTTACTAAGCAGGAGGTACCTGTGCTACAAAGCACTACCAAGGACCAGCAGACGTTGCCGGAACTCGGATACCGAGATGGAGGCACCTAGGCCAAAGGCTCTGACGAGAACCAGCTGACGGTGCTGGAACCCGGAGGGGTAGCATAAGCTGCAAGAGCAAATGGAAATAGCGAGGACCAGCTGACAGTGCTGGCACCCGGAGGGGCAGCAGAAGGAATAAGAGCCAATGGCACAACCGAGGACCAGCTGACGGTGCTGGAACCCGGTTACTAAGCAGGAGGTACCTGTGCTACAAAGCACTACCAAGGACCAGCAGACGTTGCCGGAACTCGGATACCGAGATGGAGGCACCTAGGCCAAAGGCTCTGACGAGAACCAGCTGACGGTGCTGGAACCCGGAGGGGTAGCATAAGCTGCAAGAGCAAATGGAAATAGCGAGGACCAGCTGACAGTGCTGGCACCCGGAGGGGCAGCAGAAGGAATAAGAGCCAATGGCACAACCGAGGACCAGCTGACGGTGCTGGAACCCGGTTACTAAGCAGGAGGTACCTGTGCTACAAAGCACTACCAAGGACCAGCAGACGTTGCTGGAACTCGGATACCGAGATGGAGGCACCTAGGCCAAAGGCTCTGATGAGAACCAGCTGACGGTGCTGGAACCCGGAGGGGTGTCAGAAGTTACCCCTGAAAAGCAAAGTTGGCATGCCGCAAGCTGGCCGCAGTTACCGAATCACACAGTCCTACAGGGGGTGCTTGTCCTACTGGCACTATGGAACAAACCTTTCTTACCAGAACCCGCAGTCCACATAGGAAGCACCTAAACTGCTGGCACCCTAGCCTCGGCTAACCCAACCGCAACACGACATGGCAACTTGGGGTGGCAAACTGACATTGACACTTCCCGGAAACAGCAGGCAGGGCTGGAACCAAGCTGGGCAGGAGGGAGTACCCGTGCCAAAGTCAGTTATGAGCAGCAACTGGCGATGTTGGAGCCCAGGACAAGCACTTAGCAGGCTGAGGCCTGATGTGCTGTCAATTGGGAGGCAGCAGGACAGATTGCCATCAAAACAGCAGGGGAACAGCTGACGTTACTGAACCCCACAAACACAGGAGCTAGTGTTTTACTCTGTGAAGACGGCACTTCCGAGCAACAACTGGCTGTGTTGAAGCCCAGGGACAAGCACGGAGCAGGCTTAGGCTGCATTGAAGAAATTTTAAGATCGGTTGTAGACTACTAATTTGAACCAAGCTCCACTTAGGCCTGTGGCTTCACTGATTTTCGTATTTCCCCTGTCCTCCAACCCCGCCAGTTACAGCTCCGAAGTGGCGTCTGCACAATCCACACTTGTTCCTGTGTTACAGGTGTTCAGTCCGGTCAGTTAATCCCCTGATGTGTGTCCGGCAATGTCGCCTGCTCTGTCCACATTCCGATAATGGGAATGTGGACAGAGCAGGCGACATTGCCGGACACACATCAGGGGATTAACTGATCGGACTGAACACCTGTAACACAGGAACAAGTGTGGATTGTGCAGACGCCACTTCGGAGCTGTAACTGGCAGGGTTGGAGGACAGGGGAAATACGAGAGACAGTGGAGCCACAGGCCTAATTGGAGCACGGTTAAAAATCAGTAGTGGTACGACTGTGTAGGCAGCAGGAGACTTTGCCATCCACACAGCAGGGGATCAGCTGACATTACTGAACCCCACTGAGACACGGGAGCAAGTATCTCTTTCCGTGTGGACGGCACTTCCGAACTACAACTGGCTGTGTTGAAGCCCAGGAAATAGGAGGGTGTAGGCAGAGGCCTACTGAATTTTGAATGAGGTGACAGCAGGAGAGACTGCCATCCACACAGCAGGGGATCAGCTGACGTTACTGAACCCCACTGAGACACGGGAGCAAGTATCTCTTTCCGTGTGGACGGCACTTCCGAACTACAACTGGCTGTGTTGAAGCCCAGGAAATAGGAGGGTGTAGGCAGAGGCCTACTGTATTTTGAATGAGTTTACAGCAGGAGAGACTGCCATCCACACAGCAGGGGATCAGCTGACGTTACTGAACCCCACTGAGACACGGGAGCAAGTGTCTCTTTCCGTGTGGACGGCACTTCCGAACTACAACTGGCTGTGTTGAAGCCCAGGAAATAGGAGGGTGTAGGCAGAGGCCTACTGTATTTTGAATGAGTTTACAGCAGGAGAGACTGCCATCCACACAGCAGGGGATCAGCTGACGTTACTGAACCCCACTGAGACACGGGAGCAAGTGTCTCTTTCCGTGTGGACGGCACTTCCGAACTACAACTGGCTGTGTTGAAGCCCAGGAAATAGGAGGGTGTAGGCAGAGGCCTACTGTATTTTGAATGAGTTTACAGCAGGAGAGACTGCCATCCACACAGCAGGGGATCAGCTGACGTTACTGAACCCCACTGAGACACGGGAGCAAGTATCTCTTTCCGTGTGGACGGCACTTCCGAACTACAACTGGCTGTGTTGAAGCCCAGGAAATAGGAGGGTGTAGGCAGAGGCCTACTGAATTTTGAATGAGGTGACAGCAGGAGAGACTGCCATCCACACAGCAGGGGATCAGCTGACGTTACTGAACCCCACTGAGACACGGGAGCAAGTATCTCTTTCCGTGTGGACGGCACTTCCGAACTACAACTGGCTGTGTTGAAGCCCAGGAAATAGGAGGGTGTAGGCAGAGGCCTACTGTATTTTGAATGAGTTTACAGCAGGAGAGACTGCCATCCACACAGCAGGGGATCAGCTGACGTTACTGAACCCCACTGAGACACGGGAGCAAGTATCTCTTTCCGTGTGGACGGCACTTCCGAACTACAACTGGCTGTGTTGAAGCCCAGGAAATAGGAGGGTGTAGGCAGAGGCCTACTGTATTTTGAATGAGTTTACAGCAGGAGAGACTGCCATCCACACAGCAGGGGATCAGCTGACGTTACTGAACCCCACTGAGACACGGGAGCAAGTATCTCTTTCCGTGTGGACGGCACTTCCGAACTACAACTGGCTGTGTTGAAGCCCAGGAAATAGGAGGGTGTAGGCAGAGGCCTACTGTATTTTGAATGAGTTTACAGCAGGAGAGACTGCCATCCACACAGCAGGGGATCAGCTGACGTTACTGAACCCCACTGAGACACGGGAGCAAGTGTCTCTTTCCGTGTGGACGGCACTTCCGAACTACAACTGGCTGTGTTGAAGCCCAGGAAATAGGAGGGTGTAGGCAGAGGCCTACTGTATTTTGAATGAGTTTACAGCAGGAGAGACTGCCATCCACACAGCAGGGGATCAGCTGACGTTACTGAACCCCACTGAGACACGGGAGCAAGTGTCTCTTTCCGTGTGGACGGCACTTCCGAACTACAACTGGCTGTGTTGAAGCCCAGGAAATAGGAGGGTGTAGGCAGAGGCCTACTGTATTTTGAATGAGTTTACAGCAGGAGAGACTGCCATCCACACAGCAGGGGATCAGCTGACGTTACTGAACCCCACTGAGACACGGGAGCAAGTATCTCTTTCCGTGTGGACGGCACTTCCGAACTACAACTGGCTGTGTTGAAGCCCAGGAAATAGGAGGGTGTAGGCAGAGGCCTACTGTATTTTGAATGAGTTTACAGCAGGAGAGACTGCCATCCACACAGCAGGGGATCAGCTGACGTTACTGAACCCCACTGAGACACGGGAGCAAGTATCTCTTTCCGTGTGGACGGCACTTCCGAACTACAACTGGCTGTGTTGAAGCCCAGGAAATAGGAGGGTGTAGGCAGAGGCCTACTGTATTTTGAATGAGTTTACAGCAGGAGAGACTGCCATCCACACAGCAGGGGATCAGCTGACGTTACTGAACCCCACTGAGACACGGGAGCAAGTGTCTCTTTCCGTGTGGACGGCACTTCCGAACTACAACTGGCTGTGTTGAAGCCCAGGAAATAGGAGGGTGTAGGCAGAGGCCTACTGTATTTTGAATGAGTTTACAGCAGGAGAGACTGCCATCCACACAGCAGGGGATCAGCTGACGTTACTGAACCCCACTGAGACACGGGAGCAAGTGTCTCTTTCCGTGTGGACGGCACTTCCGAACTACAACTGGCTGTGTTGAAGCCCAGGAAATAGGAGGGTGTAGGCAGAGGCCTACTGTATTTTGAATGAGTTTACAGCAGGAGAGACTGCCATCCACACAGCAGGGGATCAGCTGACGTTACTGAACCCCACTGAGACACGGGAGCAAGTATCTCTTTCCGTGTGGACGGCACTTCCGAACTACAACTGGCTGTGTTGAAGCCCAGGAAATAGGAGGGTGTAGGCAGAGGCCTACTGTCTTTGTAATGCGGAGACAGCAGGAGAGACTGCCATCTCCACAGCAGGGGAACAGCTGGCAGTGCTGAACCCCACTAACACTTGAACGAATGTGTTTGGCTCTGTGGAGACGACACTTCTGAACACCAACTGACGCTGTTGGAGCCCAGGATTAGGCGAGGAGCAGGCTGGGGCCTACTGGATTTTGGCAGGTGAATGCAGCAGGAGACTTGCCATCTCCACAGCAGGGGAACAGCTGGCAGTGCTGAACCCCACTAACACTTGAACGAATGTGTTTGGTTCTGTGGAGACGACACTTCTGAACACCAACTGACGCTGTTGGAGCCCAGGATTAGGCGAGGAGCAGGCTGGGGCCTACTGGATTTTGGCAGGTGAATGCAGCAGGAGACTTGCCATCTCCACAGCAGGGGAACAGCTGGCAGTGCTGAACCCCACTAACACTTGAACGAATGTGTTTGGCTCTGTGGAGACGACACTTCTGAACACCAACTGACGCTGTTGGAGCCCAGGATTAGGCGAGGAGCAGGCTGGGGCCTACTGGATTTTGGCAGGTGAAGGCAGCAGGAGACTTGCCATCTCCACAGCAGGGGAACAGCTGGCAGTGCTGAACCCCACTAACACTTGAACGAATGTGTTTGGCTCTGTGGAGACGACACTTCTGAACACCAACTGACGCTGTTGGAGCCCAGGATTAGGCGAGGAGCAGGCTGGGGCCTACTGGATTTTGGCAGGTGAAGGCAGCAGGAGACTTGCCATCTCCACAGCAGGGGAACAGCTGGCAGTGCTGAACCCCACTAACACTTGAACGAATGTGTTTGGTTCTGTGGAGACGACACTTCTGAACACCAACTGACGCTGTTGGAGCCCAGGATTAGGCGAGGAGCAGGCTGGGGCCTACTGGATTTTGGCAGGTGAAGGCAGCAGGAGACTTGCCATCTCCACAGCAGGGGAACAGCTGGCAGTGCTGAACCCCACTAACACTTGAACGAATGTGTTTGGCTCTGTGGAGACGACACTTCTGAACACCAACTGACGCTGTTGGAGCCCAGGATTAGGCGAGGAGCAGGCTGGGGCCTACTGGATTTTGGCAGGTGAAGGCAGCAGGAGACTTGCCATCTCCACAGCAGGGGAACAGCTGGCAGTGCTGAACCCCACTAACACTTGAACGAATGTGTTTGGTTCTGTGGAGACGACACTTCTGAACACCAACTGACGCTGTTGGAGCCCAGGATTAGGCGAGGAGCAGGCTGGGGCCTACTGGATTTTGGCAGGTGAATGCAGCAGGAGACTTGCCATCTCCACAGCAGGGGAACAGCTGGCAGTGCTGAACCCCACTAACACTTGAACGAATGTGTTTGGCTCTGTGGAGACGACACTTCTGAACACCAACTGACGCTGTTGGAGCCCAGGATTAGGCGAGGAGCAGGCTGGGGCCTACTGGATTTTGGCAGGTGAATGCAGCAGGAGACTTGCCATCTCCACAGCAGGGGAACAGCTGGCAGTGCTGAACCCCACTAACACTTGAACGAATGTGTTTGGTTCTGTGGAGACGACACTTCTGAACACCAACTGACGCTGTTGGAGCCCAGGATTAGGCGAGGAGCAGGCTGGGGCCTACTGGATTTTGGCAGGTGAATGCAGCAGGAGACTTGCCATCTCCACAGCAGGGGAACAGCTGGCAGTGCTGAACCCCACTAACACTTGAACGAATGTGTTTGGCTCTGTGGAGACGACACTTCTGAACACCAACTGACGCTGTTGGTGCCCAGGATTACGCATGCCGCATGCAGAGGCCAATGGGCAGCGGTTTTTATGGAGGTTGTGGACTACTACTGATTCTAACCATGCTCCACTTAGGCCTCTGGCTCCACTGTCTCTACTATTTACCCTGGCCTCCAACCCCGCCAGCTACATCTCTGAAGTGGCGTCAGCACAATCTACACTTGTTCCTGTGTTACTGGTGCTCAGTCCCATCAGTTGATCCCCTGATGTTTGTCCGGCAAGTTCGCCAGCTCTGTCCTCATTCCCACTACTGGTTATGGGAATGTGGACAGAGCAGGAGACCTTGCCGGACACACATCAGGGGATAAACTGATGGGACTGAGCCACAGGAACACAGGAACAAGTGTAGATTGTGCTGACGCCACTTCAGAGATGTAGATGGCGGGGTTGGAGGTCAGGGGAAATAGTAGAGACAGTGGAGCCAGAGACCTAAGTTGGGCACGGTTAAAAATCAGTAGTGGTTTGAATGTTGATGGAGCTGGTGACTCTGCCGTCCACACAGCAGGGGATCAGCTGGCATTACTGAACCCCAGTAACACAGGAGCTAGTGTGTTTCTCTGTGCAGACGACACATCTGAGCGACAACTGGCTGTGTTGAAGCACAGGGATTATAGTTCAGGTGGTAGAAAAATGAACACACCAGCAGACCTGGATACAGTTGCCAACCACTAATTTAGTCTGTAAGAGGAATGGCAAAGTCTTTGGAGATCCAGGCCTTGTTCATTTTCAGAAAAGTCAGCCGGTCAACATTATCGGAAGATAGTCGCGTGCGACGGTCTGTTAGTACACCACCTGCGGCACTAAAGACACGTTCCGATAATACACTGGCAGCAGGGCAAGCCAGCACCTCCAATGCATACTGGCTAAGCTCTGGCCATGTATCCAGCTTAGAGACCCAAAACTTGAAGGGGGAAGAGCCATCTGGGAGTACAGCGACAGGGCAAGACATGTAGTCTGACACCATCTGACGGAAGCGTTGCCTCCTGCTGACTCGAGGCGTCGCTGATGGTGTAGACAATTGTGGTGGACACACAAAACTTTGCCACATTTGGGCCATAGTGGTCTTGCCTTGTGCTGCGGCACTGCCTCTGCTCCCTCTTTGTGCAGAGTTTCCTCCACTGCCTCGACGCACAGAGCTGCTTTGTAAAGCACTTGCAACAATGCTGTCGGGTGGAATGGAAAACATTATGGACTGCACCAGTGACTCTTCGTACTCCCGCATTTTACGCTCCCGGTTCAACGTTGGTATGAGCCTTTGTACGCTGTCCCGGTAGCGAGGATCTAGGAGGGTGTACACCCAATAATCAGCCGAGACGAGAATGTGGGCGATGCGGCGGTCGTTTCTCAGGCACTGCAGCATGAAATCAACCATGTGCTGCAGACTCCCAACTGCCAAAGAACCGCTGTCCCCTGTTTGAGGCGTGACCTCGACCTGCTCTGCATCACCCCACCCTCGCTGTACATACTGAGTAGAGGTTTGTGTACCTCCCTCCTCTGGAGAGATGTCTTCCTCCTCCATCGACTCCTCCTCATCCTCCTCACAAAGTGTCCCCTGCCTAGGCCTTTGTGAGGAAACACGTAGCGCAGACTGTCCAGAAGCAGATGGCATTTGGGACTCCTCATCCTCCACCTCTTCTGAAACCTCATCCCTTAGTGCTTGCAGTGTTTGTTGAAGCAGGCAGATAAGGGGGACAGTCATGCTGACTAGTGCATCATCTGCACTCGCCATCCGCGTGGATTCATCGAAGGCACGCAAAACGAGGCAGATGTCCTTCATAGAGGCCCACTCAATGGTGCTGAAGTGTGAACGGCGCACAGTGCGACTTGTTTGCGCCTGATGCAGCTGGTACTCCATGACTGCTGCCTGCTGCTCACACAACCGCTCCAACATATGTAACGTTGAATTCCACCGGGTGGGTAGGTCACATATGATGCGATGTTCTGGAAGGCCAAATCGTCGCTGCAGAGCAGCGAGGCGCGATCTTGCCGTGCTGGAACGTCGCAAGTGAGCGCACTCTATGCGGACCTTGTGCAACAGTGCATCAAGATCCGGATAGTCCCTCAGAAAGCTCTGCACGACCAAGTTAAGAACATGTGCCAGACATGGGATGTGTGTGAGGTTGCCTAGGCCAAGAGCTGCCACCAGATTTCGGCCATTGTCACACACTACCAAGCCCGGCTGGAGATTCGCTGGCCCAAACCACACATCGCTCTCCAGCTTGATAGCATTCCAGAGCTCCTGCGCTGTGTGGCTTCGATTCCCCAAAGAAATTAATTTGAGTACAGCCTGTTGACGTTTGGCCACGGCTGTGCTCATATCGGTCGTAACAGGCTCCTGCTCTGCTGTTTCTGAGGAACTTGAGTAGGAGGAGGAGTCTATGTGTACAGACTGGAGTCCTGCAATCCGTGGCGTTGGAAGAACACGTACAGCGCCACTCTCCAGATCCGTACCCGGCTCCACAACATTGACCCAGTGGGCAGTGAGGGAAAGGTATCGTCCCTGTCCATGGTTACTGGTCCACGCATCGGTGGTCAGGTGGACCTTGCTACTAACGGCGTTTAGTAGCGCATGTTTTATTTTGCCCTCAACATGTTTCTGCAGGGCAGGGATGGCTCGCCTGCTGAAATAAAAGCGGCTGGGCACGTTGTATTGGGGGACTGCCAATGCCATTAAGTCCCGGAAGGTGTCAGTGTCCACCAGCCTGAATGACAGCATTTCAACTGCCAGAAGTTTGGCAATGCCAGCATTCAGAGACTGTGCTCGGGGATGGTTTGCCGAGTAAGGGCGCCTTTTATCCCATGCCTGTGCTACCGATGGCTGTGATGGATGGGAACGTGCTGTTATGGGTGGAATCTGACAGGGTCTCCGGACAACAGTGGCAGAGGTTCTTCCTTGGCGATCCTGTGAGGAAGCCGAACCAGCAGTGTGTGAGCTGGAGGAAGAGGGCCCAACACGAACTGAAGAGGTGGTAGGTGGTGCTGTACGTTGGCCTACGTCTTGAGGGTGTCTCTGCAACTCCAACTCGTGCTTGGTGCGCACATGTTTCCACATATTTGTGGTATTGAGGTTGCTGACATTTCTCCCTCTTTTGACTCTCTGATGACACAGCTTGCATTTGACAAAGCAAATGTCATCTGCAACTGTGTCAAAAAAGGACCACGCACTGCAACTCTTGTGAGCGCCCGGTTTGCCTTTGGAAGGAGGAATGCTCCTAACGGGTGCCGAAGTGGAGGGTACAGGCAACCAAGTCTTCCCCCTCCCTCTGCCTCCTGTTTTGGCCGGTAGGGGAATCTCTTCCTCCGAGCTGCTCCCACCACCTTCCTGTTGCTCACGCCATGATGGGTCAAGGACCTCATCATCTTCCCTCCCCTCTTCAAACAGCTGCTTCTCCGGGGTTGTCTCGCCAGCACCGTACGCACCAGAAAGTGGCAACTGAGTCTCGTCATCATCTGATGCGTACTGAGGTGTGCTGACCATAGGCACTGGCCCACTCGCCTCTTCAGATTCAGAGGGACAAAGAAGTTGCGCATCACTGCATACTCCCTCTTCTTCACATTCAGGAATGCTGCTTGGCTGGCCCCCTCTTTCCAAGCCAACAGATTCCGAGAACAGAAGTAGAGATTGTGATGGCTCCTGTCCATGTCTCTCTGACTGCCTGGGCACTTTGGCAGGTGGTGAAGAGACAGATGGTTGCTCTTCGGTGCTCTGACCCTGAGAGGATGCGGAAGTAATTGAAGTCGATGCGTTAGCTGCCATCCATCCGACAACGGCTTCAATTTGTTCCTCCCGCAGCAGTGGGGTACGTTGAGGTCCTACAAAGCTGCGCATAAAGGACTGTTGCCTGCTAAAACTGGGGGATGCTGATCCACTGGTGCCCGCAGCAGGCCCAGAATCCCCACGTCCTCTACCTGTAGAATCCCCACGTCCTCTCCCTGCAGAATCCCCACGTCCTCTCCCTGCTGAAACTCCACGCCCACGCCCACGCCCCCGCGCCTTACTCCCTGCCTTCTTCATCTTGCAAGACTGCTTAAGATAGGCAAAAAAGGACAAAGGGGGGCCTTAGTGTGCTTATTCCTGAACAGCTGGTTACAGGTACAAGAAACACTAATTTTATGAAGTGTGTGTGTGTGGACTAGACTTTAATAGGAGCTGATGTGGCCTACACAAGTTCAAAATGTAGTGTTTGGTGAACTTTTTATGTGGTTTCTTTGTTTGAAACAAACTCAAAGTATGAGAACAAAGAATTGAAACTGATAGTATCACCAACTTTTTGGAGCTATTACAATGCAGGCAGGTAACCTACAATGCAAAAGATGAGGCTCCAAAAAAATTGGGTAATACTAATCTGGCTGCGCCGGCAGGGCACAAGCCAGAAAAAAAGGCTCCTCTATCTACTCCTATATAGTGTTTGCAACCAACCAATGTTGATGGATACGGATGGATGCACACTAATAGGAGAAGAAAAAATGAGCTGCACTCAGAGACAAATATGTGTGAGGCAGTGACGCACGTTGAGCGTCCTACAACCAGACGTAGCTGCAGGACACTCTACTCAGCGTGAGCTGCACTCACACACAGTCAGAGACCTCTCAGACAGCCGTCAACAGTGCAGCTAAGTGGGCACTGGCACTGACAGGCTGCAGAAAGGCTCCGCTGTGTACTCCTATATAGTGTTTGCAACCACCGTAGATGGAGACGGATGGATGCACACTAATAGAAGAAAAAATGAGCTGCACTCAAATAAAAATATGTGTGAGGCAGTGACGCACGCTGAGCGTCCTACAGCCAGACGTAGCTGCAGGACACACTACTCAGCGTGAGCTGCACTCACACACAGTCAGAGACCTCTCAGACAGCCGTGAACAGTGCAGCAAAGTGGACACTAGCACTGAAAGGCTGCAGAAAGGCTCCGCTGTCTACTACTAGTGTTTGCAACCAACGTATATGGATACGGATGGAAGCACACTAGATTGAAATTATTTAAAAAATGCAGCTCAAAAAATAAAAGATGTATGAGGCAGCAGTGATCACACTGGGTGGCCTACAGCCTGACGTGGCTGCAGGACCCACTCCACAGCGTGAGCTGCACTCACACAGCCCTTGCAGACAGCTGTGAAAACAGCGCTGCTAGGGAAAAGCAAGCTACAGTGGTGGTTTATGTAGCCTGGATAAAGCACAATATTGTTTTTAGAATCGCTATTTCTAACTGTCCCTCACAGTCTTCTACAGCAGCCTGTCCCTAACTGAATTCACAGCAGAGTGACCAGAAATGGCGGCTGCGGTGGCTTTTATAGTGCATCATGACATCATTTCGGCAGCCAATCACAGCCATGCCAATAGTTAACATGCCTACATGCCTAACAGGATGTGCCCACACTTCGGAGGATTCCCATTGGCTTAATCAAAGCAAGCAGGCTCATAGCATGATGGGAACTTCCTATTCCGATTCCGATCCCGGAATCCGATATGAAAAAAGTATCGGAATTAAGTATCGGAATTCCGATACCGCTAATATCGGCCGATACCCGATACTTGCGGTATCGGAATGCTCAACACTACCCATCATACATATCTGCCATCCCATAGTCGACTGCCCATATACCCATCATACATATCCTCCATCCCATAGTAGAGTGCCCATATACCCATCACACATCCTCCATCCCATAGTCCCGTGCCCATATACCCATCATACTTATCCGCCATCCCATAGTCCCGTGCCCATATACCTGTCATACATATCCTCCATCCCATAGTCCCGTGCCCATATACCCATCATACATCCTCCATCCCATAGTCCCATGCCCATATACTCGTCATACATACCCTCCATCCCATAGTCCAGTGCCCATATACCCATCACACATCCTCCATCCCATAGTCCCGTGCCCATATATACCCATCATAGATATCCTCTATCCCATAGTAGAGTGCCCATATACCCATCACACACCCTCCATCCCATAGGCCCATGCCCATATACCCATCATACATATCCTCCATCCCATAGTCCCGTGCCCATATATACCCATCATACATATCCTCCATCCCATAGTCCAGTGCCCATTTACCCATCATACACATCCTCCATCCCATAGTCCCATGCCCATATACCCATCATACATATCCTCCATCCCATAGTCCCGTGCCCATATGCCCATCACACATCCTCCATCCCATAGTTCCGTGCCCATATACTCGTCATACATATCCTCCATCCCATAGTCCAGTGCCCATATACCCATCACACATCCTCCATCCCATAGTCCCGTGCCCATATATACCCATCATACATATCCTCCATCCCATAGTAGAGTGCCCATATACCCATCACACACCCTCCATCCCATAGGCCCATGCCCATTTTCCCATCATACACATCCTCCATCCCATAGTCCCGTGCCCATATATACCCATCATACATATCCTCCATCCCATAGTCCAGTGCCCATATACCCATCATACACATCCTCCATCCCATAGTCCCATGCCCATATACCCATCATACATATCCTCCATCCCATAGTCCAGTGCCCATATGCCCATCACACATATCCTCCATCCCATAGTCCAGTGCCCATATGCCCATCACACATCCTCCATCCCATAGTTCCGTGCCCATATACTCATCATACATATCCTCCATCCCATAGTCCAGTGCTAGGGATTGGCGAGTCTACTCGCTAGGACTCGTTACTCGGCGAATAGTAAGGGACTTGCTGGACTCGTTACTCGGCGAGTCTCCCAGTGATTACTCGCACAGTAACGAGTCCAATGCAAGTCAATGGCAATCCTAGTTTTGTCAGAGTTTTTTTTTCTCACTCGCTAGACTCGCTATATCACATCGCTGTCAACAGCGAGTCTGAGCGAGTCTGAGCGAGTCTACGATTCCGAGTCCTGTATACTGGATTCGGGACTCGCTTATACAGAATCTGTTATGTTCCTACTAGGGATGGGCGAGTCTACTCGCTAGGACTCGTTACTCGGCGAATAGTAAGGGACTCGCTGGACTCGTTACTCGGCGAGTCTCCCAGTGATTACTTGCACAGTAACGAGTCCAATGCAAGTCAATGGCAATCCTAGTTTTGTCAGAGTTTTTTTTTCTCACTCGCTAGACTCGCTATATCACATCGCTGTCAACAGCGAGTCTGAGCGAGTCTGAGCGAGTCTACGATTCCGAGTCCTGTATACTGGATTCGGGACTCGCTTATACAGAATCTGTTATGTTCCTACAAGTTTCCAAGACAGCCTATGTCAACACACAGTGATTGTGAGCGAGTCTGAGCGAGTCTACGAATCCCGAGTCCTGTATACTGGATTCGGGACTCGCAAATATAGAATCTGTTATGTTCCTACAAAGCTTCCGAGACAGCCTAGCGTGTTAGGTCAGAAAACTTTTTTAGATGGACAAGCATGTTAGCCAATCATATTCAGTAATGTTGGTTGTGGCAGGACTATGATTGGCTTCTGTCCATCGTGATGCCTATGTCATGTATGAGAGGCGAGGCTGTATATAAGCCTTTTGCACCGCCATTTCCTCTACATTCCTGAGAGATCTGAGATAGAGCAGGGTGAGGTAGATGCTTGAGCAGATCATAGGGATTGTCAGTTAGTGTAGGGAAACTTCAAGATTCCTTATATTAAACCCAAACAGCTCTTCTGAGAGCTACCAGGAGGACAGAGGAGTACTGTGTAGACTGTAGGCAGGCAGGCAGGGAGGATCAAGCCTTACAGTGCAGTGCACAGTGCAGGGACTAGTGTGCAGCTTCACTGCTAGGTGTCAGCACACACACTTACCCCACCAGCAAGTGACGCCTACAGCATCACCTAACTCCATCTCGGTGACTGTGCATTTGTCAACAATGTCACAAAAACCACAATTTCCCAAAAAAGAGGATGCAAAGGGACGAGGTCGTGGCCGTAGCAGTCGTGCCCAAGAAGGCACTGGTACAGGTAGACAGATGAGGATTGATAGAGCTACCTTTCTCCTGTCTAGAATTCCCAGTACTCAACAAAAACGTGTATTGAGGCAGGAAGAGCATGACCAGATAACATCTTGGATGGCTGATAAGACCTCGACTACTGGTTCTGGCAGTACACAATCGTCCTTGCCAACACAGTCTAGTGTCGCTACAGACAACGCAGGGCCATCCAATCCTCAAAGTCTTCCTATTTCCTCAACCCATCGGCAGCAAGAGGAAAATTTGGACCGCGACCTTGGTCACTCCGATGATTTATTTGGTTCTTATCAGCCCTCGATTGCATCTGGCCTTTCTTTGTCACTGCCTGACGAGATACTTGAAGAAGACGTAATGTCTATTCATGGCCAAAGTTTGGAAGCACCTCGTACTGAAGAAAGCCACTTTCACCAAAGGCATACAGCATCTCAGGAGGTGGATAATGATGAGGATGATGAGACACACATCTCATCTGGCCAGCCTGCTCAGTCACGTTATCCAGAAGACTTTGAAGAGGAAGGGGTGGATGATGAGACCACAGATCCTACCTGGACTGTTGACATGCATAGCCAACAGAGCAGCCAGGAGGAGGAAATTGGCTATGTACCACCGCCAAAAGCACCAAGGCTTACTCCTTTCTCCAGAACACAAACTGTGACAACAGTTGCCCAAATTGTGTCAACTGTTGCACAAACTGTACCAACTGTTGCACAAACTGTAAACACAGTTGCCCAAACTGTGTCAACAGTTGGTGTTGTACAGAGTCATCCTCCTCTGCCTCCAATTCAACATAAAGGACGAAAAGCCATTGTGTGGGATTTTTTTAAGGATAGCACATCTGTACCAAATATGGTTATCTGTAACATCTGCCATGCAAGGCTAAGCAGAGGCATGGGAAAAGCAAACTTGAGCACCAGCAGTATGCGTAAGCATATGTCTGTTAAGCACTCAATTTAGTGGTCAGCCCATCTGGCTTCAAAATCAGTGCCTTCTGATCCCAACACTTCCAGGCCACCTCAGATCCATCCTTCACCAGCTAGTGTTCAGGCATCAGCTCCTGCTCAAACGTACTCCTCCCAAGCTGCGGTACAAGAGAGACATGACAGTAGTCAAGCCTCTGGTGAGTCTGCGACAAACGTCCAGTTGTCTGTGCCACAGATGTATGAAAGGCAGCGGAAGTACCAATCGACACACCCATTTTCCCAAAAAGTGACTGCGCAAATTGCAAAGTTGTTAGCTGTGGAAATGTTGCCGTTTAGGCTTGTGGGTACAGAGTCTTTTCGGGAGTTGTTGGCTGTGGCAGCACCACGATACTCTGTACCCAGCCGATACTTTTTCTCACGCAGTGCCGTCCCCGCGTTACACCAGCACGTGGTTACCAACTTAAAGCGTGCGCTAACAAATGCTGTAACCGCCAAAGTCCACCTAACAACGGACACGTGGACAAGTTGTTGTGGACAGGGCAGATACATCTCACTAACGGCTCACTGGATCAACCTGGTGGAGAGTGTCCCAACTTCTCCAAGTGGACCGTCTGCGATACTACCAACTCCACGAATAGCGGGCACAGCATCATTCCGGGTGTCTGCCTCATCATATATGTCCAGTACACAATCTGCTTCTGCAACTTCCTTGTCCACTGCTGAGCCGCCCGCACCATCATGTCCAAGTTGGGAGCTTTGCAGTACTGCTTCAGCAAGGCGACAACATGCTCTTTTGAAGCTTATCTGTCTAGGTGACACACCTCACACTGCAACTGAGCTGTGGAAAGGTCTTAAGCAACAGACTGATGAGTGGCTGGCCCCACTGCAACTACAACCAGGTCTTGTTGTGTGCGATAACGGTCGAAACCTTGTGGCGGCAATAAAGCACGGTAACCTTGTACACATGCCTTGCATGGCTCACGTGCTGAACCTAGTAGTTCAGAAATTCCTGAAAATATACCCCGAGTTATCTGACCTACTGGAGAAGGTGAGGCGAAATTGCGCCCACTTCAGACATTCCTCCACAGCAGTTGGAAGTCTTTCAGCCCTTCAAAACAAATTTAATTTGCCTAAACACAGGCTAATTTGCGACATGCCCACGCGCTGGAACTCAACATTCCATATGTTGGCAAGGTTTAATGAGCAGCAGAGGGCAATAGCGGAATATCAGCTGCAACATGCCCGTCACCCCGGAAGTCACAACAGACACATTAGTACTTTAGAGTGGGTCTGGATCGCTGACCTTTGCGAGTTGCTGGAGAACTTTGAATACTGCACCAAACTTGTCAGCGGTGATCAGTCGATTACTAGTCTCACCATCCCCATGCTCTGCCTGCTAAAAGAATCCCTAATGAATCTCAAAACAGAATCTTTGAGAGCCCAGTGGAAGGCTATGGAGCCAGAATTTAACATCGCTGATCCTAGCCAGCCAAGCCAATATCAGCAGGCTACATTGGGTCTGGAAGAAGAAGGTGATGAGGGTGATGATGAAGAAGATTTATTTTTCTGTGGTACTGATGTGAACCCTGATGGTACTCCCAACCCTACGTTTATGTCGGTACACCATGGGTGGGCTGAAGAGGAGGAGGCGGAGACCGATTTAGAGGCCATGATGCGTAGTGATCCTCATTCTGTTGTAACCGAGGAGATGAGTCTTTGCAGCTTAGCATACATGGCTGACTTAATGTCTTAATGTCTCTCCCAAGATCCACGCATCATTCACATCTATGACAGCGACCTCTACTGGTTGTCAACCTTTTTGGACCCACGGTACAAAGACAAATTTCCGTCGTTGCTCTTGCAGTCACCCAGGGGCTTAACGATGGTTTATTTCAAGAGGGTTGTTGTTGACAATTTGCTGACAATATCACCGTCTGACTCCGCTATACCCCGAAGTACCAGCTCTTTGCAACAGCAGCCTTTGGTTGGGACACAAACGCCATCAATGTCAAGAAGAGGTGGGGGTAAGATGTCCACCAAGTGGGCGATGTTCAACAGACCTTCCAATCAACAACGGATCATGCCTTCGGTCACCTTGAGTAGGAAACAACAATTGTCCAACATGGTGAACGAGTATGTCAGTGACAGTACCTGCTTCCTAACCGAGCCTTCTGTACCCTTTAATTACTGGGTTTCCAAGCTTCACACTTGGACAGAGCTCTCTTTGTATGCCTTGGAGGTGCTGGCCTGCCCAGCTGCTAGTGTGACATCAGAGCGTGTTTTCAGTGCCGCTGGGGGTATAGTCACTGATAGAAGGTCACGGCTTACTACTGAAAATGCCGACAGGCTGACTCTCATTAAGTTTAACAAGGACTGGATATCATCGCAGTTCGTAAGCCCCCCAGACGACAGTACCCAAATGTAGAGTAACCTAATCATAATTAATATGATTGGAAGATTGCGCTTTTAACATTATGCCATTTTAAGACAGGAAGTATCGGCATGACCCTCAGCTCAGACGATGTGATAAGTCATGTTCCTGCAACATTTGCTGCATGATAACAAAACTACGCAATCAGTAAAAATCATTTTACTTTACAAGTGCATCCGCTTGTGAGCATTTTTCATTTTATTTTTTTTCCATCCAATACAATACAGCCCCTTTGAGCTAATTTTTTGAGGCAACTAGCCTATGCCTGCATCGTGGGCATTGCTTGTACTATGCTCGTAGGACAAGCAAGTATATAGTATGGGCCACGCGCCCTCCTCTATTTCAAAAAAGACTTTATTAAGCCCTTTGAGCTAATTTTTTGAGGCAACAAGCCTATGCCTGCATCGTGGGCATTGCTTGTACTATGCTCGTAGGACAAGCAAGTATATAGTATGGGCCACGCGCCCTCCTCTATTTCAAAAAAGACTTTATTAAGCCCTTTGAGCTAATTTTTTGAGGCAACAAGCCTATGCCTGCATCGTGGGCGTTGCTTGTACTATGATCCTGCTGGAGCCTGGCGAAGGGTCCCACTGTACGCTCCGGAGAAAACGCATAGACGCGCTGTGTTGCAAGTAGACGTCCCAGCCTCTCGCATCTGTGTTCCTAGTCTGGTTGCCATAGCGAGGCATTAAGTAACCCCCCCAAACACAGGCACTATTTATTTGTCAGCAACATTTGTATGTGGAGTCATGATTTTACACATACTAACCAAGGTGCCTTCATGCGCCATGCGGGCTGTAAAGTACTTGCTAATGATGATGACTTTAAGCCCACCCACAAAACAACCTACACATCCATTACCTGAAAAAAGACATACACAAAGCTGTTTTTTGTAACTCTCTATTCACACGCCTTAACGGCAAACATGGAACAGAACAAAACAGAAAAAAACAAAAACAAATTGTGCACTGCACATTTTTTAGCAAAAAAGAAAAAAAAAAAACAATAAATTAACCTACAGATGGTGGTAGGTGGGCTCATTGGGTGGGGTAGGCTGTACCTGCCCACCATCACCCTGGTCCTGGAGGAGGTCCATGGCCCCACGTATGGCCTCCGCCACAGATTCTGACCCTGTAGGGTGGATCATCTGGGCCGGTGTGGGGAAATTGAGTAGGTCCCTGTTCACTGCCGAGAAAGGAGGTATAGGCCTCTGGGGCGGCACATAGCTGTCCCGGGGTGTGGGCCTGTGTAGGAGGTTGGAGGGTGACAGTTGCCACCGCTCCAAAAAATGAAAGACCTCGCCAGGGTGGTTTGGGGGGCGACTGGCATCAAGGACAATGTGTATTGCTGACCTTGTCCGCAGTGCTCTCTCCACTGGAATGAGAGCCAGGAACGGTATGAGACTGCGGGCAAAGTCAGCAGCATCACATTGTCCAAGCAGGTCATTTTGTGCCCCCAGGATCAGACCATGGCTGCTGCTGCTTGCAGTTGGCCATCCTGCTTCCTCCACTGCAGGAGGTTGGCCTTGGTGGGGAGTGAGTTCTTGTGGCCCTTCAACCTCCTCTCCTTGCGGCCGGCCATGCCCCAAAGCTGGTGGTGTTGGTGGTGGTGGTGGTGGTGCTGGTATTCCCACATCTTGTTCATCCACTTGAAGTCGTGGTGGTTCAGGGGCCTCCCTTGCCTCTTCAGGCAGCTGTGCCGGAGGATTTCTGTGCTGACGCCGCCTGCGGTAGTGAACAGCTCTGTGGCAAAATACACAAAAAATTTTGTGAATGGGTTGCATTTGGAAACAAAAACATAGGTCAAACATAAAATTTGCACGCTTTTTTGACTCTGTGTTTCTGTGTATTCTGTGTTTTCATTGTTGGCCTTAAGATGTAATTGCAGCAAATAAATTAAGGACATTTTGGCTCATGCCTCAACCAATATTCTATGTGCGGGTAGTGTTGGTCCTCGATTTTTTGACATTACATTAGAAATTTAAAAATTTGTGTGCACAATTACACTGTGCCCTGCCTTAGGCAGGACAGGTATTTAGGCACTTGATGACATATTAGTGGGCACAACTATTGCATTGACTTTTTGTTGTAACTTTATGTGGACAAAGCTATAGCCTGACACTGTGAGGCAAACACATTCTTCAGGGTTATTTGCCATCAGATGGACACTAAAAGACGCAGTGTGGGCGGCCTTGGTCTCAATACACATAACCCAGATCTATAGGGCAGGTGAGCAAGACAGGAAATGGAGTCCAGCAGCATAGGTGACACATGAGCATTCGGCGTTAGTGGCCTACACTCCTTGTTGCTGCCATGTAAGCTAATCAGGAATGTCTTGGTAAATAAAACCCACAAAACATATGGCTTGACTTTTGAAATGACTGTAATGGACATAGAGTATGGGGTTGTTTTTGAGCAGCAGGTCACACATCGTTGGTGCCAAACAAGGTGGTGGTATGCACAGATGGACAGTTTTACAATTATTCCAACGGGGCCGAACACAAAGCCGGGAGCAGTAAGGGCAAACTTCTGGTTTCCTAAAGGACCTTGGACATAAAAGCCTGTTGCACTGAAAATATGGCCCCCTTTAGATTGATTTTATACAGCATTAAAACACTATGTTTTTTGGAGGATTCGTAATGTGGCCATCAGTTAACGACAAAAAAATAAAATTCACATGTGGGCCCTAATATCTACACCATCACCTTGCAGCCCCAAATATACCCATGGGAAAACTCACCCACACGTATTTGTAGTGATACAGGGTATGTCCTCAAATGTGTGTGACTGTGTCAACAATCTGGGATTTGTGTACAAACAGTTTAGTGCAAAAGGGGTATATCCTTACAACGTTATTTAGCCGAAAAAAACACCCACAACTAAACGTGTAGGGATGTATGTGGCCCTTATGCAAGTGGAGGCCATTAGGAACACATACAAATGATGCTTACGACAGGCAAACCAGACAAGGCCACACACCTTAGAGGCCATTGCAGGGAAGAACATGGCTTTGTTCCACAAACATGCCAACAATAATAGCTAATTGTGAGGTCACGGAACATTGTGTCTGCCCACCCTGCAGAACATTGATTATTTGTCCCAACGTCACAATGTGGCTATAAATGTGTATGTCCTGGATCATTGCCAAAGGTAATAGAAATCTGTTGCACCATGGCAGAAACAAACTCCAGTGTGGGTATGTAAACCACCACACTCATTATAGAGCTTCATACGTAGACTGTGAACCCTCGTGGACAGGGTCCTCTCCTCTTGTACCTGTATGACCTGATTGTCTTCATTTACAGTTTTTTTTAGTTAACCCTTATCCTCATGTAAAGTGCCATGGAACCTAATGGCGCTATATAAATAAATAATAATAATAATAGTACACAACAGTGCTGCAGACACATACCTTGGCATACGGACCACCGGTTCTAGGAAGGACAACCGGTCGTAGTGGCGATACATCTGCCCTTGATCTGCTTCCGGTCCCCTCTCCAAGTTATTCCGGTGCTGCTTTTTATGCTGATCCCGGCAGCTCTTCCACCGTTTTGTAAGATTGTTAACTGTGAAATTATTTCAAACCGGGTTTAGACATGTGTAACATTTGAAACACAAAAAGTATGTGTACAAATCAACAATAACATTTTATTCATGTTGTGTGTGTATGTAATGTGTATACAAGGCACAGTGACACGCCAGTGTGGAACATCATCAACAGCATTACGGACATTGAGCTCACGTTGACACAATCACAAATGAGGCAGGGCACATGTCAACGCATAGAGAATGTAATAGTGCGGGCACCAGACTCCGCTCATTAGTGGTATTAATATACACCCAACCCCCTGGCCTTCAGAGCCAGGAGGACCAGCCCTTAAACTAAGTGTACTGTTGTGACCCCATCCAAATATAGGCAACCATGCGACGGCGCATGATAACACATTGAGGGTCCTGTATACCCTGCTATGGGGGGCCTGTAAACCCATGGGGGCCCTGTATACCCACTGGGGGCCCTGTATACCCACTGGGGGCCCTGTATACCCACTGCTGACGGCCCTGTATACCCACTGGGGACCCTGTATACCCACTGGGGGTCAAAAATACCCACTGGGGGCCCTGTATACCCACTGCTGGGGGCCCTGTATACCCACTGCTGGGGGCCCTGTATACCCACTGGGGACCCTGTATACCCACTGCTGGGGGCCCTGTATACCCACTGGGGGCCCTGTATACCCACTGCTGGGGGGCCTGTATACCCACATGGGGCCTGTATACCCACTGGGGGCCCTGTATACCCACTGCTGACGGCCCTGTATACCCACTGGGGACCCTGTATACCCACTGCTGGGGGCCCTGTATACCCACTGCTGGGGGCCCTGTATACCCACTGCTGGGGGCCCTGTATACCCACTGGGGGCCCTGTATACCCACTGCTGGGGGCCCTGTATACCCACGTGGGGCCTGTATACCCACTGGGGGCCCTGTATACCCACTGCTGGGGGCCTGTATACCCACGGGGGCCTGTATAGCCACTGCTGGGGGGCCTGTATACCCACTGAGGGCCCTGTATACCATAATATGGGGGCATGTATACCCACTGGGGGGCCTGTATACTCTGCAGGGGGAGCTGTATACTCTGCTGGGGGGCTGTCTACCAGTGATAGCCGCTGTATACCAGGATGGCGGTCAATATGTTTTCCCAGTTTTTGGGGGCAAAAGTAGGGGGGTCGGCTTATACACGGGTCGGCTTATACACGAGTATATACGGTAAATGCAATATAACGTGTGAACACATTTAACTTACCCATATTGCTCTGTGCATCATGGCCACTGCGATGGAATGCAGGGAACATCACTTGAGCGATCTCCCTCCAGGCTGTAGTCCGCTGGATGTTATGCCCATAGGCAGGGTCAGTGGGGAGCCAAAGCAGGGGCCAAGCCTCCACCAGATCAATCAACTGCAGCATGTTGACAGTGACACGGGCCATGATTGCTCTGTATTGCTCTGTGTGTGTGTGCATATGTCAACTCGACTCGGATTATTTCCTGTTTGCTCAAAGCATGGTGTGTGCTAGAGAAAATCGCTTCCCTCGCCTCATCGGCGCTAAATAAGACAAACAAATGCGAGTTTGGACTCGGACACAGCAGCAACAAACTGTTGCGAGTGGGGTTTACAAATCGCCAATGCAAGCGCTTTCCAAGACACATCTGCGATTTGTAAATCGCACATTACTTGCTAAGACTCGCTTCCCCATTCATTAACATTGGACTCGCTAGACTCGCAACGAGTAGCGAGTCCCGGGCTCGGACTCGCTAGAGTCAAGCGATTCCGAGTAATTTAGGACTCGCCCATCACTATCCAGTGCCCCTATACCCATCACACATCCTCCATCCCATAGTCCCGTGCCCATATATACCCATCATACATATCCTCCATCCTATAGTCCTGTGCCCATATAGCCATCATACACATTCTCCATCCTATAGTCCCGTGCCCATATACCCATCATACATATCCTCCATACCATAGTCCCATGCCCATACCCATCATACATATCCGCCATCCCATAGTCCCGTGCCCATATACCTGTCATACATATGCTCCATCCCATAGTCCAGTGCCCATATACTCATCACACATCCTCCATCCCATAGTCCCGGGCCCATATACTCATCATACATATCCTCCATCCCATAGTCCAGTGCCCATATACCCATCACACATCCTCCATCCCATAGTTCCGTGCCCATATATACCCATCATACATATCCTCCATCCCATAGTCCCGTGCCCATATATACCCATCATACATATCCTCCATCCCATAGTCACGTGCCCATATATACCCATCATACATATCCTCCATATCTCTGGTGAAATGAAAGATGCTTAGTGATTGGATGAGGCTATGTGGAGTGGGCGTGGCTGACACACACACATGAGAAAACTGTTGCTCATAACAACCAATCACAGCTCAGCTTCTTTTAAACAACTCTGGTGAAATGAAAGATGCTAAGTGATTGGGTGAGGCTATGTGGAGTGGGAGTGGCTGATAAACACACATACACTCATTTTTGTATATATAGATTAACCATTGATACCAGTTCACTCTTTATGCACAGCCATTTACATCCAGGCTTGTCTTCATTTACATTTGGGACACCAACTAGTACTTGGTTTCACACTTCCTGGACATTTCTATGTGCTTTTATGTGATTATCTCACGAGTTAAGATATGTTTTTTATAATCATCTTTGCATTGAAGGTTCAATATTGTGGTGTCCCGCATTGAGCCATCTAAAGCTGGTATCACACTTGCGGTTTTTTGCGCTGTTATTTAGCGCTAAAAAACGCATGCGTTTTTTCCCCTATATTTTGCATGGGATGTGCTTATGTGCGCTTACCCATGCGTTTGTATGCGTTTTTGTGCGCATGCGTTTTTTTACAGTGTGTGCTCGGGCGCACAAAATGCAACTTGTTGCATTTTTTGTGCGTCCGACTTGCCCCCAAAAAACTCATGCGCACGCTATGCACTTTTCTACAGCAAGACACCCATTGTAAGTCTCTGGGTACGCATACGTGCGCATTGGCATGCTCATGTGTGCGTTTTTTTACGCATGCGTTTTTTTGTTGTACATTGGTTAGACATTGGTTATGGTAAGGGTTAGGGTGAGTTAGGGTTAGTAGAGTCAGGGTTTAGGATTAGGGTTAGGGTTAGGTTAAGGGTTAGGGTTAGTTAGGGTTTAGGGTTAGGGTTAGTGTTGGGGTTAGGGATAAGGGTTAGGGGTTGGGGTTAAGGTGTAGGGTTAGGGTTAGGGGTTAGTAGGGTTAGGGTTAGGGTTAGGTTAAGGGTTAAGGGTTAGGGTTAGTCAGGGTTTAGGGTTAGGGTTAGTACTACTAACCCTAACTAACCCTAACCCCTAACCCTAACCCTAATAATATCTTGATTTTTTTGGTGAGGACAATGTTGAAAAAAACGCAAACGCACTAAAAACGCATACAAATGCATAAAAAACACTGCATTTTTTTCCTGCATATGCTTGAAAAAAAACGCAGTGGTTGCATGCGTTTGTATGCATTTTTTCCATGCGTTTTTGTGCGCATGGAAAAGCCTAACTGGTATTTTCTTCTCTTACAATTAGTGTTTGTTCCTAGTAGCAAGCGCAGCATCATTCTAATAGACATTTGTATTTTTTCTGACAGAACTGACACTTTCTCTGTCTTGATACCAGCAGCTAAGGACTGTTTTTTTGGGGGTCTGAGCGCCAGTGTGTTTATTCTAGTAAAAACATGATAGCAGTCTTGGAGAATAGCCAGGGGTGAAGCCTCTGGGGCCTGAGACTACACACATTGAAAGATTAGTCAACAATTAGCCTATCGGTGGCGCACTTCTATGTATGTACCTCGATGGTTATTGTTTTCTAAGGCAGCAGTCAGGGTTGTGGGGACAGAGCTAGGGACAGTGAATAATCGTAACAGCAAAGAAAGATTACAAGAGATGTGCTGAGGTTTATGGTCAGTAACAAACAAATAAAGTTGCACTCCGTAGTGTTAAAGCAGGTAAATATGAAATATGAATATAATTACTGCTCTAGAAAAAAAAAAAAAATGGAGATACTTAGCACATAATTTGGCCAATTCATGCATGCCCAGCAGCCAACGACAAGGCGATTTAGGCTAAAGCCTGAATTTTTGGGTAAGTAGGATCCTGCTGCACTTAAATCTGCCACAGACTGGACGGTGGAGATGTCAGTCAGAGAGCTTATATATAAATAGCAAAAGACTGATTGACACTTCTTAGGCTACTTTCACACATCAGGTCTTCGGCGTCAGGCGCGATCCGGCGTCGTGCCGGAGCGCCGGATCCGGCAAATATTTTGTAAAACCGGATGTGACGGATCCGTTTTTCTGCCGGATCCGTCTTGTTCTTCACAGACAAAACCGGATCCGTCTCATCCGGTTCATCCGGTTTTTGTTCCATTTTTCGACGGATTACGCCGGATCCGGTTTTTAAAATTGACCCTTGTGGCCTTCTGAACGGGATTGGCTACTGAAAATCTATATATAGCATGTTCCTACAGCCCTTCTTTGACAGGTTGGAGAGGAGAAAGTGCAGGTTGGAGAGAAGAGCAAGTGACTGGCGAAGATGGATGTTGTCATTGGAAATATTTTGAAGAATTTGGCGGATTTTACAGCGGAGGCGAATCGTTTGAGGGTGATTGTTCTGGAGAAGGAGAGAGCGAGACAGCAGCGCATCAGACATCTTAGACGACGTTTGTGGATCCACCCCATCACAGCCAAGAGAATGACGCGTTGGGTCTATTCTACACTCTGCATGGACCTTAGACGAAACCCGGAGAAATTTTTTGGATATGTTAGGATGAAAATGGAGAATTTTGATTACTTGGTGGAGCGCATTGCACACCTCATAAGAAAAGCGGACACCTATTGCCGCTTCTCCATTTCACCCGCAGAGCGTCTGATGGTGACTTTAAGGTAAAGCCACATTTATTGGATGTGCTCGCATCAGAGCACACTTTCACTGCAATCTTGTTGGTGGTAGTTTGTATCTCCAAGTGTTATAGCTGAGTTTTGGTATGTAATGCTGTGATTTTAAACTAATTGATTGTTTTTTAATTCCCCACAGATTTCTTGCAACTGGAGAATCCCTTTCGTCACTGCATTTCCAGTACAGACTCGGGATTTCCACCATATCTGGAATAGTGAAGTACACATGCCGTGCACTGTGGGACTCCTTAGCTGAAGAGTTTTTACCAGAGCCCACAACAGAGAGGTGGATTGAAATTTCAGAAAAGTTTCAACAGATATGTCAGTTTCCCAACTGCTTGGGCCCTGTGGACGGGAAACATATCCGCATTGTAAAGCCAGCCGGATCGGGATCGGAATATTTCAATTACAAGAAATATTTTTCCATTGTCCTCATGGCCATCGATGACGCGGAATACAAATTTATTGCTGTTGATATTGGGGCCTATGGCCGCTCCAATGACTCTCAAGTTTTCAAACTGTCTGCCATGGGGCGTAAACTGTATGGAAACACCTTCCAGTTCCCATCCCCTAGACCGCTGCCGCAAACATCTGGTCCACCTATGCCATTTGTTTGTGTAGGGGATGAAGCCTTCCAGCTGTCAGAACACCTTTTGAAACCGTACTCTAGCAGAGGATTGTCAAGAACAAAACACATTTTTAATTACCGCCTCACAAGAGCAAGAAGAATGGTTGAATGTACCTTTGGTATTCTGACAGCCAAATGGCGGGTCCTATTGACTGCGATCAACCTCAAGACAGAAACTGTGGACGAGGTGATCAAAGCTTGCGTGGTACTCCACAATTTTGTTATCTGCAAGGAACCCATTTCCATTGACACCTCTGAAGAAACCACCTTGCAAGATTACCATGACATTACCACTAGAAGTTCTGTGACGGTTTCAGTAATGAGGGACAATTTTGCACTATACTTTATGTCACCTCAAGGCAGAGTACACTGGCAGGATGACAGAGTGTGAAAGATTTGTGCCCTTAACCAAACTTGTGTACCAACAGTATATACCTTTGCCAACCAAAGTTGGCTATCTTGTCATGGTCTTACTATTTTTACCTTTAGGCCACAGGTGTGTACCTGGTTGTGTTTTATGCAAAGTATTTCACCTTTTAACAAAAGTTGTGTACATTGTTAGGAAATCACCAACAATAAACACAACTTTTTAGGTGAAATACTTTGCTTCCAACACAACCAGGAACACAACTGTGGCAAAAAGGTAAAATTTACCCACAGTTATATACCAGGTTTTGAATACCTTTTGACCTTTGAAATTATTTAACCTTTTTTTGTAAACATATTTCGCCGCAGAAAGAAATGAGAGACAACCATTGTAAAAGTAATTTAACTTTTATTTGAAATTTTTTTTTTTTTTGTAAAATGTTTTTAAAGTTAGTTAAAAAAACTTTTTGAATAAATGTTTGAAAACAAACAAATGGGCATTTTTATTAAAAAAAAAACATTACAACTCGGTGTAGTGTGGGGTGGAAATACTGCTGGAGGGGCTGCGGGACACTTTGACACTGGGAGTGTGGAGAGAGGACTGGGATCGTGGTGGGGAAGGAACAGTTAGAGGTGAAGGTGTGGAAAAAGCTACAGAATGGGTGGACATGTGGGAGGCAGAAGAGGTGGTGGGCGGTGGAGTGGAGGGTTGGGCAGGGACTGTAGGACCAGATGATGTTGATGGCAAGTTGTATGGGGAAGGAGTTTGGTACGGGGAAGGAGTTTGGTACGGGGCAGGTTGCTGGAAGTGGGGAGATGTCTGGTACTGGGGATGTTGCTGGTACTGGGGAGGTTGCTGGTACTGGGGAGGTTGCTGGTACTGGGGAGGTGGCTGGTGCTGGGGAGGTGGATGGTATGTAATAGGAGGGGGAGGATGGAAAGTGGCTGGAGGGGGTGCAGGTGGAGGAACTACTGTGGTGGGAGGAGGAGGTTGGGAGGTAACTTGCTGGAGAGCACCGTGGCATGAATGCATTACATGCATCTGCTGGGTAGGAGAGAGCGTTTCCATGCGCTCCACAACAGACCTGAAAAAGGTGTGGTTTGGCGAAGATCTTGCTTCTGAATGCATGGTTTGCAGAAGTGTCTTCACCTCCAGAATGCTGGAGTTGATCTGCTGAAAGCCTGCGGAGATTTGCTCTGACAAGACTTTTAGACAGTTCTGGAAAGATGCATTCAGATGCAAGAACTCTGGCGCATAAGTCTTTTCCTGACCCCTCTGCCGCTGCCGCCCAGTACCCGCAGGTGTACTAGAGGTGGCAGGGGCAGAAGGGTGGGGTAAAGGGAATGCGATCTCCTCACCAGCAGCTTCATGTAATGTAGGCGGCCACGATGCTCCTGTGCTGGTGGATGGGACAGATGGGTCGAATGTGTGGGAAGGCTGGGAAGCTGCAGATGTACCGGGGCGGTCGAAGTGTCCCTCTGTGCCGGTCTCCTCAGGGATCGCCTCAGAAGGGTCCAACCGTGCAGGCTCCCGAGTGCTGCTCACCGTGCTGTGGAATAAAGAGAAAAAAAAACAATTAAAATAGTGACATGGTATGGCCCTGGCTGAAAAAAAAAAGTTACATCTAAACATTTTTTTGTCACATGTGGTGTGTAATATTTACCTTCTGGTGACCATTGTATCCCGGAGGAACGACAGGGCTCGTGCGTACTTGTACTTGCTCCTGCGTCCTCCAGATCCACTCGGGGCCCGCATCTCTTTATTGAACTCCTTCTTGAAACGATCCCTCACAGACCGCCACCGCTTCACAATTCTCTCCCCTGAAACGAGAAAGGACAAAGTGGTTAGTATACAACATCAGTGTTTCCCAAACTCCAGTCCTCATGGTCCACAGGGGTCATGTTTTCAGGATTTCCAAAGTAAATAGAAATCCTGAACACATGATCCGTGGGGACCACGAGGACTGGAGTTCGGGAAACACTGGTTTAAATCAAGCAACCGGTACTGTATATACTTACGCTCTTTAATCTGGGCCCGAGCATCGAGGTCCTCCCAGCGGTCCACAAGGAGCGAACAGATTTCCTCCCAGAGTCGTCAGGTAACGATAAGGTCAGCATGGCGGCGGTCAGCCATATTCCAGAGCGGCTCCCTTTCTCTGACGAGATCGATGAGGTGGTCCACATCGATTCCTCCATCCTCACCGTCAGAGTCGGGAGCACGCTGTGAAGGCTGTTAAAGAAAAAGACAAAAATAACATAATTAGCCTCCACAAAAGAAATGAAATAAAAAGTGCAAAAAAACAAAGCAAAAATATTTATACTTACACGCTGGTGACCGCCGCGTTGCTGTCGCCGACGACCCTGGGAGGCACTGCGAGGACCTCTTGGCCGAGCACCAGATTGGGAAGACTAGAGAAGAAAACAAAAAATGTTATGTCTTTGGATGTAGGCATTTGTTTGCTGTGTGTGGTCTGCAGAACATTGTTTTCTATGTGTTGTGTGTAGTGTGATGTTGTGTTTCTGCGTTTGATGCAAAAATCTTACCAATTGTGAGCCCACTCCAAGTGTCTGTCCACCCCTTCCTTCTTCTTCTGGGAGCTCCTCTTCATCTTGTGATTCCTGTTTTGAAATAAAAGGCAATGAATAGACATATATTACAGAGATGATGGATTTTGGAAATAAAAACTTACCGTCAAACGCTGACGATGTGAGGGAGGGCTCCCAGAAGAAGATGTGCTGTCTTCCTGCTGGCCAGACTCCATGGCTGTGGGTGGTGTTGCTGCTGCCAGTGCTGCCATTGCTGCTGCTGCTGCTACATCTCTTGGGCGGCTGTTGAATAAAGAGAAACAAAGGGCCAATGAATATCTTGATATTCCATGACCCTAGTTTGGAGGAATGGGGGATTTGATAATTACCATCTCTCATCTGCTGCTGGACTCCCCTCCCGTTGTTCAGCATGCTGCTCCATTTGGGGTGGTGGTGGTGGTGCTGATGGTGCTGCTGCAGATGTCGCCTGCCTTCTCCTGCACCTGGTTCTTGTCTTGGGTGGCATGTTGGGTGTGGCTGAGGGTCCCCCTGTCTTGCTTTTATATATGTGTCTTGTGGGCAGAGCTACTGAGCATGCTCAGACCAAAAAAAACGGATCCGGCCACCGGATCCGGCTGTCGCCGGATCAGGCGCATTGCGGTGCTCATAGGCTTTCATTGTGTGAAAAAGCCGGACACGCCGGATCCGGCGTGTCCGGCTTTTTCGCCGGAGACAAAAAACGTTACAGTAGCCGTTTTTTTCAGACGCCGGATCGCGACACATTGCCGGATCCGGCGAAAACCGGATGAAACGCATGGCCATCTGGCTCGATCCGGCTCTAATGCAAGTCAATGGTGGGGAAACCGGATCCGGCATTGCATTTCGCCGGATCCGGTTTTTGTCAAAAGCGCCGGATCGCACCTGACGGCGAAAACCTGATGTGTGAAAGATGCCTTAATCAGAAAAATGCTGTGTACAGGTGTGAACTAGGAGTAGCCAACTCTATACATAACAGATAAAGTTGCACTCTGTAGTGATAAAAGCATGTAAATATGAAATATATGAAATGTAAATAGCAATACTGCTCTGGATAATAAGATAACAATGGAGGGCCTGAGACTGTACCTCTTGAAATCTTATTCCACATTTAGCCTATTGGTGTCGTACCTCTATGTGTGTAGCGTGGGTTTAGGTACAGAGAATAACTGTAATGGCAAAGGAAGATTACAAGAGTTGTGGTCAGGTTTATTGTCAGTAACTTGCTGATTGCCAGTTATTTCATTTCTGCTTGCTGACCTGTGAATAGTTAAAAATTAAGTTGTTTCCACTGAGCCTGCATTTTCTGTGTCCTTGTGCAATTCCTGCATAATCAGAGCCAGCTGGAGAGCACAGCCACAGGAAAAGTTCATACAAAATTTGGGAATGATCCAGTGGAACCTAAACAGCATATTAGCACATACAAGACAAAGAGGCAGAGCACCAAGTAGATGCAGGCAATTTCAAAGTCATGGCTGACCAGCAGAATGCCTTGGCCATCTTGGTTGGTGTAATTATTTCTCTGGTTGCCTTATTTTAGTGTAAACAATTATTATTATACATTTATATAGCGCCATTTATTCCATGGCGCTTTACAGGAAAAAGGGGAAATATAGACAAGTACAATAAACATGTGCAAGACAAGGGACACACAAGTAGAGAAGGAGAGAGGACCCTGCCCGTGAGTGCTCACAGTCTACTGGGATGGGTGAGGATTAGAGTTGAGCGAAACGGGTCAGTCATATTCAAAAGACGGCGACTTTCGCTGAAGTCGGGTTTCATGAAACAAAACCCGACCATAGCGTGAGGTCGGCCACGAAGTCGGCGACCAGAGCGCAAAAGTCGCGTTTCAAAAGATGCTTTCAGCGCCCTTTTTCAGCCAATGATGGAGGACGAACACTGTGGGCAACGCGATGACTTAGGCATCGGTCACCACCATCTTTGAGAAGGGCATGCAAGTGATTGGCTTGCATTGTGTGGCGTCACAGGGGCTATAAAAGGGCGTGAATGCCGACCGCCATCTTACTTCTGCCGATCTTAGCATTAGGGAGAGGTTGCTGCTGCTGATTCAGAATAAGGGAGAGCGTTAGGCAGGGAAGAAGAACCCAAAAACTGCTTCTGCTGTTAGCGATTTCCACTTACAATACAACATTTTGTGTGCAGTGACAGGGGAGGCTATATTTTTGTGCATCAGCTCTGTTGGTTATTAGGCTGCCTTATAAGGCTCCCTGATAGCTGCATTGCTGTTTGCACACTGCTGTGTAAACTGCTTTTTTAAAAGCAAAAATACTTTTCTTCCTCTTTTCTGCACACTTACCAGGCGTTCATTTTTCCACCCTTTTGTGTGTGCAGCAGTCCTGCTTATTAGGCTGCCTGCGTCCATACTTGGACTGAGAGCATCATTGTCAGCATCCTCAAATCTCTAGTGAGATCCAAATTTTCACCAGTCCTATAGACACCCTCCACCTTGTCATACACCATCCAATTTCAGCCTGTTACATTGAGGTGTAATCTCTACTGGGCCTGAGACAATAGTTCAGCGTTCTCAAATCTCTAGTGAAATCCAAATTCTCACCAATCCTATAGACACCCTCCACCTTGTCATACACCATCCAATTTCAGCCTGTTACATTGAGGTGTAATCTCTCCTGGGCCTGAGACAATAGTTCTGCATCCTCAAATCTATAGTGAGATTCTATTTTCACCAATCCTATAGACACCCTCCACCTTGTCATACACCATCCACTTTCAGCCTGTTACATTGAGGTGTAATCTCTCCTGAGCCTGAGACAATAGTTTTGCGTCCTCAAATCTATAGTGAGATTCAAATTCTCACCAATACTATATACACCCTCCACCTTGTCATACACCATCCAATTTCAGCCTGTTACATTGAGGTATAATCTCTACTGGGCCTGAGACAATAGTTCTGCGTCCTCAAATCTATAGTGAGATTCAAATTCTCACTAATAGTAGACACAACTTCTACCTTGTTTTACAGTACCATATAGCTGGTGGTATTTTGGGTACATTTTCACAAAAATGAGGAAGTATGGTGGAAGACGCCATGGAAGTGGGCGGGGGTTGCCAGCTGGTCCCGATGGTGGTGGTGTTGCATCTGTTGGTAGTGGCAAAAGCAAAATAGCACCTAAGGCAGGAGGTGTTGAGCCTGCGTCATCGTCTGGCTCCACAAGGCCTCGAAGGCTCTCTTTTCTGGGAGTAGGTAAACCACTTTTAAAGCCGGAGCTTCAGGAACAAGTTTTGGCTTACGTTGGTGACACAGACACCAGCTCTCTTGCCTCCTCTTCTGAAGATTCAAAAAATAAAAGCACTGAGTCATCAGTGGAGGCTCCTGGTCAGGAACAACACCTTTCCTTGTGTCCTTCACCCTTACCAAAAGTGAAGGATGTGGCAGGCCACACTACTGATTAGTCCATGGAGCTCTTTTCACATACCATGCCTGGGCTAGCAAGTCATATCGTGAATTCCTCATTCCAAGATGAATCTGACATGGAGTGCACTGACACACAACCACTGCTAGATTTTTCTGCTGGTACATTCACTCAGAGCACTACATTGTCCTCGCAGTGTACTGAGGCAGAATCAGACCCTGATGAAACTTAGGTGCCCCTTCCCGCATACTATACCACCTTACACGATGACACAGAGGAAGGTGCAGATGAAATTGAAGAGGAGGTGATGGATGACCCAGTTGTTGACCCAGATTGGCATCCATTGGTGGAAGAGGGTGCCGCTGCCAATAGCTCAGAAGAGGAGGAGGAGGATCCGCAGCAGGCAACGACATCGCAACAGCTGTCATCTGGCATGACCGTAGCAGTCCAAAAACGTGTTACAAAAACCAATAGAGTTGCAGGACAGCTTGGCCAGACGGTCAAATTAGCACAGCATGCAAGCTCTCAAAATGTCTTCCATAGTAGGAAGAGTGCAGTGTGGCACTTTTTTGAACAAAATCCTAATGATCAGGCAAAAGTTATCTGCAAGAAGTGCGCAAAGACCTTTAGCCGAGAGAAAAATCTGAGAAATTTGAATACCAGTTGCATGCTTAGACATTTAACCACCATGCACTTGCAAGCATGGACAGACTACCAAACCTCACGTACCACATGTGCACCTGCTCCGATTGAAGGTAGTCAGCAACACTACATCACTTCCCCCACTGTAAGCCCACCGGTTAGCACACCACCAGCAGCAAATGTTGAGGTGTCGTTGCAAGGGAAAAGCAGTCATGGAATCACAATGTTATTGCTACGAAAGACTGAATCTAGGCCATCAGCAACACCACCAACACCATCACCATCACCAACCCTCTCTCAGTCCTCCATGTCCACCGCTAGTTCCACCATATGCAGCTCTCAAGTCCAGCTCACCCTACCAGAGACTCTGAGTAGGACAAGAAAGTACCCATCCTCTCATCCGCGTACACTTGCTTTGAACGCCCACATTGCCAAACTAATCTCGTTAGAGATGATGCCCTACCGGTTGGTTGAAAACAAAGCTTTCCGTGAGCTCATGGCCTACGCAGTACCACGCTATGACCTACCCAGACGGCATTTCTTTTCGAGAAAAGCCATCCCAGCCCTGCACTTGCATGTGAAAGACCTCTTTGTCCATGCACTCAAACAATCAGTGAGTGGAAAGGTGCACCTCACATCAGATGCATGGTTCAGTAGGCATGGCCAGGGCTGTTAAGTGTCCATCACTGCGCACTGGGTTAATGTGGTGGATGCAGGATCCACAGGGGACAGCGGTGGTGGGACAGTGCTGCCTAGCCCACGGTATAGGAAACAGTTGGCTGTAGGCGTTCGACCTTCCTCCTCATCCAGAAGCGAAAGCTCGTCCACAGAGTGCAGTCACACGAGCACTCCATCCACAGCTGCCAGTGTTCCACACGAGGTGTCCCACTATCGAACAGCTAGTGGTAAGCGTCAGCAGGCTGTGTTGAAGATGATGTGTTTAGGCGACAACAGACACACCGTGGAGGTACTGGCCTACTACTTGCAGCGACAATCTGAGTCATGGCTGGGGAGTCTACATCTTGAGGTAGGCAAGGTAGTGATAACGGCTGGAATTTCATGGCAGTCATAGCCCTTTCAAAACTCAGACACATACCTTGCCTGGCTCACACCTTGAACCTGGTGGTGCAGTGCTTCCTCAATTATTATCCTGAGTTAACACCCCTGCTCCATTAGGTGAGAAGACTGTGCTCGCACATCCGCCGGTCACCCGTACACTCCAGTCGTATGCAGAAGCTGCAGCGATTGCTCCACCTTCCCAAGCACCGACTAATTTTCGACGTTGCAACAAGGTGGAATTCCACCCTGCCCTTGGTTCAGAGGTTGTGCGAACAGAGGCAGGCTGTAATTCATTTGTGGGAGGATACACGGGTAGGCAGTTTGCAGGCAGACATGGAGTTGTCTGGTGTGCAGTGGTCGAAGTTGAAAGACCTCTGTAAAGTCTTTCAGTGTTTTGAGGAATGCACACAGCTGGTTAGCGCAGACGACATATCATAAGAATGAGCATCCCACTTATGCGTCTGCTCATGCAAACTTTGACGCACAATAAGGACCAGGCGTCTGCAGCCGAGGAGGAAGAGGAGGAGGGAAGCCATTGTCTGCTCAGGGAAGTCTCGTGGACGAGGTGGAGGAAGAAGAGGAAGAGGAGGAGGAGGATGGGATGAATCTTTTGGGGAGGAGGATGCTTCTCAGGGGGCAAGAAAAAATGTTGGCGTGGCAAGGTCAGGTACAGGGTTTGTGCGTGACTGGAGGGATGTTGATTTGCCGGAAAGTGCTCCTCCACCCAACACTCACAGTGCATCATTGACACCTGGAACATTGGCCCACATGTCTGATTATCCTTGCAGATCCTAAAAATGGACCCCCGCATTGCCAAAATGATGAACGATGACAACTACTGGTTGGCCAGTATCCTAGATCCACGCTATAAAGGCAAATTCCAAAACGTCATGCCACAGGAGAACCTAGAGCTAATATTGGCTAACAAACAAGCAACTCTGGTAAACCGTTTGTTTTAGGCATTCCCAGCACGCAGCGGCGGTGATGTTTTTCCAACGAGCCGTAGGAGGCAACATGGAAGAGGTGTTTGTGGTGCACACAGCCAAAGTGGCGTTGGACACAGGGGTTTCATGACCATGTTGTGAACTGATTTTACAAGTACCGCTCACACGACTGGTAATACTGCATCGATCGAAAGTGACGGGAGACAGCAGTTGTCAACTATGGTAACAAACTACTTCTCCTCCCATATCGATGTTCTCCCTTACCGGTCATTCCCCTTTGACTATTGGGCCAGTAAACTTGACACCTGGCCTGAATTGGCACAATATGCCTTACAGGAGCTCGCTTGCCCTGCTGCTAGTGTGTTATCTGAACGAGTCTTCAGTGCTGCTGGATCAATCCTGACAGAAAAAAGGTCCCGTCTGTCGACCCAAAATGTTGATGATCTAACCTTCATTAAAATGAACCATGCATGGGTTTCAAACGATTTTGTCCCACCCTCCCCTGCTGACACGTAGGTTGCCAGAAAAATTGCTTTTGTCCTCCTCTTCTGCGGACTTCTCCAGTTACTCCATTTGCAGCTGCTGAATGTCCAACATTAACATATGCCAATTTTTCCACCTCCCTAACTGGGCTGCCTCCCCCCACAGGGTCGGGGTCACCACCTGGCGCATGCACCTGTGCGAGTGCCATTGCCCTGGACAGGTGGGTGGGCACACTCTTTGGCAACGGCACTGGCACAAGGTCCCTCATAGTAGAATCAAGTGTCTCTGACGGTGGGGGTGCACACCTGCCGTCAGACACACCGGCGTACTATGAGGGGCCCTGTGCCAGTGCTGTCGCCAACGAGTGGGCCCCCCTGCTTGCTCAGGGCACCAGCACTTGCAATACTTACCTCTCCCTGCTCCACCTATGTGTAGTCTGGCCTGTTAAATACTTCACTAGGACTGCCAATACAAATTTGGTGAAATAATAGATGATGGTTAATACGTAGCTATGCCCTGTCCTGCTGGGCTCTACCTTCAGATGATCAATGGCTTCCATTTGTTATGGACGCTGACTCACAATGAGATGCAGTGGTGGTTTATCATCAGCTTTCATGGTTTTCTGACTCACAGACGTGTGACATTCCTGCCCACATTTTTAAATGTGTCCTCTCATGCCAATCCAATAGAATCGCCTGCGGCCTGTGGCTTGTGTCTTTTGCACTCCAAAGTTACCTGACAGATCATGATAGGCAGTGAGGACAATGTCTACATCTGTCCCTATGATCACAATTTGATGGAGATGAGTAACGGTGATGGGTTCCACGGTACTGCGATACAGCAAACCTTTCTTCACAAGAACTGTTTTCCCTGTCTCCACAGACAAAGTAATTGAGGGTCAACATCGCCTCTGAGAATTCTCCCGGGAGTTTTTACCGTGATTAGTAATTCCAAAATTTCTGCAATCAGTCGACTTTCCGTCTGTACTTGTATCCATCTCGTTTCCTCTTGCGGAGAGTCTGAACTATGTTACTGAGACTGAAATATATGTGAAGATTGAAAAATACCCCAACAGTGTATACTGGTGTACGCTTCGAATGCATAACCCTTTTTCTACTTTTTAGATTCTTGTCTAATCCATACTGAGGCTGTGAGTGTCTTTGTAGGACTCCGGAAATATACACACAGATTTTTAATGTTTAAACTATGCTATATATACCTGCTATCCAGTCATACTGTACCTGTAAGAAAATGTTGTTATCGGGAGAGTTGGAAGAGCTGGACAAAATTGCAGACAATTCTTCTCGAAGCTGTGGTTGAAGTTTATTGGAGATGCATGGAAAAACAGATACAGAATAACAGAGGAGTCGGAATATGCGGGCAAAAACAGGGATGCAGACGGACAGAGATTCGCTAGGAAGTCTGGCGGTGATAAGGCCTCGTGCTAGATCATGGTGTGGCACGACGGCATGATGGCGGTGGAATGGCAACAAGCAACAGTAACATGAGCTTCTTATACTTTATGAGAACAAAGAAAGCTGCATTTTGCCACAGAGGGCATTAACATTATAATTCTAAGGCGTTTACATGGTAATTCTAGAGAAACGTGGTTTAGAACAGAGAATAAAATGACATAATACGAAGATATTAATTAACGTTTCTCCAAGCAACACTAAAACCCATAAGTCATTGTATCTATGGCTACTGTCCTAAAATCTTATCACTGCTTTCAGACTTGATCCATAAATTCATGCATGTGACATTTTAATGATTCTTCTCTCTACCAACAATATCACATAAACACACATTGACCATATATTTGGTGACCCTATTCCCCTATTGATCCAATCTTCCTCTATGCACATCTACTGAGGTTGGTAGGAGAAATGATCTCATTTTCCATCCTCCATTCAGTACATTTTATTAGCTCTTTTGTAAAAGTTGAATCTTCTCTAACTTTCGACAAGATGGCTGCTAGAGACAACATGGCCGCTCAGTATATTATGGCTGACCATTCTCTTGCAAGTCCCCCTCTTGTACTCTATCCAGAGTACAACATACAGTACTGTAATATTCATGGGTGAATTATTGAAAATAAGTATATTGAGGTAATTCAGCACTTTATGCACGTTTGGGTGTAAGGCAAAAGTCCCTAAAAATAGCACAAACACATAATAAAAAAATTCAAATAGCCCCGAAAAATTTAAGTTGCATAATAGTCAAGTCTTTTGGTCTTTTTCTTCCCATTCTTTGTCTTCTGGATTTTCCTGATCTTCTCCCCCTCTCACACTATCAGAGTCCCACTGTATAGTGTGAAACATCTTCTCCTGATCATCCAATAGGTTCATGGTCCCAGGAGTCTAATATGAAAATCTTCAGTGGACCTGGAGAAAATAGAAAAAAAGAGTGGAGTATCAGTCTTTACCAGAAATCTCAGAAAATAATTAAGAAGTCTACACTGATTGATATGAACCATTTTAATCACCTTTTTAGCTTGAAAATTTGAGCAAAGACTTAATCATTGTTGTTGGGATGTAAGGCGCTAGCCCGTCCCCTTCAATGTGCAGGAACTCAAGGGAATTGAACAGGGATGAGTCTCCTTCCTTCTCCTGTGCCTTTACAAGATCTTGAAGAGGAGAAAAAACAAGGGGGGCTCTCGGGGTTTTTTAGTGACTGCAGCGATGACTTCTTGGGGATACTTGTCATCGCCCGTGAGTGCAGCTTCCGTGGCTGCATGGTCTACATATGCATTGCCAAGGATGTGGGGGTCAGGAATCAACCTCTGGTGTCCTTTAATTTTACAGAAGGACCATAAATTTGGGAATTCTTTGCCCCGCTGCTCAATTTGTTTTAGAATGTCTGCATGCTGCAAGGGCTTGTTCTGTGAATCAACCATCCCCCTCAGGGCCCATACATTGAGATACAGGGTGAGGGATGAAACAACATATGCGCTGTCACTGAAGATATTCATTGGCTCTGTGCACACAAGAATGACCTGTAAAGCTGCTTCCAATTCAGCTCTTTGAGCGGAGAAATGACCTGGGAGTTTATACTGCAGCAGCAATGGCTTAGCTGGAAACCATAATGCGAAGCCTGTGACGTAATGCCCCTCATACCAATACCGAGCTCCGTCGATATAGGCACAAGGGATTCCCTCTTGAAAGTCTGCTCGGAAGGGAGAGGGAGTAACATTAGCCTGTTCAATTTGACAATCGTGACTTTTTCCTGCATATTGCATCATCTGGGCTAAATGATATTTCTCACCTACTTCGACTTGTAAGTCTCTAGTCTCAAAATCAATGATCCATTGGGCCATTCTCTGTGAATTCATACCTGAAGCTTTTCCTTTCAACAAAGTTTTTAAAGTGACATAAAATTTGTAAAATTAAAGGAGCAAATCCCACTATATGTCTCACTTGATTCATAGTCCAGTGCACGCCAAGTAGGTGCTTCATGAACTGAGTGAATCCTTTTTCCACGGGGAAAGCAACCTAGAGTAATAACTTAGGGCACACAACTGACTAGACACTTCTGGGCTTTGTTTGGGCCATTTTAGTAGAAGCACAGAAGAAATAGAGATATCACCGGTGTGAGTCTGAATGTAGAAAGGCTGGGAAGGGTCAGAATTAACCAATGCAGTAGCTGCCGTAAGGGCGCGCTTCAATCCCCCAAAAGCCTGTAAGGCGGCTCAGGGACAAAGTCAAAGTCATTATCAACATTTTTCAATAAATCACAGTGGTTTAGCCAGATAAGCGAAATCTTCAATAAATTCTCTGGAAAAATTGATAAGACCCAAAAATTTTCTGAGCTCAGTAATATTAGTTGGTATGGGGACAGCCTGAATAGCTTTAACCCTGTCATGCATGGGTTTCTTTCCTTCCACTGAGACAGACACACCCATAAATTTAACCTCTGATTTCATCAATTGTACTTTATCTAGACTCATTTTGAGTCCTGCATCTTGTTAAGCCTGACAAACATTTTCAAGGGTCTCTTTGTGTTCACATTCATCGACAGTTTGTATCAATAAATCATCCACATACTGTAAGACTATGTCTCCGTAGCCAAGGGGTTCTAACACTTGAGCCAATGCCTGATGGAAATACACAGGAGAACTGTGAAATCCCATGGGCAACTGCGTGAACAAGTATTGCACATTCTCAAAAGTGAATGCGAAGCGGAAGGCAGATTCAGGTGTTAGGGGTACTGAGAAAAAACCATTTGCAATGTCCAAACAAGAAAACACTTTACAATCACTCCTCAGCTGTGACATAACATAAGGGCTGTCACATTGTAGAAGGATCAACTTTATTCTCATTTGCACAAGGAAAGACTAGAAGCAATGGGATGAAACTGAATGGGAGGAGACACAGATTAGATATTAGAAAAAACTTTTTGACATTAGAGTGATCAATGAGTGGAACAGGCTGCCACGAGAAGTGGTGAGTTCTCCTTCAATGGAAGTCTTCAAACAGAGGCTGGACAGACATCTGACTGGGATGATTTAGCGAATCCTGCTTTGAGCAGGGGGTTGGACCAGATGGCCCAGGAGGTCCCTTCCAACTCTACGATTCTATGATTCTATGATTCTATGATTAACTTAAGGGACAGATGCAACATGGTGGGCTGCTGAAGGAGTGTACTTATTTACAAGTCTCAGGTCTACTACCATTCGAAAACTGCCATCTTCCTTTTTTACAGGTAAAATAGGACTGTTACATGGGGAATTACCTTTCACAACAACACCTTGCTTCTCCAATTCACTGACTGCTACCCTTATGTAAGGGATTGCGTCCTTCGGAATACGGTACTGACACTGGAAAGGTGGCAGTTTTTCACCATCAATTTTAACCTGAGTTTGCATTAACCCACAATCAGTTTTCTTTGAGATCCACAATTCAGGGAACTTTTGATTCAATTCATTCTTTAAAGCATCATTGTCAGTATTTTCAACATTTTTACCAGTACATACTCCGAAACTAGCAATGGGTAATTTGTGACTCTCCTCCTCCTCCTCCACAGGGACAATTACAGAACAGATAGTTGCTTCTTTGTTCCGCCACAAGACTTTGTTACATAAATCAACAACAATTCCCATTGCTCCCAAAACATCAGTTCCCAAAATAATGTACCGTACCTGTGGATTTACCCAAAAAGCGCATCAAAGACCTCTTTGCTTCGATCCCCCTGTGTCCTGAAATCTCAGGTTTACTGGATGACTTTTTACTGCTTAAATACAGGAGCCCTCAAATCCTACCAAATTGGTAGTCTCAGGCAGTCCAGGGGGTGACTGCAATTTGTGTCGTGTTACTGAAACTGAGGCTCCAGTATCGATGAGGATGTCTTCCCACGGCAACCGCTCTATTCTCGCCTTGACATAAGGTCTACCGTCCTTACCCAGGGAAAGGGGGGAAAGGAGGGTAAGGGGAACAGGGGGAGCACTCCATCAATCAGTGTTACCTGCGGTGAGAAGCCCGAAAAATCCATCATCCCCATCTGAACACAGCTTCCGTCCAACAGCTGCCACCTCCGCCCCAAAGAGATCCTTAGTCAGGGTCCGGTCCTCATGTTCCCGTAGCTCCTTGATCAGGGGAGCGTAGGGACGAGGAGGAGTGACCCCTCCCTGAATGGCATGGACCTCCGGGCGCGGATGAGTGAAAGCCGTTGAGGAGGTTAACCATTTGAAGACCATTATACTGCTAGTACTGCCTAGGATCATTAACTGCTGGATACAGAGGTCTAACTCCGAAAGGTGGTCTAGAGAACTCCCGGGGCTGTTGGGGGTCAAATGGCTCCCGGGGTTCTCGGGATATAGGCCCTGGCACAAAGTTGGGACAAAAACGTTTAAAGTGTCCCAACTGTCCGCAAAAATAACACAAGGGAGGACCTCTCATGGGATCCCGTGGGGGCTTGGCCGAAAGGGACCTGCCCATTCTCGGTACCTGGCCATTCCCCCCCGGAACTCCTGGCCTCCCCAAATCAACAGATACACCCAGAGGTGAATGGCATGCAAAAGCATTGGACTCATCACCCTTCACCTCGGACTGCATCGTCCTAACAAAACACTCCCTTACTTTCCTCCCAATTAGGCAAATTTTTAATAAATTTAAGATGGACCAGGGACATCTGACCAGGACTCTTTCTCGGGGTAGAGGCAGTGTTGGTGTTAAATTTAAAATCTACCTGTGATGAATCATCCCCTTCCTCTTCGATCAATTCTTTACTTAACTGTGTCTGCATGTGTTGAAGAATTTGGAACAATCTATCCTGTGTGTTCCCTTATCCAGTCTCCTATCATTGATCTCCATTCTGAGATTGTTTCTGGACCAGCCCCGCACTTCTCCACTGCAGACTCCATCTGTGCTATGAGTGCTTTCAAAGGCTCCAAATCAACACCCTCCCTTTGTGTCTCTCCTGCTTGTCTCAATGTCTCATTCAACTGTTCTAATCTCTCCCCATACACTGCCCCTGCCCAGGTGACCCCATATACATACTGTGGTGTAGTCTGTTTATCAAGAGCCTGATCAAAGGTTATGACTGTCTTACACAAAGCCGCTACCCGGCTGTTACTTTTCCCTAGCGAATTCTTTCTATCTAGTTCCCTGTTCTCTGTGGTAAACCATCGCATACAATTTAGCCACGTGGTTTCCACATTAACCCCCTCCAGCTGGGGTGTGCCAGCATATTTCTCTGCCTGCTTCCATAACCACTCCATATTTACAGTGGTCTACAAGGACGAGTTTTACTCTGTTCTAGCATCAACAAATGCAATTTAAGCAAAGTTAGATACTCACACCTCTCTCGAATGGAAGACCTCCTGCCGGCTGTTTGGGGTCGACCAGATATCAAAAGAGGTGCAGCCGTGATTCCAGCCTCACTCGTTAGCTTGCCAGGCGTCTCCCAACGACCTTTTAAAGCTTCTTGCTACCGGGCACAAAAAAGTTCTCACATCCTTGTAGATAGCTTCTTCTTAGTTACTCATCTTTTTATAGTCTTTTTCTTTGTCCGTGGTTTTCTTATAAAAAATCGGGCAGGCGGTCTCGGAGCGATCATGAGAGGTTCTCCTTCAGGCTGGCTTCCTTTGATCGGTTTCACGTGTGGCCACACGCGTTTTTTTATTTTTTCTTAACTCTTCCAACCTCAAACTCTCATCTGCAACTTCTTCCACAAAGGTTCTCCTGGAGGCTGCTCTCCGGAGCCGCTCCTCCTGGCTGGCAATCGCCACTTATAAGAAAATGTTCTTATCGGGAGAGTTGGAAGAGCCGGACAAAATTGCAGACAATTCTTCTCGAAGCTGAGGTTGAAGTTTATTGGAGATGCAAGGCAAAACAGATACAGAATAACAGAGGAGTCAGAATATGTGGGCAAAAACAGGGATGCAGACGGGCAGAGATTCGCTAGGAAGTCTGGCGGTGATAAGGCCTCATGCTAGATCATGGTGTGGCACGACGGCATGATGGCGGTGGAATGGCAGCAAGCAACAGTAACAGGAGCTTCTTATACTTTATGAGAACAAAGAAAGCTGCATTTTGCCGCAGAGGGCGTTAACATTATAATTCTAAGGCGTTTACATGGTAATTCTAGAGAAACGTGGTTTAGAACAGAGAATATAATGACATAATACGAAGATATTAATTAACGTTTCTCCAAGCAACACTAAAACCCATAAGTCATTGGTATCTATGGCTACTGTCCTAAAATCTTATCACTGCTTTCAGACTTGATCCATAAATTCATGCATTTGACATTTTAATGATTCTTCTCTCTACCAACAATATCACATAAACACACATTGACCATATATTTGGTGACCCTATTCCCCTATTGATCCAATCTTCCTCTATGCACATCTACGGAGGTTGGTAGGAGAAGTGATCTCATTTTCCATCCTCCAATCAGTACATTTTATTAGCTCTTTTGTAAAAGTTGAATCTTCTCTAACTTTCGACAAGATGGCTGCTAGAGACAACATGGCCACTCAGTATATTATGGCTGACCATTCTCTTACAGTACCCTTTCTCAGCTTTCTACAATCGCGTCAAATCCATACTGGGCCTGAGACCCTCTGAGTCTGCCTCCTGATATATAAACATATGTTTTTAATGTTTAAAGTATGCTATATATACCTGTTATCCGGTAATACTGTACCCTTTCTCAACTTTGTACAATCACGTCAAATCCATACTGGGTCTGAGACCCTCTGTGTCTGCCTCCTGATATATAGACATAGGTTTTTAATTTTTAAACTATGCTATATATACCTGTTATCCGGTGATACTGTACCGCTTCTCAACTTTGTACAATCACGTCAAATCCATACTGGGCCTGAGACCCTCTGAGTCTGCCTCCTGATATATAGACATAGGTTTTTAATGTTTAAACTATGCTATATATACCTTCTATCCAGTGATACTGTACCCTTTCTCAACTTTGTACAATCACATCAAATCCATACTGGGCCTGAGACCCTCTGAGTCTTCCTCCTGATATATAGACATACGTTTTTAATGTTTAAACTATGCTATATAAACCTGTTATCCAGTGATACTGTACCCTTTCTCAATTTTGTACAATTACGTCAAATCCATACTGGGCCTGAGACCCTCTGAGTCTGCCTCCTGATATATAGACATAGGTTTTTCAGGTGTACACTATGCTACATATATACCTGTTATCCGGTGATACTGTACCCTTTCTCAGCTTTCTACAATCTTGTCGAATCCATACTAGGCCTGAGAACGACTGAGTCTGCCTACTGATTAGAGATGAGCGGTGTTCGAGTCGACCTGTTCGCCAAGTTAAAATTCTAGCTGTTTTGGACGGTGTTTGAGCCGTTCGTCGAACTCGAACACTTTGCTTAAAATTCGACTGTTCGAGGTTCCGTTCGAGAACGGTTGTTCACCAAAAGCGTAACTTCATTTTCACATTAATAATGGTTTTCAATGTTAATAGACTGTTTCATGTTATAGTAGCGGTGTCTGGTAGCGAGCGGTGTAGTACACCTGTCAAGGAGCTATACCGTGTGTGTTTCTAATTATTTTTTACCGCATCTTGTCCAGAAAATCCTTTTGAGCCTTGTAGCACTGTCTGCTACTCAGCAGAGGAGCCCACCAGTGAACCAAGCTATGCCGCCTGTTTATGTAAGAACTGTGTGCTACTCAGCTTAGGAGCCCAGCTGTTAAGCAAGCTACAGCACCTGTGGTTTGGACACTTATTTTTTTCATTTTTTCTGGAATGCCAGTTAGGCCTAATTCCGGAATATCGGTTGACCTGCACTTACTGGGAAATCCTCATTCGCAGGGAAGAATTGTAATCCCAGATCCCCATCACTAACGGGGTTCAGCCGGTTATCTGCACCTGAAAGCGACACACGCTGGACCTTTCAGTGTAGCGCGCATGCAGCCCCGGACATGTAAGGGCATGACAGACCTGTTATTGATCGATCTCGCGTTCCAGAGCCTCGCGTGTCCCTCTAGTAAGCATGATGCGTACCGCGGGGGCATGCCGGAGTCTCGTTCGTTAACGGAATTAAGCTGACAAATCGCTAGCACAACTAAAAACTGACATCCACCACCACCCACAGAATCAACAAAGCTTGCAATCTGTCAATCTTTTCTGTAGCTGGCATGGTTGAGGTTTCCCGGGTGGAGTCGAATTAAGCCACAGGCCCCACTTCTGGTGGTGCCCTTCTGGACATTCCTTTAAGTTTCAGCTTTGCAACCTTACTGCCCACGGAAACAAAACACTTTGCCTTCATTGACGCTCTTCGGAGGTTCGTGAGAATAACGCCGCCCGATCAGCAGTTGGCCTAATTTATGGTGGGAAGTCCGACGGTACATGATCGTCTTCAATTTCAGATTTTTACTGTTTTTTGGTATTTTACATTTTTATTCCAGCCTTTCTTGACTTCATAAGGACATGCCTATATCTGTGTCTCCTCCTCCTCCTTTTACTCCTCCACCTCTTTTCTAAATGTAGTTACCGTTTTCCATATGTTATTTTTGTATTCTGAGCATTTTGTCTGCTTTGGGACACCTTTTAAGGTGTTTTGTAATTGTTTTCTATGTGTTTGTATGTGTTTGTGCTTGCCTGCCATTGTTTTCAATGGTGTTCGACGTTGTTCGTCGAACGTTCGACAAACATTCGACAAACTCGCCTCGTGTTCGACGAACCAAAACGAACTGGAACACTAGCGGGGTGGCTCAACACTACTCCTGAATATATAGACGTACATTTTTAATGTTTAAACTATGCTATATATACCTGGTATCTGGTGATACTGTACCCTTTCTGCCAGGAAGTCCTCCTCCACCCACCACTCTAAGTGTATCATTGATGCCTGGAACATTGTCCCACATGTGTGATTATTTCTTGCGGATCTTCTTGTTATATTGTGGTGTGATCCATCCTGAGCGTGTGACAGTCTGTGGGTTACTCCTGCAATTTAGATGTACATTTAAAAATTACCCCAACACTATTGTATACAGCTCTACGCTTGTGATACATTACCCATTTACTGCTTTTTATATTCTGGTCTAATCCAAACTGATCAAGTGAAAGTTATTTTCTGACTGTGGAAATAAATACTGAGATTGTCAACAATGACCCCTACACTGTGTACAGCTGTACTCTTTAGATCCATTACCATTTTACGGCTTTTTATATTGTGTTGTAATCCATACTGAGCCTGAGAGCGTCTGTGTCTACCTCCTGAAATATCTACGGAGATTTAGAATGTTTAAACTATACTATATATACTGTACCTGCTATCTGATGATACTGTACACTTTTTCTACTTTTTATATTCTTGTCTAATCCATACTGAGCCTGTGAGCGTCTCTGTGTGACTGATGGAATATATAGGGAGATTGACAATCATCCTTTGACTGTATAGAGCTGTACGCTTCTGATACAGTACCATATATCTGATGTTATTTTGGGTTCATTTTCTGCAACATTTTGAAGTTTGGTGGAAGAGGCCGTGGACCTGGGCGAGGGGGGGGCCAGCTGGTGCTGATGGTGGTGGTGCATCTGCTGGTAGTGGCAAAAGCACATTAGCAGCTAAGGCAGGAGGTGTTGATCCTGCGTCATGGTCTGGCTCTGGAACGCCTGGAAGGTTACCTTTTCTGGGCGTAGGATAACCGCTTTTAAAGCCGGAGCATCAGGAACTGGTTTTGGCTTACATTGCTGAAGCAGACTCCAGCAAATATGCCCTCCTCTTCTGAAGTTTCAAAAAATGCAAGCACTGAGTCATCAAATGCTGGCTCCTGGTCAGAAAGAACCCCTTTCCTTGTGTCCTTCACCCGCACCAAAAGTGAATGATGCAGCAGGCCACACTTCACATTAATCCATGTAGCTCTTTCTATCATACCATGCCTGGGTTATCAAGTCAAATCATGAATTCCCCAGTCCAAGATGAATCTGACATGGAGTGTGTGTGGCCAGCCAGGGCAGTGGGGGTAATCGGTACCGGGCCGATGTCTCAGAGGGATATGTCACGCTGGTGGTGATGACCCATTCCGTGGCCCTGGGCGTCCATGCAAAGGGGTGAATAACTTTTATAGGTGAATGATACGTGACACCACCTGTGGTTTCTGATCAGATTGATCCGCACCGCAGTGTTGCTTCTCTGGGACAGATGTTGTGATGCAGCTAAGATGTAGAAGCCCTGCACAGGTAGGGCCGTAGTCGCAGGGCAGATGAAAGGGTTGGTAGATGGTGTGCAATGCAGGAGGTAGCAGAGCCGTGCACCAGGCGCAGGAGAAAGATGACAGACACAGTTGTGCAGTTCCTTTACCTGTACTTGGTAAGTGCTGTCCAGGACCCAGAGTACAGATGGAGAAGGAGTTGGTAAGCCTGGAAGCAAATTTGGAATTCTCTCTCTGCAGATAGGCAGTGTGGCCTCCGTTCTAGCGCTTATCTGAGGTACTCGCAGTACTGAGTTCACTGAAGTTCCCACCTGTTGACTCTCTTTTGGAACTTTCTCGTATGGCAGGCAGCCATAGCCTTTTCCTTCTGGCTCACACACGTTGCTGCTGGGGCCTCCGAGCCTTAGTTGGGAACAGAGCATTTACAGCTGCTACTTCCTCTGGTTTCTGCTGCAGGATTGTCAGTGTCCCTACAAACTCGGAGACCGGAATCCCGCCCATGCGCTCCTGCTAGGAGTGAGCCTTAACTATGCTCATCCTCAAGCTCCCCTTCTCACGTCCACACACTTCCTCTTCCCTTCACAGACTGCCCTAATTTACCTCCTCCTAACCACAGAGAGCAGCTTCTCAGCAGTCAGGTTCAGAGGTCTCCCTGCTGGCCTGGAGCGGGAACTGTGTTGTGTGTTGGTTTAACTGCTAGAGAGATCCTTCATTGCTCCCAAGCATGACATCACACTCCCTAGGAGGAAGGTAATGCCTCTGTGGCGACCATACTCCTGGGGGCGCCACAAGTGCACTGATGCCCAGCCACTGCTAGATGATTCTGTTGGTACATTGACTCAGACCACTACATTCCCTCATACGCTACACAGCCAGAATCTGACCCTGATGAAACTCAGGTTCCCCTTCCCGCATACTATACCACCTTGCACGGTGACAAAGAGGACGGTGCAGATGAAGGTGCAGGTTTCTTGAGCAGGTGGGGGGGCATACTCATGGGCAACGGCACTAGCACAGGACCCCTCATAGTACGCAAAAGTGTCTCTGCCGGTGGGAGGGCCCAGCCGCCATCAGACACACCGCCGTACTATGAGGGGCCCTGTGCCAGTGCCGTCGCCAACGAGTGGGCCCCCTGCTTGCTCAGGATCACAGCACTTGCAAAGTTGAAATACTTAACTCTCCCTGCTCCACCGCTGTGACGTCTTCCGCGTTTCCTGACAATGACATTCTGGTCAGAGAGCGCGATGACATCGCGTCTGTACGCCCTCTGCCTAAACAGTCCAAGTGCAGTGAGATGGAAGATGGGGACGACGAGGAGTCCAGACTAGTACAGGAATTCCCTAGTGAGGAGACTTATTTAATTGTTTTCAATGTTGGGACAGCTATTTTTGGGGAGCACTATACTCTGGAGAATGATATATGAGGCCCACCATACACTGGAGCATTCCAAAGGTGGAGATCAGACACTGAAGCAGTATTTACAGTGCCCATTATGCACTGGAGCATTAGAAATGTGGCCCATTATATATGGAGCATTATTTGGGCCCATAACACAGTGGAGCTTCATCCATGGGGACCAACATATACTGTAGCATTATGTGGAGCTCATCATATACTGTTTCAAACATTATATGGGACCAATGATTCTGTATGGAGAAATATATGGGCCTCATTACTCTGTATAGCGCACTATGCTGCGGCCATAATACTGTATGGAGTAATATACTGTCCGTTTTTGGAGCTATTGGAGAATTTAAAATGGATATCAGTCATGAGATGTAAGAAGTGAAGTATTTTTCATTGTACTATACCGCTATTTCTCTGTCGTATCAGAGGATCATGAATTGTGGCATGTGTTAAAAGAGCCCAGTGACACTCTTTGACCCAGGGCCCACGAAAATCTGGAGCCAGCCCTACCCCCCCCCACAACTTTAGCCAAATAACCCCCAGTTTTCAATGCCTAACTATTATTATAAAGTAAATTAAGGTTGACAAGCTTAAGTAATAAGAATTGATGTTTTTGGCATTAAAATGGGCACTGCAGGTGTGTTTCCTGTCCTCCACTCCCTGCCGACCTAGGTTCCCCATTGACTTGCATTGGGTTTCGTGTTTCAGTCGGTCTTCGACTTTTCACGATCATCGGCCGATTTCGTTCGACCCGACTTTTGAGAAAGTCGGGTTTTGTGAAACCCGACTCGACCTGAAAAAAGGCAAAGTCGCTCATCTCTAGTGAGGATACACTAGGAGAGGGTAGAGCTGGTTGTGTGGTGGTTCAGTAGACCGAGGATCATTGCAGGCTGTAGGCTTGTCGGAACAGGTGGGTCTTCAGCTTCTTCTTGAAGGTTTCTGTTGTTGGTGAGAGTCTGATGTGTTGCGGCAGAGAGTTCCAGAGTATGGGGGAAGCACAGGAGAAGTCTTGTATGTGGTTGTGGGAAGAAGAGATGAGGGGGGAGTAGAGAAGGAGATCTTGAGAGGATCGAAGGTTGCGTGCTGGTAGGTACCGGGAGACTATGTTATAGATGTATGGAGGAGACAGGTTGTGGATGGCTTTGTATGTCATGGTTAGGGTTTTTAACTAGAGCCTCTGGACAATAGGAAGCCAGTGAAGGGTCTCGCATAGGGGGGAGGCTGGGGAATAGCGGGGAGACAGATGGATTAGTCGGGCAACAGAGTGTAGGATAGACTGGAGTGGTGCCAGAGTGCTGGAGGGGAGGCCAGAGAGTAGGAGGTTGCAGTAGTTGAGGTGGGAGATGATAAGGGTGTGCACTAGTGTTTTTGTGGTTTCATGGTTGACGAATGCGCAGATCCGAGAAAAATTTTTGAGTTTAATTTAATTATGGGAGAGAGGAAGGATGCCACCTGGACCTCTCCAATTGCCAATTTTGGACAACTTTCTCCAGATCCATTATGAGGAATTGATGCCATTTTTAGCATATGTACGTTTGTTACTGCTATCAATTTCCTCTTTGTGGAGTTGCAGCATGATAATCACCGTATAACACCATAATGTACAAGTCCATGTTCGAAATAAATGCTGCCCTAGGCACAAACTTATTATGCCACCAATTATTCAATCGTGACACTTAGTCATGTATCAACTTGTATCCATTGTAAATGGATACATGGCGGATGGATTCATGGTAGACCAAAAAATACCCCCATACCCAGAATATTACTTCTAATCTGTCTGGTAGGACCCATCACTCACATATGCTGATCTGGGAGCCACAGATTACATGTTACCTGAGGATTATGACTACCACAAATCTTATAGCAATGTAATTATGCTACTTTATGTATAGAGCTTAGGCTTTAGTCAGTATCAACTTAGGTATTGTGGCATTTATTTTGTGAAATTGTACAGTATGTATTTTTAGTCTTTGGTGGAGGCCACTCAGTATAACTTTGTTATTTAGCAACTAAAAGGAAGTATTTGAAATACATGTCCATAACTTTGCAGCGAGATGTCTATGGACAGCTGTCACTGCACCTTATCCAGGTAAAATATAAAAATAATTCTGACTGTTTACTTATGCTCTCCACCTACTGAAAGCCACATCCCTAGAGAGAGGGTGAAGGGGCGCAGTACGGCCCTATTCACATGGAAATCGAGAGGAGAATTGAATAGTTGGTGCAACCCAGACTGTAGGAAAGAGAACGTTTTGGACCTTCCACTTTACATCAACAGTACCCGATGATGTTGCAATGGTGTTGAGAGTGCTGGGTTGCTGTGATGTTGAAACATCATCATCCCCCAATCATCAGTATTGCCTCAAGCTTAGAAGTCCTGAGAACAAGGCTTGGCTACACTGCGGACATGCGACCTGCTCCCCAGAGGACACAAAGTTGCTTTACAGGACAGCCTTCCATTTAAGATTTAATATGGAAGATTTCCAGATATATACCGCCATCAGAAAGCTCACAAATTGATGTGAACAGGGACTTGTTACTGTATCCAGCTGCTTATCATCAGGCACAGCATTTTAGATTTATTTATGCATCATACGGTGGCAAAACAAGGTATCACAAATGGCACCAAACAACATTAGCTCCAATTTGGACCATAAACAAACTACAGACACATAATAACTAAATAATATAATCTTATTGCAACTGCTTAAAAGAAAACTTACAAAGACTAATATTACAAATATGCAATTACATATACAGAGAATATTTCTCACTTCATTCTTTGAGTGTAGTTGTTTCCTTTTCTTCTCCATTTATCCCAGACCAACATAACTTTTTCAGACCAAGCAGAAAGATAAGAAAGGAAACTTGTGCATGCCATTTTGTCACCAACCCTCCCTACTAAACTGTAATATATGAAGCTATAATTTTAACTGCAACCAACAAAAATGCATCACCCTGGAACTATAGAAACCAAAGTTTGTGCAACTTGCAATTTTAATAATTTGCGAACATGAAACAACTATGCACAATGCTAAAATATGCAATTGTATAAAAAAGGTGATCCTCTAAGAAGATCTCTGGTACTTTCACAGTTGGTTGAGAAGTTTGGCGCCATTTATAATTTCAACTTTGGCCGGGGACCTGCGGTTGTTCTGGCTGAATGCAAAATAGTAAAGGAGGCACTATTTGAATTGGGAGATGCTTTTACTAATCGGGGCACTGTACCAGTTTCTGATTATTTTACAGTAGAGGTAAGTTTATAACCGGAAGTATATTTGCTGACAATAGAGGATATATCATGCTAAATTCTTAGTCGATATATATCTTGTAACTTTAACTAAGGCATATCAAAGGAAGTTTTTATTGGCAAATTGAGCCATATACATTACATATTTATCCTTTTCTTTTAAGGATTGGTACTTCTTAATAATAAATCTTGGAGTCAACTATGATAGTAACCTAGTGGCAGTTTCAAAATCTTAACGATTTAGAGATGATCTGTAAAGAGGAGTGGACCAAAATTCCTCCTGACATGTGCGCAAACCTCATCATCAACTACAAAAAAAAGTCAGAATGCTGTGCTTGCCAACAAGGCTTTTGCCACCAAGTCTTAAGTCTTGTTTGCCAGAGGGATCAAATACATATTTCTCACTGCAAAATGCAAATAAATTTACATAATTTATACAATGTGAGTTTCTGGATTTTATTTTTGATATTCTGTCTCTCAATGTTAAAATTAACCTATCCTTAAAATTACAGACTGTTCATGTCTTTGTCAGTGAGCAAACTTACAAAATCAGCAAGGGATCAAATAATTATTTCCTTCACTGTAGTTTTATCATATTATTTACTATCAGACTATGAAGATGAAGGGAGATACACCACTCAATCAAAGGAAAAGATTAGAAGAAAGTGAGATATAGACTACAAAGGTTTACATTTATGGGTATTAAAAATTCATAGGCTATTTTATGCTAGAGCTTCAATGAGAAACATATTTCTAGCAAAAACACAAGATGTTTCATCATTGATTTGCTGACGTACCTTGTCTGTCCCAAATACGGTCCTAGGCACATTTTCAACCTCTGTCATTTTCAGGTTGATAATAGAACCTTGTAAGACCAGTCTTAGTAAATTAGTAACCATGTACCTTGCAAAGTCAGATATTTCAGTTTTCCCTGATTTTGGAAAGACAATTGCTGGCTGAGTGGTGTTACTTACAATGCATTTAGCATCTGTACCTAAAAATGCAGGAAAGTATGGTGCAGCATAGGCATTTAGTCCAGTAACTGGTTTAAAGTGCATAGTTTCTGCCATGCGCGGAATTGGAACTGTGTGGTCGTCCGGAATGTGATGACTTGCCGCCTCATTGGCTTGCACATGTGCTTCTGTGTATAAGGTTTGGTGAGGTGCAGGCAGGGCCGCCATCAGGGAACTACTGCCCTGACTGGCGTATGGGGCCTGGTGGTTAGCGGTGGCCCGTATCAGGCCGCATTTCATCTGCTCACCGGGCCCCTAATGGCAGGCAAAACTGGGCCCTTAGCGGCACTGTGGTGCGGCAGTTGAACACTATTGACATGCGGTCCTGTTGGCCCGCACGTCAATAGTTAACAGCCACCAGCCAATCGGAGGCTGGCAGCTGATGTCAGCCGCAGTGCGCACGTCTCCGGCGTCTGACGTCATTGTCAGTCGCCGGTGAGTGCGCGCTTCAGCTGCGTGGAGGGAACTTCAACGCTGGAGGGTGGCCAGGTAAAAAGAACTTGTTTTTTTGCTTTTTTTATTGAAAGCGGTAATCTGGGGGGCTTGGGGCAGACTGAGACACGGGGGCAGAATGCAGACATGGGGGCAGATTGCAAGACATGATGGGGCAGATTGCAGACATGGGGCAGATTGCAAGACATGATGGGAGCAGAATGCAGACATGGGGCAGATTGCAGGACATGAGGCAGAATGCAGACATGGGGCAGAATGCAGACATGATGGGGCAGAATGCAAGACATGATGGGGCAGAATGCAAGACATGGTGGGGGCAGAATACAAGACATGGGGCAGAATGCAGACATGGGGGAAGAATGCAGTACATGGGGGCAAAATGCAAGACATGATGGGGCAGAATGCAAGACATGATGGGGCAGAATGCAGATATAGGGGCTGTTCTGTCCTCACTGAATGAGACAGACATCATTGCAGCTTATACAGGCAGCTAAACTGCTATACTGGGTCCAATAAGGAGACTGTAGTTGAATCTGTGCTTTATTGAACTTGTTGGTATATTGATACGCGGTGAAACTACAATACAAACGTATATGCATACAATCAATACTGGGCTCAGCAGGAATAAATATTATACATGGTACATCATAAATCAACATCTGCACTAATAGCTAACCAGGAGAAGAACTAAATAACCAGGCTAGTATGAGACAGAAATTTTATACAGGAAGCATGACAACATACCAGCGATGCTATCACAAGGGGAAAAGAGAAATGAGATGCTTCCTGAATGCAGGCTGAAGGAAAATGGTGGACTGGAGGGAAATACCATAATCCTTTGCAAAAGGCTACCAGGATGCATTGCAACCTTACCAGAATGCACTGCAAAAGCTTACCAGAATGCACTGCAATGGAGGGAAAAGTAGGATCATCAAAAGTGAAAGTAAAACAATACTGTGGTTATGACTCTGGTAACTAGAGGGAGCCAGAAACAATGAAAACAATAGAATATATGGAAAACTGAACATTCTAAATATTTTCCAGTAAAACACTGTAAATATAAACAAGCAGACAGTCAAAGATCATGAATTAAATGTCATAGACAGAACACTCCCCATCTGGCATCAAACGGATGCCACTATCCTTTTCCTCAGAAGACAAAAATAGGACCAGCTCAGTTACTGGTCTGGAGAACATCTTAAGTTCAGTCCTTTTGGCCATCCTCAGTTCAACTTTGCGGATGTTGCCATCCTTACTCAGGAATGTTGCGGTCACTAGACCAAGTGGCCACTGTGTTGTGAATTGGTCACCAAGGAGGATAGCAGGAACAAGCTAAGCCACCAGAAGACCAAAGAGGTTGGTAACTAAGCGGATTGCAGACCCCTGATCCTATCAACACAACTAACAGTAGCCGAGGATCGTTCCTATGATGCCCTAGATGCTTCATCACAGCCAGAGAGCTAACTAAGCCTAAAAACAGAAAGGTGAAATCTAAACTGCCCCAGAGCAGATCCCCAAAGGAATAGACAGCCCCAAAAATATATTGTCAGTGAGAAAATATGAGACACAAACACAGGCAGAAAACAGACTGAGCAAACGGTGGGGCCCAAGCTGTCTAGACAGGACAGGACAGAAAAGATACTGTCTGCAATCATGCACAAAACACTAAAAAAGTCCAACACTTCTGATATACAAAATACCTGAGGTCACACGACCTCACTCCTGCTAGATCAGCACTCTGGTATAAGCTGGAAGCAAAGCAAAAGACACTAACATAACAGGGGACTGAACAAGCTGTGACATATGAAGCAGCGCACTGCGCTGCCCCAACAGGGTGCATGCTGAACCCTAGCAACAGAGCAGAAAGCAAAAAAAAGGCACAACCAAATTAGATGCAAAGGATTAGCATAAGAATCACTTAACTGTACCATGAGATCAGGCAGGGGACAAAAGAACTCCAAATGCACAAGTAGGAAAAAATCACCAGCAACCTTCAAGAGCAGCCAGCTCCATTATATGCTCTCAGCCAAAAATCCCAGGTTCCCAATTATCATCATCAGGTGGAGAACTTCCATCCACCTGGCAAGCTCCACTACTCTCAGTAACCACCAGAGGGAGCAGAGGGAGCTTCGGCTCAGAAATCCGAGCAAGGGACTTTACAACAGTACCCCCCTTGAGGAGGGGTCACCGAACCCTCATCCACGCTACCAGGCCAATCAGGATGGGCCCAGTGAAAGGCATGAATCAATCTCTTGGTATGGATGTCAGAAACAGAGACCCAAGAATTATCCTCCTGGCCATAACCCTTCCACTTTTTCAAGTACTGAAGTCTCCATCTAGCCAGACTAGAATCCAATATCTTCTCTACCTCATACACCAAATTACCCTCAACCAGTACACGGTCAGGGGGTGCCGCCATGGGAACTACTGGCTCCATAAACCTTTTTAGCAAAGATTTATGAAAAACATTATGAATCTTAAACATAACTGGAAGAGCCAAATGGAAAGAAACAGGGTTAAGGATTTCCAAAATCTCAAAGGTCCAATAAACCTTGGCTTGAATTTTGGAGATGCAACCTTCATGGGAATATTTTTTGAGGACAACCAAACCATATCACCCACTTTAAACCGGGGACCCATGGTCCTATACTGGTTGGGAAACCGTTGGGCCTTTTCCTGAGAGTGGGACAACTTATTCACTGCTTGGTTGTCATGATCCAGTGTTGGATCTGGCGGTATTAAAATCACTGGGTGAACTTTTTTTACTTTGGAAAGTTCCAAGGTGTCTTGACTGTCCCCGGTGGTGGTTAGCAGTATTGCACTTTAGGTTTTTGTGCACTTAATTAGGGATCAGGTGTGACACCCTATAAAGGTGTGCTAGGGGGTGCAATCACTGCCTGTGTTATTGTGAGAGTGTGTTCACTCTGTTTTTGGAGAGCCTGGATGAAGGATGGAGCTGGTGAGGAGTCCTGCGCAGCTTAGCCAGGGGGGATGTGTTTCAGCTATGGTGTCTGGACGAAGGGCTGGCATGGCGTGGTGGAGTCGCAGTGATGGTGTCAGCGGGAAGTGTCTGCATGGGCTGGTGGAGTGGCGACTATGGAGAGTGGCACTCACCATGTGGGACTTGGCCGCTGAGCTGGACTCAAGCATGCTCGACTTCGTGTCAGCAGCTGAACTCATCCTTGGGACTCTGGCTCTAAGCAGCTGCAACTGGTGGTGGACTCTGCTCCAAGTCTGCACTAAGGTGAAGGATCCTGTTATGGTGATGGATCCAGGTGGAGGAGAAGATGCACTCAGGTGGAGGGCTCTGTTGCTAGGAGCGCACGCAACAGAGCAAAGCTAAGTGGTGTTTCCCCTGTATTGTCTCTTTCCTCATGTGTGTTATTAGTGCAGTGGTGGGATTAGTCTCCGCACCGACCCATTCCCTAGTGAGGGTTTAGGGTCAGGGTGAGCAAGGGCGTTAAGGTATGCGTGCGGCGACAGGTGCGGAGCCTGTTTAGGGAATGTAAGTAGTGCAGGGACACTGGCTCAGGGGAGCTTAGGAGGTCTCCATTTCCCCATTCCCTATCGCAGGGCCCACCATTGTTAAAGTTTCCCAGGTTTCCCCTTTATTATTTAAATTCGCCGTACTGGAGGCGGGGTTTCCAGATTTTATGTATATAACGTGTAATACCCAAATTCGCCAGGTGGAGGCGGCATATCCACCTGCATGTTTTATTATTTAAATGCGCCCCACTGGAGGCGGTGTATCCAGGGTCACGTGTGTCACATGGGTTCGCCTTGCGGAAACATCTGCGTCCAGACACACGTGATCATGACATTGGTCGCAAATCTGCTGCATTCTCTCTACCACAGAATCCGCACCTGGGCAGGCAGAAGCTTCCACCTGCCCCGAATAAAAATCGAGGATGAAACCCAAAGTTACAAAAGAAAGGGGACATCAAAGTGGCAGAGCTAGTCCTGTTGTTTAGCACCAATTCGGCCAAGGGCAAAAATGAGACCCAATCATCCTGATCAGCAGATATGAAACATCTCAAATAGGATTCCAAAGTCTGGTTTGTTCTCTCAGTCTGCCCATTGGTTGGTCTGAGGATGAAATGCAGATGAGAAAGACAACTGAATTCCCAGTTAGGAACAAAAAGCTCTCCAAAATCTGGAAACAAACTGAACCCCTCCGTCCGACACAATGTTCCCAGGAATCCTGTGCAAACGAACCACTTGTTGTAAGAACAAGGGAACTAACTCAGAAGAAGATGGCAACTTTGGGAGTGGTACATGATGGACCATCTTAGAAAATCTATCACAGATCACCCAAATAACAGTCATTCTCTGAGAGACAGGGAGATCAGAGATAAAATCCATTGAGATATGGGTCCACGGCCTCTTCGGCACCAGCAGGGGCATCAACAAACCACTAGCATGAAAACAGGGCTTTGACCGAGAACAAGTCCCAAGACCTGAATTATTACCTGGGTCCAAAACTGGGGTTTATTCTCAGCCAAAGGAGTAGCATCAATCCCCCTCAAGGGAATAGGGGTTCTCAGGGGCACCATGGGGAAACCACAACGTTTGGCAAAGTCACAATCCATCAGATTCAAGGCTGCGCCAGAATCAACAAAGGCTTTAGCAGAAAATGTAGACAAGGAGCAGATCAAGGTAACTGCCAACAGGAACTTAGGCTGTACACTGCCCACCGCAAATGCGTGAGCAAAACGTTTTTCTTGTTTAGGGCAGACAGAAATAACATGAGAGGCGTCCCCACAAAAGAAGCACAACTTATTATGCCTTCTGAACTCTTGATGCTGCGCCCTAGACAAAACCCTATCACATTGCATGGCTCCGGAAGTTTGTTAAAAAGGCAGCACCGCCTCTTGCGCACTGTTACGTTCACGTAAACGTCAATCAATTTGAATGGCTAATGACATGGAGTCGTTAAGACCAGAAGGGACAGGAAATCCCACCATAACATCTTTTTCAGTTTCTGCCAGACCTTTCAAAAAGAGAGCTGCTAAGGCATCATCATTCCATTTAGTAAGGACCGCCCACTAGAGTCTGCAGTTTGGCTGGTGATTCTGTTGTGAATGGGTCACCGAGGAGGATAGCAGGAACAGGCTAAGCCACCAGAAGACCAGAGAGGTTGGTATCTAAGCGGATTGCAGACCCCTGATCCTATCAACACAGCTAGCAGTAGCCATGGAGCGTTCCTACAATGCCCTAGACGCTTCGTCACAGCCGGAGAGCTAACTAAGCATAAAGACAGAAAGGTGAAATCTAAACTGCCCTGGAGCAGATCCCCAAAGGAATAGACAGCCCCCAAACATATATTGTCAGTGAGATAAGATGAGACACAAACACAGGCATTAAACAGACTGAGCAAACAGTGGGGCCCAAGCTGTCTAGACAGGACAGGACAGAAAAGATAATTTCTGCAATCACGCACAAAACCCTAAAAAAGGCCAACACTTCTGATATACAAAACACCTGAGGTCAAACGACCTCACTCCCATTAGATCAGCACTCTGGTATAAACTGGAAGCAAAGCAAAAAGACACTAACATTACAGGGGACTGAACAAGCTGTGACATATGAAGTAGGGCCCAGTGCTGGCCCCAGCAGGGGGCACGCTGAACCCTAGCAACAGAGCAGAAAGCAAAAAAAGGCACAACCAGATTAGATGCAAAGGATTAGCATAAGAATCACTTAACTGAACCATGAGATCAGGCAGGGGACAAAAGAACTCCAAATGCACAAGGATGAAAAAATCACCAGCAACCATCAAGAGCAGCCAGCTCCATTATATGCTCTCAGCCAATAATCCCAGGTTCTCAATTATCATTGTCAGGTGGAGAACTTCCATCCACCTGGCAAGCTCCACTACTCTCAGTAACCAGCAGAGGGAGCAGAGGGAGCTTCGGCTCAGAAATCCGAGCAAGGGAGTTCAGAACACCACTGGTTCCAGTGGACTTGAAAGTCTTTCACAAGGACGAGGTCACCAATCCTCAGATTAGGCCTGGTAGATTGCAAGTTCGTCCATGGCTGCAGGGTAGACAAGTACTGTCCCAGAATGAGTTTGCAAGACTTTGTACCTGTCTCCATTGGTGCTTGTAGAGGTCCTTAGCGTCGAATCCTCCTGAAGGGGCACTGGATATTCCTGTTTACTGGGTGATGATAAAAGAGAATTTCTCTCCAAACTCCACTTTAGCTTCTTTGAGTTGGCCGCCTACTCGCAGCAGGCCGCTGTTGTTGATGAATGGGTCGAGTTTTCTGAATGCGCTGCTTGCTGGTATTGGAGCTTTGTTAACGAGATATTGGATTTCCACAGAGTAGGTTTCTCTTTGAACAGTGAAGATGATGTGGTTTCTGGAAGATTCCAGGTCGGAGGTAACATAGGTGTTTTTACAGAGATGCCACCCTAAGTCAGTCAGGTAATGGCTCAAGTAAGTGACTTCCCACTTGAAAATTTGTCAAATCTGTGTTATCCAAGCTGGATAGCAGAAGTCACTGTATGAAGTGTAGACACTTGAGGGTGAATTTCAGCATCTGAGATCTCTCCCACTAGTTCAAAGGTGTCTGAAAACTGTTCCTCAGTGTACAGTAGTTTTGGTCCTGAGAGCCATGTTGTGCTTCCTAGTTGACTTAGGTCAACTGCCCTAGTTGCATAATCTGCAGGACTTTGGTCCGTGGAAATGTAATGCCACTGTTTTAAATGAACTGATCTCCTAACTTGAAGCACTCTGTTGTTGACATAAACGTAGAATCGTCTAGTTTCATTGTGGATGTATCCCAGGACTACTTTGTGTCTGAGTAGAACTTGGCTTGTGTCAGGTCGATATCCATCTCAGATGCGATGAACTCTGCTAACTCAACAGCCAAAACTGCAGCACAAAGCTCTAATCTTGGTATAGTGTGCTCTAGCTGTGGAGCAAGTTTGGCCTTCCCCATAACGAACCCAATGTGGCTCTGACATTAGGAGTCTACAGTTTTGAGATAGGCAAGAGCAGCAATTGCTTTGACAGAAGCATCTGCAAATATGTACAGTCTTTGGCTTTGTATTTCTGTAGACGGCACAGGGGTGTATGGTCTTGGCACATTCAGGTTGGAGAGGCCTACTAAAGAATTCTTCCATATTTCCCACTGGATTCTCTTATCAGGTGGCAGAGGTGCAACCCAGTCAGATATTTCCTTAGTTAAGTCTCTTAGTAAGGCTTTGTCCTTGTATAGTAACAGGAGCTGCAAACCACAGGGGATCATACAGACTGTTGATGGTGGACAGGACACCTCTACTTGTGAAAGGCTTTTCTTCCTGGCTGACCTGAAAGGTGAAAGTGTCTGACTGTAGATTACAGAGAAGCCCAAGGCTGCGTTGCATTGGTGGGGTGTCTGACCCCAGGTCCAGATCTCTAAGACAGTTACACAAGTCTTGTGAAGGGAATGTTTTCTTGAGTTCTTGGCTGTTTGAGGGTATTTTGTGAACCCTGAGGTTAGAACAAGCAAGCATCTCTTGGGCTCTCCTGAGAAGACTGATGGCAGTCTCGTTTGAAGGCATGGCTTTCAGACAGTCATCAACATAAAAGTCTTTTTCTATGAATTGTCTGACATCTGTTCTGCATTCTGTTTCTCCTTCTTGAGCTGACTTTTTGAGTCCATAAATGGTGACTGCAGGTGAACGACTATTGCCAAAGATGTGTACTCTCATGCGATACTCTGTGACCTCTTTAGTGGGATCATTGTCTCTGTACCAGAAGAATCTTAGGAAGTTCCTTTCTCTCTCTCTCACAAGGAAACAATGGAAAAAGGGGGAGACAGAAGCGCACAATAGGGTCTTATCCAATGATATAAATGTTTCACAGATATGGATCCACTCACCTGGTTCAGTTGTGTGGAACACAACAACCATAAGCACAAATGGGTAGGATCCGATGAACTGCAGCAATCAGCCGGTCACTAGAATTGCATACATAGGAAGGAGAGAAGTCCGGCTTTCAGGATCGCGCTGTTCCAGTCCAAAGTTCACAAGGAGTTAATCCAAGGACCAAGCAGTGATTATAACTTTCTTTTTATTCCATAAACTGAGTTTATGGAATAAAAAGAAAGTTATAATCACTGCTTGGTCCTTGGATTAACTCCTTGTGAACTTTGGACTGGAACAGCGCGATCCTGAAAGCCGGACTTCTCTCCTTCCTATGTATGCAAGGAAACAATGGAACATTTGCTGGATGTCAGCGATGAAGGCAATGGAATCCTTATGGAAGCACATAAGTATTCCCAGCAGTTTGTTATTGAGGTCTGGTCCTGTCAGTAGAACATCATTCAGGGAGATATCATCAAACTTAGCACTGGAGTCAACAACACTCTAATCTGGCCTGGTTTCTTAGGGTGGTATACTCGAAACATGGGTAGTAACCAGCATTCTTCAGAGTCTCTGAGAGTGGGAGCTAGCTCTGCATGCCAGTTTTCAAAAATCTTTGACATGAAGGAGAAAAAGTGATCTTTCATCTCTGGCTTCTTTTGCAGATTATGTTTGAGAAAGGAGAAATGTTTTAATGCCTGATTTCTGTTGTTCGGTAGATGTGGTCTGTGGGTTTTGAAGGGAAGAGGTGCGACCCTGCTGTTGGTCTCATGTTTTGCAAGTCCCTTGTCTATTACCTCTAAGAACAACTTGTCCTCTACCAACATTGCTGCTTGGTTGTCTTGCTTAGTTCTCTGGAAGACTGTACACCCCAACTGATCCTCATAGCTTCCTGACACCATACTGCTGTCATGAGTAAAGTCTATTAAATGATTGGGCAGTTGGATGCTGTGTGGTAGTTCCTTGACATGGAAGTAGTTGTTGCAAGGTTAAAACAGAGACAGACATCCTTTCTCCAATGTATTTGTTAGCATACTTGTCACAGAAGATGGGGCGTGCATGTGTCCCAAGCATACGTTTCCTATTATGACCCATCCTAGGTTTACCTTTTGGGCATAGGGAGCATTGTGGAGTCCATTGATATGACTTCTCACTTTATGATCCTGTAGGATATCTCTTCCCAACAGCAGTATTATCTGTGCCTGATGGTCGATTTCTGGTATAAGGTGTGCTATGCGTTTTAAGTGAGCGTGAAGGATTGCCACATCTGGCGTAGGTATTTCAGATCTGTTGTCTGGGATCTGATTACACTCGATTGTAGGTAGTGGTAGGCAGAATTGTCCATCTAGTGACTCAATTTGGTAGTCAGTAGCTATCCTGCCTGCTGTTGTCACAGTACTTGCACAAGACTTTAATGAGTAGGGGGTGCTTGGCACTTTGATGTTGAATAGGTCAAAGAATGTGGATCTAGCCAAGGATTGATTACTTTGATCATCCAAGATAACAAACAGTCTTACAGCTTTGTATCTATGGCCTTCTGGGTACACTCTGACAAGGCATATTTTTGAGCAGGACCTACTGTCTATTTTCCCTTTACAGACTTCAGTACATTGTGAAGTGATCTCTGGCATAGCTGCATCAGTGTTACTTTCCTCCCCGCCATTCTCACTGTCAGCTGGCGTGTTTTGTGCAATCCATGGAGCTAGGCCAGGGTGTAGAGCACTGTTATGATCTGTTGTGCCACACTCTGTGCATTTTACACTGACTTTACAATCCTTGGCGAGATGAGTTGTGGATGAGCAGCACTTGTAGCAGATACCTTTCTCTTTCAGGAAGCTTCTGTGATCTGGCATAGATTTTCCCCTGAAGGCTCTGTATTTTAGGAGAGGATGAGGCTTCTGATGGAGCGGGCACTGCTTATCAGGTTCCTGTACTTTTGTCTCTGATTGGGAGCTGCCAGCAGACCTGCAATTGGAACTTGGAGAAGAAACATAAGTCTTGTGCACTGCCACAGATGTTCTGCATGGATTTGCAGCTGGTGATGGTGTGGCATATAACATTGCAAAGTCAAAGCTGGGATCATTCCTAATTGTCGCTTTTTTGTGTACAAAGTTTAAAAAAACAGAGAAGGGAGGGAATGGAACACTGTGTTTGTATTTGTACGTGGAACCATGTGTGAGCCACCTCTGTTGTAGATTTTAGGGCAACTTTTAGACTATAGGGTTAACACCTTTGGCTGTGTCAAAGAATGCAAGTCCTTGTAGGTCACCTTCAAATTTGGCAACTAGGACTTCCTTCAGCAGGTCACTTAGTACTCTAAGTTTCTGAAGACCTTTGTTAGATATTTTAGGAAAGTCATTGATTCTTTTGAACAAGGCTCTCTCTATTACCTATGCTGAACCGTAACACTCGTCTAGCCTCTTCCAGATCACTTTGAGGCCGATCTCAGGGTATTTTATATTAATGTCTCTGACCCTTACTGCGTGTTTGACTGACTCTTCTCCTACGTATTTGACTAAGAGGTCTACCTCTTCCCTGTGTTGTAGCCCCAAGTCTCTAGTGACATTTTGGAAGGAAGCTTTCCAAGCTCTGTAACCTTCAGCTTGGTCAGTGAATTTCATGAGTCACTTGGCAACCAGATCACATCGTGTGAAGAGCTTAGCAAATTCTGTTGTGAGCCGGTTCTCAGCAGAGTATAATGATGATGGGTCACCCTGATAGTGATGTGAGGTGCGTTCATACTTGTTAGTATCCTCAGGGTGGTGCCAGCCAGTGTCATATTGCTTCGGTCTGATGTTTGGTGGGTCAGCAAGGTGATTCACGTTGGTTGCCTGGTGAAAGGCAAGGTAGTCATTAGCAGAATTGCTTTGCTCCACTTTTTCCTGGAGCTGAGACTCATGGTGACTCTCACTCGCTTCACTGGATGTGTCGTGTTCTTGGTTATAGTATGGATCAGGAAGTTCATTAACATACTGAGATGTGCGTTGTGGTGAATCTTGCAGTGGCAACTTCAGACTTGATGTCCTGTTTCGGCTATGCAGCTCAGGGTTTTGCGCGGCTTCTAGCGATTCTGCTTCGGCTAGTGCTGTAGCAGCTTCTATTTTTACTGCTATGCTCTCTAAGGTGGCATCCACGTGAGCCTTCTCTAACTGTGTCTTTTTCTCTTGCTCATCTCTTTCTAAGCATAATCTTCTCTCTTGCTCGTTTCTTTCTAAGCGTGACTTCGCTTTCTCTATACGTGACTTTCTCTCTTGATCTTCTCTCTTTCTGCGTGACCTTCTCTCTTGGTCTTCTAGGCGTGCTTTCTCTAATTTAAGTTTCATCTCCTCTACAGCAAAGCTTGCTCATATTTTGGAGGCTTCAGCATTTGCACGTGGAATGGCGACCACGCTGCTGATAGATATAGTCTTTGAGGAGACTGATGTAACAGATTTTGTCCTGTGTGATTTGTGGGACATGGTGTCTTGGGGGAAATGCTTGGCTGTGCAGAGATTGCTGTAGCTGTGTTTAGCCTCTGTGTGGCCGGTGACTTGAATCTCACTAGCCGGATGGCTGCAGTTTCACTAGTTCCTGCAAGCTGGATAGAAGGCTGTCTTTTCCCTGAGTTCCCACTAGCTGAATGGCCATTGTTTCACTGTTCTGTCCTCACTGAATGAGACAGACGTCATTGCAGCTAATACAGGCAGCTAAACCGCTATACCGGGTCCAATAAGGAGACTGTAGTTGAATTTGTGCTTTATTGAACGTGTTGGTATATTGATATGAGGTGAAACTACAATATAAGCGTATATGCATACAATCAATACTGGTTCAGCAGGAATAAATATACATGGTACATCATAAATAAACATCTGCACTAATAGCTAACCAGGAGAAGAACTAAATAACCAGGCCAGTATGAGACAGGAATTGGATACAGGAAACATGTCTACATACCAGCGATGCTATCACAAGGGGAGAAGAGAAAAGAGATGCTTCCTGAATGCAGGCTGAAGGAAATACCATAATCCTTTGCAAAAGGCTTCCAGGATGCATTGCAACCATACCAGAATGCACTGCAAAAGCTTACCAGAATGCACAGCAACTGAGGGAAAAGTAGGAGCATCAAAAGTGAAAGTAAAATAACACTGCGGTTATGACTCTGGTCACTAGAGGGAGCCAGAAACAATGAAAACAATAGAATCTATGGAAAACTGAACAGTATAAATATTTTCCAGTAAATCACTGTAAATATAAACAAACAGACAGTCAAAGATCATGAATTAAATGTCAGAGACAAAACAGGGGCATAATTCAGACATGGGGGCAGATTTCAAGACATGATGGGGCAGAATGCAGACATGGGGGCAGATTACAAGACGTGGAGGCAGATTGCAAGACATGGAGGCAGAATGAAGACATGAGGGCAGAATGCAGGACATGGGGCAGAATGCAAGACATGATGGGGGCAGAATGCAGACATGGGGCAGACTGCAAGACATGATGGGGCAGAATGCAGACAAGGGGCAGAATGCAGACAAGGGGCAGAATGCAGACATGAGGGCAGAATGCAAGACATGATGGGGGCAGAATGCAAGACATGATGGGGGAAGTGTTATGAATGAGTCACCGAGGAGGAAAAACAAAAACAAGCTAAGCCACAGAAAAACAGAGGGGTTGGTAACTAAGCAGATTGCAGACCCCTGATCCTATCCACACAACTAGCAGTAGCCGTGGAGCGTACCTACGATGATCCTAGATGCCTTGTCACAGCCGGAGAACTAAATAAACCTAAAGCAAGAAAAGGGGAAATCTAAACCACCCCAGAGCAGATCCCAAAGAAATAGACAGTCCCCAAACATGTATTGTCGGTGAGACAAGATGAAAACACAAACACAGATAGGAAAATAGGCTGAGCAAATGATGGGGACCAAACTAACTAGAAAGGACAGGAAAGGAAAGATTCTATCTGCAATCACGCACAAAACCCTGCCAAAAAATGTCCAACACTTTCTGATAACAAAAACTCTGAAGTAGAAACACCAAGGCACTCTCTCAAATAGGCGGTAGCAGGTGCACAAGTAGGGTTTCCAGCCCACGTAATAGAGTAAAACAACTCGGCACTCAGATTACAGTTCTTATCGTTTTATTTTGCATCCAGATTATGCGTGTTAAACGTTTTCGATCCATTAATGGATCTTCATCAGAACTTCTCTGAAGGAACGAATAAATATACAAAAATAGAAATAAATCCATATTAGTGAGTATCACAATATAGAGAAAAATACATCAAATCTTACAATGCATGAAGAGAAATATATATTTCGAAGAAAACCAAATTATGTCAAGCAGTATGAGGCTTGTGAAATAATATGTTGAAGATGGGTTTCAAGTGCCAGTGATCCGTGAGACAAGGTATATAGGTCAATATTAAGGAAATAACCGCCTTAAATTCCTATATAACAATCATGAGAAGTGAATATATGATATAAGGATATCATTGCCTTCCGGTATCAAGGTGCCAACCGTAAAGTGAAGAGTGCTAATTATGCCTGGTGCGTGAATTCTATCTTTCCTATAAGAGAGCAAAGAAACAGACATAAATTGCAGGTCCCCTAGAACAATAACATATGCAGAAAATATTATATTATGCTCATTGACAGTGGTGTGAGGGTGCAGGATCACATTTAAAGAAAATAGCCAATACCTGTAAATGGGATATATAAGGGGCACTAATGCGCTTGGTATAGCGACCTGAGTCGCTTATTTTGTGGCGCTGTAAAAAAATGAACAGGATTTGTTTAGCTATTGTAGTAGTATAAATCACCAAATGGTGAAGGAGAAAACCAGTGTATTACCTGCTCCCCCTGGCCCAAATGAATTGCGGTGTAACCGCTGGAGTGAAGGACGCCAGGAAACTTGCGGTGTGTCCGCTGTAATGGAGGACGCCAGAAAGCACTGGAGTACGTCCGGGTTTATTTAACCCGGCGGGGGAACTCCCCCAACTACGTCATTGGGTCCGTGCACTGTTGGCTGTGGCAGTCACGTGTTTACCCGGCGGGGAGGGATTGGCTCTGTCACTGAGTATGCACGCTGCAGGCTCAGAGGTTGCATGAATGTTAAGGAGAAGCGCTCCTGCGCTGTTTGTACTTGTGTATCGTTATTAGAATGGGGCTAGAGGTGTGATTAAACACCACCATTAAATGGAAATGTTTTCATTACATTATTTGCATATGTTAAAAATGATTAAACCCTTAGTGTGCTGGTCTGAAGAATTGATTTGTGTGATTCAGACCATGATATAGGTTACTTAGTAGCGGTACAGGGTAAAATAGTGTTTTAATGTTGAAATTATGAATTATGGGACCTGCACAAGGTGTCGAAATGGCATATAAACCATATGATAATGGAGAATTATTAAAAACGTATGTAGAGTGTGTGGTGACTGTAAGGTATGTATACAATACTTTGGTTTAAAATTCGGTATATATGAAAAAATATGTGAGAATATAAAGGGGGCGGTGAAAATATACGATACCAGGTGAAACAGTTTTGCCCAGTGAGGAAGTAGAGAGCCAGGTCTAACGATTCTATTGTAAAAAAGAAAAAAATCATGGTCAAAGCAAGTCATTTAGAAGTATTCAGAATTACATAATGTAAAAAATATGAAACAATGATAGCTTAATTCACTGGAAACTTAATATATCATAGTCTCTATTGAGTCCTTTAGGTTCCAAAGTCTGTAGTGTGAAAATCCAATAGGACTCTCTTTTTTTAAGTCTTTTTGTCCTGTCATACCCTCTTCTGTCTGATTCAATTTGCTCCATTACTTGAAATTTCAACTGAGAAATATTATGTCTCTTTTCGAGAAAATGATGTGGAAGAGGGAGATGAGTCTTTTTACACCTTATGTTGGATTTATGTTGCGAAATTCTGTCCTTCACCATCTGTGTGGTTTCTCCCACATAAGCTAGGCCACATGGGCACTTGATTAGATACACAACATACATAGATTCACAGGTATAATATCCTTTTATAGAAATAGCTCTTCCCGTTTGTGGGTGAATAATTTGACCCCCTTTCTGTATATTATTACACTGTAAACAAGTTAGACATGGAAATGTACCCTGTTTTTGTGTCTGGAGAAACCTCTGTTTCAGTATCTTTATGTTAGAGCCAATATCTGCTCTAACAAGCTTATCCTTCAGATTTCTTGGTCTCCGATAACAGGGGAGAAATGGTTTTTGAAATTCCTCTATCCCTGGGTAGCTCCTCGAAAGCAGCCCCCAATGTTTGTTTATGGTAGTCTGTATCTTTCTCGAATAAGAGTGATATGTATTGACAAAGGGTATACGTTTGTCTGATTTATTTGATTTCTCAAATTGGCCTATCATGGATCTTGACTCAGTTAAAAGTTTATCAGGATAACCCCTTTCTGTAAACTTTTTTGTCATATCTGTCAGTCTTTCGGCCTTTGTCGCCTCCTCTGAGACTATTCTGTCTATTCTACAGTATTGGGACCTAGGAATGGATCTCTTCACCGTGGATGGGTGAAAGCTATCAAAATGTAAAATACTGTTTCTGTCAGTTGGCTTGACATAGAGATCTATTTTAAGTGTCCCTAGTGAATCCTTACTGATCAACGTATCTAAAAAATTCATTTTGTCCATATCATGTTGTAAAGTAAACTTGAGCTCGGGCCAAACATTGTTGATGTCATGATCGAATTTTATTGGAGTGTCCAGGGGGCCATTCCACACACAAAAAATGTCGTCAATGAATCTAAGCCAAGTTATAGAGTACTGTGTATACAGTGGGTGGGTATAGATATAATCCTCCTCAAATGAGGCCATAAAGGCAATAGCATAGGGGGGTGCTACGTGTGATCCCATTGCTGTGCCCTGTTTCTGTGCGTAAAATGTGTCTTGAAAAAGAAAATAATTCTCCTTCAACACTAGTTCCAAGAGATCGGAGCAAAGGTTACGGATTCTAATGTCCATGCCTGCTTTTTCCATCAGTTTTTCCGTGGCTCTTAAACCCTTTTCATGTGTGATGGAGGTATACAAACTGTTGACATCCCATGTGACTAGAAAGGAGGATGGGGGGAGAGAACCCAGAGATTTAATGAGTGCTATGAACTCGTTGGTATCTTTCAAATATGAACTCGTGGTTTTAACCAAAGGTGTCAATACTCTCTCTAGAAACATAGCTGGTGGGGAAAGAATAGATTCTGTGGAAGACACGATTGGGCGTCCTGGTGGTTTTTCCAGTCTCTTGTGGATCTTTGGTAAGATATAAAAAACTGGTGTAATGGGATCTGAGTTTAAAAGAAAATCTCCTGTCTTTTTATCAATTGTGCCCACCCCTATGTGGTGTTCTATAATGGGTTTGATTTTGTTAATGATAGATTCGAGAGGATTGTGCGAGACAGGCATATAGACTTCTCTGTCACTTAATTGTCTGTGGATCTCACTCAAATAATCTGATTTGTCCATGATGACCAAGGCCCCACCCTTATCGGCTGGTTTGATGACCAGTGATTGGTCGGAAGAGAGATACTCTAGTGCTATTTTTTCTTCTTTGGACAGATTAGTGTGGTGGTGGAATTTACCCTGTTCTACCTCTCTATGAAAAATCCCTATGTCCCTTTCAACCAAACTAATGAAGGTTTCGATAGGTGGATTACTCTTCGGAGGCATAAAGGTACTGTGTGAACGAAGACCAAGATCAGTAAATTTGAGTAGGCTTGTGGAAACCTGATCTGTTGATCTAGATGGTTGTAGTGCAAAGTGTACCTTAAGTCTGTGGTTTCTGAAAAACCTCTGTAAATCCATATCAAGTTCAAAAAAATTGAACTTATAAGAGGGACAGAATGACAGACCCTTCTGGAGCACAGACATTTGATTGGCACTCAAATTTTTTGAGGAGATGTTTATCACCAGAGGTGCATTACCTGAGATCTCGTCGTCACGTTGGACCTGGTGTCTGTTTTGCTGTCCCTGTTGTCATTGGCCGCCCCGCCTCGTCTTCCTCTTATGCGGCCTCGATTCTGGCCTAAAAAAGTTGTAGAGGTGGTGCTGTTTATGCTGGATCGGCTGTCTGTTGAACCTGAAGAGCTTCGTGAGGTGCGGCACCTGAAGGGACGTTGCATGTCCCGCCATCCGTAGACTCTGTTTTGGAGGTAATCCTCGGTGTCTCGTAGGAACTTTGATCTCTTTTTCTTTTCCAATTCTGTTCTGTGGATAAGTAAGTTCTCCCGGTTTTTGAGCTTGAGCTCTTGGAATTCTTCTTGGGTCATAGTGGCTGAGAGTTGGTTTTCTATGGCACATATTTGCGAGTTGACACTTTCTAAATTTTTCTGTAAAAAAGATAAAGTTAGTGTCATCAGATCAAACGAACATTTGTTCAAAATCTGTTCAAACTTCGTGCAGTATTCCTTATCCTCTTTAAAAAAGGTGGGTTGTAGGGGTACTCGTAGGCCCCTGGGGATACGTAGGACTCGTAGGTACTCAGCTTGGGTTATGGAATGAAGCTCCAAATTCACAGCTCTTCTAGACTCCCTCTCCAGGTCTCTGTTTTTAATATCCCTGATGGGAGTTTGAAGGAAATCACTTGAAGCAGTTATCTTAGAGATAATCTCGGCCGTTTCCGTAGCATTGAATGAGAAGGTTTCACTTGACATCGTTAGGAGGTGCTCTTGAGACAGAAAATTGACTGTAGTAGAAACACCAAGGCACTCTCTCAAATAGGCGGTAGCAGGTGTACAAGTAGGGTTTCCAGCCCACGTAATAGAGTGAAACAACTCGGCACTCAGATTACAGATCTTATCGTTTTATTTTGCATTCAGATTATGCGTGTTAAACGTTTTCGATCCATTAATGGATCTTCATCAGAAGACACCGAGGATTACCTCCAAAACAGAGTCTACGGATGGCGGGACATGCAACGTCCCTTCAGGTGCCGCACCTCACGAAGCTCTTCAGGTTCAACAGACAGCCGATCCAGCATAAACAGCACCACCTCTACAACTTTTTTAGGCCAGAATCGAGGCCGCATAAGAGGAAGACGAGGCGGGGCGGCCAATGACAACGGGGACAGCAAAACAGACACCAGGTCCAACGTGACGACGAGATCTCAGGTAATGCACCTCTGGTGATAAACATCTCCTCAAAAAATTTGAGTGCCAATCAAATGTCTGTGCTCCAGAAGGGTCTGTCATTCTGTCCCTCTTATAAGTTCAATTTTTTTGAACTTGATATGGATTTACAGAGGTTTTTCAGAAACCACAGACTTAAGGTACACTTTGCACTACAACCATCTAGATCAACAGATCAGGTTTCCACAAGCCTACTCAAATTTACTGATCTTGGTCTTCGTTCACACATTACCTTTATGCCTCCAAAGAGTAATCCACCTATCGAAACCTTCATTAGTTTGGTTGAAAGGGACATAGGGGTTTTTCATAGAGAGGTAGAACAGGGTAAATTAAACCACCACACTAGTCTGTCCAAAGAAGAAAAAATAGCACTAGAGTATCTCTCTTCCGACCAATCACTGGTCATCAAACCAGCCGATAAGGGTGGGGCCTTGGTCATCATGGACAAATCAGATTATTTGAGTGAGATCCACAGACAATTAAGTGACAGAGAAGTCTATATGCCTGTCTCGCACAATCCTCTTGAATCTATCATTAACAAAATCAAACCCATTATAGAACACCACATAGGGGTGGGCACAATTGATAAAAAGACAGGAGATTTTCTTTTAAACTCAGATCCCATTACACCAGTTTTTTATATCTTACCAAAGATCCACAAGAGACTGGAAAAACCACCAGGACGCCCAATCGTGGCTTCCACAGATTCTATTATTTCCCCACCAGCTATGTTTCTAGAGAGAGTATTGACACCTTTGGTTAAAACCACGAGTTCATATTTGAAAGATACCAACGAGTTCATAGCACTCATTAAATCTCTGGGTTCTCTCCCCCCATCCTCCTTTCTAGTCACATGGGATGTCAACAGTTTGTATACCTCCATCACACATGAAAAGGGTTTAAGAGCCACGGAAAAACTGATGAAAAAAGCAGGCATGGACATTAGAATCCGTAACCTTTGCTCCGATCTCTTGGAACTAGTGTTGAAGGAGAATTATTTTCTTTTTCAAGACACATTTTATGTACAGAAACAGGGCACAGCAATGGGATCACACGTAGCGCCCCCCTATGCTATTGCCTTTATGGCCTCATTTGAGGAGGATTATATCTATACCCACCCACTGTATACACAGTACTCTATAAAATGGCTTAGATTCATTGACGACATTTTTGTGTGTGGAATGGCCCCCTGGACACTCTAATAAAATTCGATCATGACATCAACAATGTTTGGCCCGAGCTCAAGTTTACTTTACAACATGATATGGACAAAATGAATTTTTTAGATACGTTGATCAGTAAGGATTCACTAGGGACACTTAAAATAGATCTCTATGTCAAGCCAACTGACAGAAACAGTATTTTACATTTTGATAGCTTTCACCCATCCACGGTGAAGAGATCCTTTCCTAGGTCCCAATACTGTAGAATAGACAGAATAGTCTCAGAGGAGGCGACAAAGGCTGAGAGACTGACAGATATGACAAAAAAGTTTAACAGAAAGGGGTTATCCTGATAAACTTTTAACTGAGTCAAGATCCATGAGAGGCCAATTTGAGAAATCAAATAAATCAGACAAACGTATACCCTTTGTCAATACATATCACCCTTATTCGAGAAAGATACAGACTACCATAAACAAACATTGGGGGCTGCTTTCGAGGAGCTACCCAGGGATAGAGGAATTTCAAAAACCATTTCTCCCCTGTTATCGGAGACCAAGAAATCTGAAGGATAAGCTTGTTAGAGCAGATATTGGCTCTAACAGAAAGATACCGTGACAGAGGTTTCTCCAGACACAAAAACAGGGTACATTTCCATGTCTATCTTGTTTACAGTGTAATAATATACAGAAAGGGGGTCAAATTTTTCACCCACAAACGGGAAGAGCTATTCCTATAAAAGGATATTATACCTGTGAATCTACGTATGTTGTGTATCTAATCAAGTGCCCATGTGGCCTAGCTTATGTGGGAGAAACCACACAGATGGTGAAGGACAGAATTTCGCAACATAAATCCAACATAAGGTGTAAAAAGACTCATCTCCCTCTTCCACATCATTTTCTCGAAAAGGGACATAATATTTCTCAGTTGAAATTTCAAGTATTGGAGCAAATTGAATCAGACAGAAGAGGGTATGACAGGACAAAAAGACTTAAAAAAGAGAGGCCTATTGGATTTTCACACTACAGACTTTGGAACCTAAAGGACTCAATAGAGACTATGATATATTAAGTTTCCAGTGAATTAAGCTATCATTGTTTCATATTTTTTACATTATGTAATTCTGAATACTTCTAAATGACTTGCTTTGACCATGATTTTTTTCTTTTTTACAATAGAATCGTTAGACCTGGCTCTCTACTTCCTCATTGGGCACAACTGTTTCCCCTGGTATAGTATATTTTCACCGCCCCCTTTATATTCTCACATATTTTTTCCTATATACCGAATTTTAAACCAAAGTATTGTATAGATACCTTACAGTCATCACACACTCTACATACGTTTTTAATAATTCTCCATTATCATATGGTTTATATGCCATTTCGACACCTTGTGCAGGTCCCATAATTCATAATTTCAACATTAAAACCCTATTTTACCCTGTACCGCTACTAAGTAACCTATATCATGGTCTAAATCACACAAATCAATTCTTCAGACCGGCGCACTAAGGGTTTAATCATTTTTAACATATGCAAATAATGTAATGAAAACATTTCCATTTAATGGTGGTGTTTAATCACACCTCTCGCCCCATTCTAATAACGATACACAAGTACAAACAGCGCAGGAGCGCTTCTCCTTAACATTCATGCAACCTCTGAGCCAGACTCAGTGACAGAGCCAATCCATTCCCGCCGGGTAAACACGTGACCGCCACAGCCAACAGTGCACGGACCCGATGACGTAGTTGGGGGAGTTCCCCCGCCGGGTCATATAAACCCGGACATACTCCAGTGCTCTCTGGCGTCCTCCATTACAGCGGACACACCGCAAGTTTCCTGGCGTCCTTCACTCCAGCGGTTACACCGCAATTCATTTGGGCCAGGGGGAGCAGGTAATACACTGGTTTTATCCTTCACCATTTGGTGATTTATACTACTACAATAGCTAAACAAATCCTGTTCATTTTTTTACAGCGCCACAAAATAAGCGACTCAGGTCGCTATACCAAGCGCATTAGTTCCCCTTATATATCCCATTGCCAGGTATTGGCTATTATTTTCTTTAAATGTGATCCTGCACCCTCACACCACTGTCAATGAGCATAAGATAATATTTTCTACATATGTTATTGTTCTAGGGGACCTGCAATTTATGTCTGTTTCTTTGCTCTCTTATAGGAAAGATAGAATTCACGCACCAGGCATAATTAGCACTCTTCACTTTACGGTTGGCACCTGGATACTGGAAGGCCATGATATCCTTATATCATTTATTCACTTCTCATGATTGTTATATAGGAATTTAAGGCGGTTATTTCCTTAATATTGACCTATATACCTTGTCTCACGGATCACTGGCACTTGAAACGCATCCTCAAGATATTATTTCACAAGCCTCATACTGCTTGACATAATTTGGTTTTCTTCGAAATATATATTTCTCTTCATGCATTGCAAGATTTGATGTATTTTTCTCTATATTGTGATACTCACTAATATGGATTTATTTCTATTTTTGTATATTTATTCATTCCTTGAGAGAAGTTCTGATGAAGATCCATTATAGGATCGAAAACGTTTAACACGCATAATCTGGATGCAAAATAAAACGATAAGAACTGTAATCTGAGTGCCGAGTTGTTTTACTCTCTAACAAAAACTCTGAAGTCATTAGACTTCAATTCTCTATATCAGCACTCTGGTATATTCTGAAGACAGAGCAAAAAGAGACCAATCTGATCAGGGACAAAACGCAAACAGGCATAAACAGAGACATAAGAATGGAAATTCAGCACAGACCCAGTAGAGGCTGGCTGACAACAAAAACTGAGAAAACCAGACCAAATCTCATGTGAAAAAATAGCAGAGTAAACTTAGCTTGAGAAGGCAGGAACAGAACTGGAAACCAGAACCTCAGGGCAGGAAAATCACCAGCACAGAATTAGGGAGTCGGCTGTCTTAAATCCAGTTAGAGACTCCTGATCTCCACTCACAGTCCTCCTCAGGTGGCAGGTCTCTGCCATTTAGATCAGCTTTATTACCTACTGTTACCACTAGAGGGAGCCCGGATGTAGAACTCATGACTCCTCTGTCAACACATCCAGCTCCACCACCCTCACCAGAAGCCAGAGGTAAACCAGAAAATGAGTTCACAACAGGGAAGAATGCAAGACATGGGGCAGACTGTAAGACACGGTGGCAGAATGCAGACATGGGGGCAGAATGCAGACATGGGGGTGAATTGCAAGACACGATGAGGGCAGAATGCAAGACATGGTAGGAGAATGCAAGATATGGGGGCAGAATGCAGACATGGGGGCAGAATGCGAGACATGGGGCACAATGTGACAGTGAGACACAGGAGGGAGCAGAATGGACGCGGGGCAGAATGTGACAGTGAGACACAAGAAGGGGCAGAATGTGAGGCACGGGGGCAGAATGTGACAGTAAGGCCATACATAGAGACTCACCAGCGATCCTGACAACGATATGACCTTGTCAGGATCGCTGGTGTGTCGCTACATGGTCGCTGGTGAGCTGCCAAACAGGCAGATCTCACCAGCGACGACATGGGTAACAAGCGCGCGCGTCGCTTAGTTACCCGCTGTGTACCTTAGATACCAGCATGCTGGTGCTGGGAGCTGGTATCCAACATAAACAGCAGTTTCTAAGCGCCGCACAGCGCTTAGAAACCCGCTGTTTACATTGGATACGAGCTGGGAGCTCGCTGATCATTGCTTCCCTGCTGCCACATGCAGCGATGCGTGCTGGCCAGTGGGAGACCAATGATCAAAAAAATGTCCAGGGCTTTCGAGCACGATCAACGATACCCGGCAGGGGGGCCAGTAGCTGATAGATGTCACACACAGCGATATCACTGGTGAGATCGCAGTTGCATCACAAAACTTGCGACTCAGCAGCGATCTAGCTAGCGATCTCACTGTGTGTGATGGGGGCTTAAGACACAGGAGGGGGCAGAATGTGCAGTGAGACACAAAAGGGGGCAGAATGTAAGACACAGGAGGGGGCAGGATGGGAGACACATGGTGCAGGATCATGGGGCAGGATGGATACGATGGAAACAGATGGGGAGATCATATGGGGCGCAATGGATACTCATGAGGGCGGGATGGGAGAACATATGGCTGAAGCCAGAAATGAGACACACGGGGTCCAGGATGGGGAAAATTATTACCATTGGTTCTAGTTAAGGGATATTATTACTGCGGTGATGTATTTATTTTATTTTTTGAGTATACTGTTTTAAATGGGGGGCGGTCCTGTTACTGTGTAGAGTGATACTATGTTGCCTTTTTTTCTTCATGTGATGTAATGTAAAAGTTGGGAAAAAATAAGTAATGTGTTCTGCAAGCGGAGCTCTAGATAACGGTGTTATTTCCTGCAGAGACGAGCCCTGGCTGGAAGAAGTGATGGTGATCTATGCTGGATGAAAGATGAAAAGAAAGGATGAACGACTTCACCTAGAGACATCACTGGTGAGTTTGTGTGTTACCTATACACTGACACTATACACTGTATACTATATACAGATGTCCTGTGTTTAATGTCATTGATCATTGTATTACCTGTACACAGACACTGCATACTAAGTACAGATCCCCTGTGTGTAATGGCACTTATGGTGATAGTATTGTTTTTTTATTACTGATTAGTATTGTAGTATTCAGTCACTATGCGGTGGGGTGGTAATATGTGGTCTGGACATGGTGTTGCGGTATTTGTCCCTTGTATGTGCTATTATTTGGTCACTTTGCGGTGGTGATATGTTGTCTGGTCATGGTGCGGTGGTATTTGTTCCTTATATGTGATATTAATTGGTCACTTTGTGGTTGTCATATGTGGTCTGGTCATGGTGTGGCGGTACTTGTTCCTTGAATGTGATATTATTCGGTCACTGTGGTAGTAATATGTGGTCTGGTCATGGTGTGGCGGTATTTGTTCCTTGTATGTGAAATTATAGGTCACTATGTGGTGGTAATATGTGGTCTGGACATGGTGCGGTGGTATTTGTCCCTTGTATGTTATATTATTGGTCATTTTAAAAATTGAAAAATAAATAAAAATATACCTAAATTGTATTGCACATTTTAACAAATATTTAATAGGTTAGCGTAGAGTAGAGCTCGGCCAAAAGTGTCTACAGTGTTGTGATGGCAGCTTAAAAAATCCTTTGGCCATAACAAAAGCTGCCGGCTACATGTGTGATCTGGTGACTGGAACTGTTAATGTGTGATATTGGTGAAAAGTGGAGTATTTCCAAGAGAGGGCAGTGGGACTGTGGACAGTTTGAGGGGTGGAGGCTGGGCTAGGGTGGAGCCTGGGCGGAGTCTAATGGGGGCCCCGAAAATTTTGCCAGTATGGGGCTCCGAAATTCTTAGTGGCAGCCCTGGGTGCAGGGGCCTGCTACATCCTGTTGCATGAAGGAGGTTCAGGATGAGGGGTTGGCAGCGCATTGTACTGACCTTTAATGATGGATGCTGATGAATGATCTGTGTCCTATTTCCTTAGAGGAATGTCTATGCTGTCAGGAATGATTGTTGGAGTCAGGGGTGCACTATTTTAGCTTGTTACATAGTCTCTTGTGCACTAAAGAGGGTCTTTGGTTTCAAAATCACTTAAACTGATGCTGTTTTTTACTCCCATTGAAAGTTTGTTCCAGGACCTTTAATCTGGTCATGGCTGCGGCAGGCTCACATTTCTTCTCTAGGTCCCCTATTTCCATTTCTGTTTTTACACAAGCTGCGCTTGCTCCCATGTCAGTTATTTTTTTGTGCGAAAGCAACTTGCACCTTAGTTGCCTCAACTTCTTCATGTACTCTTACAAGATGTGAGTGTTGAAGGCTCATGGACCTCTCCTGGCACTTTAACCCCTGGAACACTGCGATGAAACAAGATCGCAGCATTCCAGTGCCGGCAGAGGGGCTGAAAGCTGCTTGTGGATCGGAGACCCTGCATAATGACCCGATTGCTCCCATGGTAACGCAATGTCATCATGACGACATCCGGGTTACCAGAGCTCAGAGACTTCCTGTAATGCACAATGCATATCAGGAAGTCTCTGAGGTTAGTGTGAAATTACATGCAGCACTGACAGCTTATATGTAGTGATTAGCAAACGTGTTCGCCACTCCTTGGTACTCGCCTGAGTATCACGGTACTCTGTGTACTCTGCGAGCATTTCTGGGATTACTCGGCAGGAACTCAAGTCTCCACCCAGCTTTTTTGGTGGTCTTTAGAGACCCAATCATGATGCAGGGATTTCTGCCAGGCAATGAAATGCCACAGCCATCTTTGTTATGGTCGTGTAGTGATTGGCTGGCCACACAGCATCATCAGGGGTATTAGAGACCAGACCCCGCCCTGCTCGGGGCATTCAGCTCCAGATTTAGATAGTGTAGGGAGAGCTGCTGCCTAGATAGGGTCAGAACTGAGGATTTTTTACTCACTGTGGTGTCTAACATCCTAAAGTACTGAAATCCAGTTAAAGCAACAGTCCTTCTAAGGACTAATTCTGAAGTATATAGGTGTTAAGCATCTGGTTTCTCCCTCTGCACAGGAGGAATCCTGAGCCTTGCCTTCTGCGGTCCCCCATTCCATTCTGACTGCAGAGGAGGCTGCTCAGCAAAGACGTTGAACCCGGCATCTTGCTCAGGTTAGTGCTGTATGTTTGGTTGCTGCAGCCGGGGTCAGCTATAGCAGCCTGCACTAGCCAGCAGCAAGCAGCTCCTGGGACTAAGTCCTTTGTTCAGGCTACTGAGCATGCCCGTGAGTCATCCTCTCATTGGAGGTCAGGGGTCACATACTCAGGTCCTGTTTCTTCCCCGATTGGTCCACGAGGAAGGTCCCGGAAGGATGCTGCTATAAAAGGTTTGCATGGCCGCTCGACCATGCGCTAGTATAAACTCTTACGGCATATGTGTGATGATGGATGCTTGTGACAGGTGACTGACTCATTATGACTCCCTCATTGGTTGAGCATGAGATAGGGTTTGTAGAGTCAGATTCAGCACCGAGTTGTGGCACTACCTAGCGCCGCAGTGCTCCCAGCTCCTCACACATGTCAGCGCCAGAATGTGCCATTCAGCACAAGGCACCACTGTACCGCATATACTGCGGCATCCGTCAGAGCGGCGCCGTGCACAGATAGTGCACTTTCCAGCTCTAAGCTTAGGCTGGTTAGTGGCGTCTGCCAGTGCAGCGCTGTATGCTCTAGTAGCGGTTTACTCCATTTACATTCTCCTGGCATCGCAGTTGCGGTGCTGCCCGCTAGTGAGTGAAGAGGGACTCTAACTCTGTCTCCTTGGGGCAGAGTCCTGTGACTCTACACTAGTGCTCCCCTTGCCGGGCTCTGTGAGTGATAACAGGCTCTAATGTTTATGTTCTGCGGTTCTATGCTGCAACAGAATCCGCCGCTGTACACACCGGGTGACGTTAACCCGTCTGAGTTCAGCTATCTTATTATATTACAGCGTCCGCCATTACGGAGCAGCAGGTAACATCTCTGCACAGTGGACCCCGGGCTGCAAACGCACCTTGATACCATTTTATTATTACTTCCGCTAGCCCTAACAATAGGTAGCAGTGTTAGGTATGCAGGGGATTGTACTTCGCTCTATACATATGAGTGCAAGGCCTGCAAGCACTGTATGTGTGTATATACATATCATTGCATACATCAAGAGGGTCCATTCCCTTCCTGTCTGCTGCTGCTGCTACCTATTGGATATATCGCCCATATATACCTAGCCCCAGGTCTAATTGGCTAGGAAAAAATATTTTGGCCAGAGCTTAATTTATTGCAAAGCAATCCAGAGCCCTTTATTTCTCCATTTGCTTTTTGACAATGCACAATACAGCCTTATCCTTTTCCTAGCACAGCGTTAAAATCCAGGAATTTTAAAGGGGTCCCAAAAATCTTTCATTTTTATGTGGTACAGAAGAAAAGAATTTTTTTGAGTGTCTTACACAATTTCTTGACACCTTTTTGCTGAACGCCCCCAAAAATACATACAGGCCACATATTTTACAGTGTGGTATATCTGTGACACACCTCATCCATCTGTCTGCTAAAAATTTGGTCATTTTGGGCCTAAATGCCATTTTTTTCCTGTGTGTTACTCTAGTTATATACAGCACTATTTAGCATCAAAAACAAAAAATACAGGCTACATATTTGTCAGTGTGGCATCTCCTTGCCAGCTCACATATCTGCTTGCTCCAAGTTTGCCCATTTTAGGCCAGTTTTCCATTGTTTTCCTGGGTGTCACTGTAGTTATATACAGCACTATTTAGCCAAAAATGCCAAAAATACAGGCCACAGATTTGTCAGTGTGGAAAAAGACTTAGGCATCTTAGTCAATAAGAAGCTAAATTGGAGTGTCCAGTGTCAGGCACCTGCCACCAAAGCAAATAGGGTTATGGGATGCATTAGAAGAGGTCTGGGGACATGAGATGAAAACATAATTCTCCCTCTGTACAAATCACTCGTCAGACCACACTTGGAGTATTGTGTGCAATTTTGGACGCCGGTGCTCAAGAAAGACATTACTGAACTTGAAAGGGTTCAAAGGCGGGCTACTAAAATAATAAAAGGAGTTGGTTCATTGCAATACCCAGAAAGGTTATCAAAATTAGGTCTATTTACTCTAGAAAAGAGAAGACTTAGGGGAGACTTAATATACAGTATATGTACAAGTATATCAGAGGGCAGTCCAGAGATCTCTCCAATGAACTGTTTGTACCAAGGACTGTGACAAGAACAAGGGGGCATTCTCTTCGTTTGGAGGAAAGACAATTTCTGCACCAGCATAGAAGAGGGTTCTTCACGGTAAGAGCAGTGAGGCTCTGGAATTCTCTTCCTGAGGAAATGGTGATGGCCAACTCACTGAATAAATTTAAGAAAGGGGAATGGATGCTTTTCTTGTGAGTAACAGTATAGAAGGTTACAAATAACAGAATATTATAGGTAGATGGTTGACCCAGCTTAGCATTCCTCTAGTGTTAGGGTCGTGACCGACCCGTTTTTGGTTTTAAATGCATACAAATTCTACATACATTTGTTTATTGCATCAAGACTTTTTGACTTTTCAGGAACTTATTTTTAAACAAAATACAATAAAATAAAACTATTTTACTAAATTGTAAAATGCTCTTATTAAAATTATAACATTTGTGTTGTTGGGGTCAATTTCGACCCAGGTCTAATATAAGAGTAAAAAAACAATAATAAGTCCCAAAACTGAACTCATAAACACAATATAAACTAACAGCCCACAGCCAGCTCTACCTCCAACAACTTGAGTTAGGGACATGTCCAGGCATGTATGGCCAAATTAGCTTAGAGTTGGTACTTTGCAGAGTTTACATCTCCAGTTTACACATGCAACAATGAGGAGAAGATTTGATGTAAGCCAAATTCTGGATTATATCTTAGATGATAATGTATCAGAGGACACACAGCAGCAAACTGATACAGATGAACAGGTTTCTGAGGAGGAAGATGATGTGGAGTATCAACCGGAAGACACAGACAGTTCTGATCAGTCTGATGAGGAGGTCACTGGTGCTGAAGCTGCTCCCGCTGAAAGATTCAAATCCAAAAGTGGCAAGATCAGTTCGAGCTCAGTACCTCCAGATGTACATGGCAGGGCAGATGCTGCAAATGTCATAAAAATGACCCCTGGGATCACAAGGTTTGCTGTGACAAGAGTAAGTGACATCAAGACATGTTTTGATCTGTTTATGCCATTGTCAATAAAAAAAGTCATTATTGCTATGACAAACCTTGAAGGAAAAAAAGTCCACGGCAACATGTGGAATGACCTTCCTGATGATGTCCTGGATGCCTACATTGGTGTTCTTCTCCTTGCTGGAGTGTACAAATCCTGCAATGAGGCCACTGATAGTCTCTGGGACGCATCGACAGGCAAGAATATTTTCCAGGCAACAATGTCACTTCAAAAGTTTCAAATGATATTAAGAGTCCTCAGATTTGACAACAGAGACACCAGAACAAAATCTGACAAACTTGCTCCCATCAGGGATGTTTGGGAGAAATGGGTGCAGCTCCTTCCACTGATGTTCAACAAAGGGCCAGAGGTGACAGTAGATGAACGTTTTCTCCCTTTCCGCGGAAAATGCCCCTTCCGGCAATACATGCCAAGTAAGCCAGGCAAATACGGCATAAAAATCTGGGCAGCCTGTGATGCAAAAACTAGCTATGCATGAAATCTACAGATTTACACAGGCAAGTCTGCAAGCGGCATCCCTGAAAAAAAACAAGGAAAACGTGTAGTCCTCGATATGACTACTGGACTGCAGGGTCACAACATTACTTGTGACAATTTTTTTACCAGCTATGACCTTGGACAAGAACTTCTCAGGAGGAAAATCACCATGGTGGGCACAGTGAAAAAAAACAAACCTGAGCTGCCCACTGAATTGTTGCAGATGAAGGACAGGGCTCCACTTTCCTCAAAGTTTGTTTTTACAGACACCACCACTGCTGTTTCATACTGCCCCAAAAAACGACGGAATGTGGTACTGATGTCCACACTTCACAAAGATGCAGCTGTGTCATCAGGAAGTGACAAAAAGCCCAGAATCATCCTGGACTATAACAAAAACAAAGGAGGAGTGGACAACCTGGACAAGCGGACTGCCACCTACACTTGCCAGCGAATGACTAGGAGATGGCCAATGGTAGTATTTTACAACATCCTTGATGTGTCAGAATGCAATTCATTTGTGTTGTGGACCCACATTCACCAAGTGGAGGATGTTTCTTGAGGAACTAGTAAGATCCCTTGTCAAGGCGCACATTGACCAAAGGGAACGAGTGCCCCGAGACCCAGCCGCTGCATCCTTGGTCCGACAACTCCAGAGCTCAACAAGTGCTTCGTCCACACCCACAGCAACACAAAGAGCATCATCACCAGCATCCTCCTCAACCAGGCCTGCCTCAACATCAACCACAACAGCCACAACCCCTGTGAGACCACCTGATTCTAAAAGAAAGAGGTGTCAGGTCTGCCCTAGCAATAAGGACAGAAAGACAAACACATCGTGCGTCGCCTGCAAAAAATACCTCTGCAAAGAACACACAAAAAGTGTCACTTTTTGCCACACATGCATCTAAATACTAATGCATCTAAAAACTAGTACTTGATTTCTGTTGATTTGATTTGCTTGATTGATTGTTGTTTGTTTGACCTAGAAAAGCTACTTTTTTATTATTTTTGCTATTAATGTTAATATAATTTTCATCTTTTATTTGTATTAAAGTTCTATAAAAAGAAAAATCTGTTTTTTTGCCTTTTTCATAAAGTAGTTAGATATGGGTCAAAATTGACCCGTAACACCATAGATGTTACTAGAGTTAATAATATAATATATATATACTGTATATATATATATATATATATATATATATGTATATTTTTTTACATTTAAGAAATGTGTTCTAAAACCCTTCAGTAATAGTCAGATAATATAACAAACTTTTTTAAGTTTATTGTAGTTTCCAAATAGAAACAGGTCGCACTCTGCGGGATGGTTGTGAAAGTTTATTGACACATAATTACATGTCACGTCGGGGATGTGATAGTGAGAGTGTCAAATGGCTGACAACGGCCGTTTCACGCTACTCGAGCGCTTCCACGGGTCAAAGTGCAGGGGGAAATGACGGATTCTTATGCAGACCATGTCATCCAGTCACTCCTCCTACCCCAGCCGCTGTATAAATAACAAGTAAAACAAACAAGTGCTCAGTGCAAACATAAAAAAAACCACATACAATTCACCGCAACAGCGGGAATAATGACCTTTACATATAAAGATAAATATTACAAGGACTATTTGATTATTATCAATATTACTAATGACCCCTATTGTTGAATTAACCCTTCTGGGTAATCTGTTCCGAAGGAAACAGCTTTATAAATGTAAGTCCAAGAGCTGCATGCTACTAGATCCATAGCAAGTGTGTGCTTCCATGAATTATGATCTAATCAAAATGTATATGCAATTTTACCGTGGCCCCAACAATAGTGTTAAAGATCACTAGCACCTGTCTTTTAGCCATTTATGTCATAATAATGACCTAGGTAAATTGTATTTTCCTAGTTAAACCGATTTTTAAAGCAAATTGTGCCGCATAATTCAGAATTAACCAATCAAGAAAATACGTGAATATGTAGATTTCAAGCAATATGTGCTACTTGATGCCAACAATTTACATTATCCCCTGGACATATATCCTTAATTTATAACCTACTAATATTTACGTAAAAATCATACATTATTTAAATCGGTTATCATAAAAAAATGGCCATATCTACTTTATCATTGAAACCTATGGGACCAGTCGCTCGTGTATCCATAATCCATTTAGATTCCCGCTTCAGTAATATTTTATGCAGATTAACATCACTTTTTCAATACCCGCAAAAGAAAGGACACCTGGATCCATCCCATGTACAGTCCTAACATGATCGATGAGGCGTGGCACTCCTTTCCCAGTTTTAATCGACTTAAAGTGTTCCCGAAATCGAACATAAAGCGGGCGTATTGTCTTGCCTATATAGAAGAATCGACATGTACAGAAAATGACATAAACCACATGATCAGTCTTGCATGTAATTAAACTGGAAACTGTATGTCTAACTGCACCCATTTGCAGTGTGCGGTCAGTGCAATGATACCTACAATAGGAACATTGTCCACATTTATAATTTCCCTTAGGTATTCCTTGATTCAACCATGTGTCACGTTGAGTTATTAATCGGTTCTGAACTAAAACATCCCTGATCCTTGTACTACGCTTATTAAAAATAAGTGGTCCTCTTGACACAATATCAATCAGCTCCCTATCTTGTTCCAGAATGTGCCAATGTTTCCTAATAACCAATCTAATCTGTCTATCCATCGGACCATAACGGGAACAAAAGGTGAATCTCTTTTCCTTCTTACTATCTTTTCTCTGTTGATAAACCATACATCTCCTATTATCATCCCATAGTGATTTCACTTTTTGAAGTGTGGTATCCAATAAATGATCTGGATATCCTCGTTGTCTCAATCTCTCATACAATTCTCTGGATTGTCGCTCCCGACCTTCCACTGTATTATTCAATCGAAAAATTCTCAAAAATTGGCTGTATGGTAATGAATTAACGGTATGTGTGGGATGATAACTATCAAGCCGCAATATGGAATTGGTTGCTATTGGTTTCCTGAAAACCGATGTACAAATAATATCATCCTTGATCTCCAAAAGGACATCAAGAAACTCCAATTTTAATCCTCCAAAATTATATGTAAATACCATATTCATTTGGTTCACGTCATTTAAATAGTTAACAAATTCCACAAATGTTTCTTTTGTACCCTCCCAAATTATAAACACATCGTCCACATATCTGAGGTATAATCTGATGTGTCTAAAATACTTTTGCATGTTATAAATGTATTTCTCCTCAAAAGCCCCCAAAAACAGATTCGCAAACGTACAAGATACTGGTGTACCCATCGCAGTTCCCATGTTTTGACAATACCATTTTGAATCGAATGTAAAGGCATTGTGTGTTAAAATAAAACTCAATGCATCACAGATGAAATCAATGAAACCTTGTTCTTTTCCTATAGTACCTAATATCTCCCTAATAGTGTCAACTCCCAATTGTTGAGGAATTCTTGTATAAAGACTTTCTACATCTATTGATGTTAAGAAAAAACCAGGTTGCCACCCAAACTCATGTATTACTTCTAGAAAAGCTTTCGTGTCTCTTATATAGGACGGGATCTGAATTAGCAGTGGTCGTAATAGCCAATCTACATATTGTGAAAGTGCCTCCGTCACTGATCCTATCCCAGAAACAATGGGGCGACCTGGAGGACAAGATAGGGATTTATGTATTTTCGGTACATGGTACCAGTGAGGACGCGTGGGAAATTCAGGCAATAATTTTTCTGCCTTTTTTTCTGAAATAATATTTTTTATAACATATTGCCTGAGTAAAGACCTCAAATCTCTTATAAATTTGGGGGTAGGGTCCCCCGCCAATTTAGTGTATGTTACTGTATCTGATAATTGTCGGTGGGCTTCTGCTACATACATATCTCTGGGCAAAAACACAGTGTTCCCTCCTTTCTCTGATGGTCTAACTACTGTGTCTGCCCAATCTCTAATTTCTCTCATTGCCAGCTTCTCTGCCACTGTTAAGTTTGAAGGAACTGTAGGATATACTAATGCCTCTACATCTTTAATGACTAACATCTCAAATAAATCAATTAGATTTCCTGGGGAGGTATTGGGCATATATTGTGATGTTACCCCCCTAAGAATGGTGTATTAATCATTTGTGGATGATCACCCTCAGGTTCAGTGATATTCAACAATAATGCAGCGTCTTCATGCACTTCTGCCAACGTACCTACTCCTGCCAAAAATCCCAAAGGACCCACTTCACATTGGACCTCCCCTGATAGTGGAGTGTCAGTAGGAGATTTTAATAAAAAATGCTTATGCAAGTGCATCTTCCTGATGGATTCTTCTATACACGCAAGACAATACGCCCGCTTTATGTTCGATTTCGGGAACACTTTAGGTCGATTAAAACTGGGAAAGGAGTGCCACGCATGTTGTGAGTTTATTTTTCCCTTCAACACTGAGGCCCGAGGAACTCCCTCTTCTGGTAAGGAAAGGTAGTGAGCCTGATTATCAGGCATCTGAGACTAATGATGATGACCGGCTGAGTGGAGTTTCTGACTGGATATAAGGCTGTCGACGCCCTTCTGCCCTGCGGGTGATTTCTCTGTGGGATCCTTGGAGACCTGTCTGAATTCCTGCTCTTCTAAAGCTAAGTTTTCTGCTCTACTTTTTGCATTTGTGCTTTGAGTTCGTTTTGCTTTGTTTTTCTGGATTTCTGCCATTCCCTGCTGGGGTGAGCTGAATTCCTTTAGCTCTGTCTTCTGAAAATACCTGAGTGCTGATTTAGTTTTTGAAGCATAGCTGCTTCAGGGCCTTTTTCCATATCAGCTGGTTGGCTTTTGTCTTTTACAGGGTTTTGGCAGATTGCAGATAGTAACCTTCCTTTCCTGTCCTGTTTAGATTAATTTTGGCCCCATTGTTTGCTCAGCCTATCTTTCTATCTGTGTGAGTGTTTTTTCATCTTGCTTCACCGTCATTATATATTGGAGGCTGCCTTTTACTTTGGGGTCTGCTCTGGGGCAGTTTAGATTTCCTTTTCTGTCTTTAGGCTATTTAGCTCTCCGGCTGTGATCGAGAGGTCTAGGACATCGTAGGAACCCCTCACGGCTACTGCTAGTTGTGTTGATAGGTTCAGGGGTCTGCAATCTGATAGTTGCCAACTTCTCTGGTTTTCTGGACGTAGCTCCTATTTTTGTGTCTGCCTCCTACGGTGATTCTATCATAACAGAATCACCCGCCATACCGCAGATCCTAGGGTACTCAATAGCAGGAAAGAATTGTAAAAAAAAAAAAATGTGTGTATATTTTTTCCTCTATATCTCTGAGGCCGTAGGGGGAATTTTTTTTTCTCTCAATGGAGATAAAGCAATTGTCTGATCGTGTGGAGCAGCTCGCTGCGGAAGTGCGGGGAATTTCCGCCTACCTTGCTCATTCACATGCTGCTGAACCAAAGATTCCTACACCTGATGTATTTTTTGGGGATCGGTCTAAATTTTTGAATTTCAAAAATAATTGTAAATTATTTTTTGCCTTGAAGCCTAACTCGTCAGGGAGCTCCGCGCAGCAGGTTAAAATTGTCATCTCTTTGCTGCGTGGCGATCCCCAGGATTGGGCGTTTTCTTTGAAACCAGATGATCCTATTCTGACTAATGTGAACGCATTCTTTCAAGCCTTGGGGTTGTTGTATGACGAACCTAATGCCATTGATCAGGCTGAAAAGACCCTGCTGGCATTGAACCAGGGTCGAGATTCTGCAGAATTGTACTGTCAAAAATTCCGAAAGTGGGCGGTACTTACTACCTAGTATGATAATGCCTTGGCTGCTCTCTTTCGGAAGGGTTTGTCAGAAGCCATAAAAGATACTATGGTGGGATTTCCTGTTCCCTCTGGTCTTCACGATTCTATGTCATTAGCCATTCAGGTTGATCGGCGTTTGCGCGAACGCAAAACTGCACGAGAGGTGTTGCCAACTGTTGAACAAATGTCTGAACCTCTGCAATGCGATAGAGTTTTGTCCAGAGAGCAGCGTCAGGAGTTCAGAAGGTGTAATAAGTTGTGTTTTTTCTGTGGAGATGCCTCGCATATTATTTCTGTCTGTCCTAAACGAGAGAAACGCTTTGCACACACGTTTTCTGTTGGTGGTGTTCAACCTAAGTTTCTTCTGGCTATTACTCTGATCTGCTCCCTGTCCACATTTTCCGCCAAGGCTTTTGTGGATTCGGGGGCAGCCCTAAACCTAATGGACTTGGATTTTTCTAAACGTTGTGGATTTCCGATGACACCTCTGCAGACGCCTATCCCTTTGAGGTGGATTGATGCTACTCCTTTGGCTAAAAATAAACCTCAGTTTTGGACCCAGGTGGTAATGCGGGTCGCCCCAGACCATCAAGAAAATTGCAGATTTTTTGTGTTGCATAATCTGCATGATACCATTGTTCTGGGGTTTCCCTGGTTACAAATTCATAATCCAGTTTTGGATTGGAAATCTGTGTCTGTGGTGAGTTGGGGTTGTCGGTGTGCCTTTAGTGAGGCTCCGGTGTTTTCCCCCTCTCCTCAGTCGCATGATGTTCCTGATTATTTGCCGGACTTTTATGATGTACAGTGGGGAAAAAAGGTATTTAGTCAGTCAGCAATAGTGCAAGTTCCACCACTTAAAAAGATGAGAGGCGTCTGTAATTTACATCATAGGTAGACCTCAACTATGGGAGACAAACTGAGAAAAAAAAATCCAGAAAATTACATTGTCTGTTTTTTTTCATTTTATTTGCATATTATGGTGGAAAATAAGTATTTGGTCAGAAACAAGCAATCAAGATTTCTGGCTCTCACAGACCTGTAACTTCTTCTTTAAGAGTCTCCTCTTTCCTCCACTCATTACCTGTAGTAATGGCACCTGTTTATACTTGTTATCAGTATAAAAAGACACCTGTGCACACCCTCAAACAGTCTGACTCCAAACTCCACTATGGTGAAGACCAAAGAGCTGTCAAAGGACACCAGAAACAAAATTGTAGCCCTGCACCAGGCTGGGAAGACTGAATCTGCAATAGCCAACCAACTTGGAGTGAAGAAATCAACTGTGGGAGCAATAATTAGAAAATGGAAGACATACAAGACCACTGATAATCTCCCTCGATCTGGTGCTCCACGCAAAATCCCACCCCGTGTGGTCAGAATGATCACAAGAACGGTGAGCAAAAATCCCAGAACCACGCGGGGGGACCTAGTGAATGAACTGCAGAGAGCTGGGACCAATGTAACAAGGCCTACCATAAGTAACACACTACGCCACCATGGACTCAGATCCTGCAGTGCCAGACGTGTCCCACTGCTTAAGCCTGTACATGTCCGGGCCCGTCTGAAGTTTGCTAGAGAGCATTTGGATGATCCAGAGGAGTTTTGGGAGAATGTCCTATGGTCTGATGAAACCAAACTGGAACTGTTTGGTAGAAACACAACTTGTCGTGTTTGGAGGAAAAAGAATACTGAGTTGCATCCATCAAACACCATACCTACTGTAAAGCATGGTGGTGGAAACATCATGCTTTGGGGCTGTTTCTCTGCAAAGGGGCCAGGACGACTGATCCGGGTACATGAAAGAATGAATGGGGCCATGTATCGTGAGATTTTGAGTGCAAACCTCCTTCCATCAGCAAGGGCATTGAAGATGAAACGTGGCTGGGTCTTTCAACATGACAATGATCCAAAGCACACCGCCAGGGCAACGAAGGAGTGGCTTCGTAAGAAGCATTTCAAGGTCCTGGAGTGGCCTAGCCAGTCTCCAGATCTCAACCCTATAGAAAACCTTTGGAGGGAGTTGAAAGTCCGTGTTGCCAAGCGAAAAGCCAAAAACATCACTGCTCTAGAGGAGATCTGCATGGAGAAATGGGCCAACATACCAACAACAGTGTGTGGCAACCTTGTGAAGACTTACAGAAAATGTTTGACCTCTGTCATTGCCAACAAAGGATATATCACAAAGTATTGAGATGAAATTTTGTTTCTGACCAAATACTTATTTTCCACCATAATATGCAAATAAAATGAAAAAAAAACAGACAATGTGATTTTCTGGATTTTTTTTTCTCAGTTTGTCTCCCATAGTTGAGGTCTACCTATGATGTAAATTACAGACGCCTCTCATCTTTTTAAGTGGTGGAACTTGCACTATTGCTGACTGACTAAATACTTTTTTTCCCCACTGTATTTAGTGAGAATGAGTCTGCGTCTCTGCCTCCTCATAGGAGTTATGACTGTGCAATTGAGCTGAGCCCGGGGTGTAAATTTCCCAAGGGTCGGCTCTTCAATTTATCTGTACCCGAGCACGAGGCTATGCGATCCTATATTAAGGAGGCGTTGGAGAAGGGTCATATTAGACCATCCTCGTCACCGTTAGGTGCCGGTTTTTTTTTTGTAGCCAAAAAGGATGGATCATTAAGACCTTGTATTGATTATCGTGCCCTCAACAAAATTACTGTTAAATATCAGTATCCGTTACACCTGATTTCGGATCTATTCTCCAGAGTTAAAGGTGCTTGCTGGTTTACCAAGCTTGACCTCAGGGGGGCGTATAATCTTATTCGCATTAAGCATGGGGATGAATGGAAGACGACGTTTAATACTCCGGATGGACATTTTGAGTACCTGGTGATGCCTTTTGGGCTCACTAATGCCCCTTCTGTCTTCCAGTGCTTCATGAACGATATTTTCCGAGATTTTGTCGATAAATTTTTGATTATCTATCTGGAATATATTTTGATTTTCTCCAAGGATTGGGATTCTCATGTGGAACATATTCGGACTGTGTTCCGGATCTTGAGGGAGAATTCCCTGTATGTCAAAGGATCTAAATGCCTTTTTGGAGTACAGAGGATTTCTTTTTTGGGATTTATTTTGCCTCCGTCAACTATTGAAATGGACCAGGCCAAGGTACAGGCCATTTACGATTGGGTTCAGCCCACTTCTTTGAAGGCCCTCCAGAAGTTTTTGGGTTTTGCTAATTTTTATTGGAAATTTACAGCAAAATTTTCTAGTATTGTCAAGCCATTGACTGATTTGACTAAGAAGGGTGCTGATGTGATAAATTGGTCTCCGGAGGCTGTTTCTTCCTTTCAGGAGCTGAAGCGAAGATTCACCTCCGCCCCGGTTTTGCGGCAGCCTGATGTCTCACTTCCGTTCCAGGTAGAGGTGGATGCTTCTGAGATTGGTGCAGGAGCTATTTTGTCCCAAAAGGATCCTGTAACATCTAAAATGAATCCCTGTGCTTTCTTTTCCCGAAAGTTCTCTCCATCTGAATGTAACTATGATGTGGGGAATCGGGAACTGTTGGCCATGAAATGGGCATTTGAGGAGTGGAGACATTGGTTGGAGGGAGCTAAGCATCAAGTCGTGGTCCTCACTGACCACAAGAATTTGATTTACCTAGAGTCGGCTAAGCGCTTGAACCCTAGACAGGCTAGGTGGGCCTTATTTTTTACACGTTTTGATTTTGTGGTTTCTTTTCTTCCTGGAACTAAGAATGTCAAGGCTGACGCCCTCTCTAGGAGCTTCTTTGCTGATTCTCCTGTGGTGACCAAGCCTGCTACCATCTTAGGCGAAGGGGTGGTTCTTTCTGCCATCTCGCCCGATTTGAGACGTGCTCTGGAAGAGTTCCAGGAGGACAAATCTGAGCGTTGTCCCAGTGGAAAGTTGTATGTTCCTGACCAGTGGAAGAAGAGAGTGATGTCTGAAGTTCATTGCTCTGCTTTGGCTGGTCATCCAGGTATTTTTGGTACTAGAGATCTGGTGAGTCGGTCCTTTTGGTGGCCCTCCTTGTCTCGTGATGTCAGGAATTTTGTGCAGTCCTGTGTGACGTGCTCCCGGTCTAAATCGTGTTCTCGCTCTAGAGGGTTGTTGATGCCTTTGCCTGTCCCCAAGAGGCCATGGACCCATATTTCAATGGATTTCATCTCTGATATGCCTGTCTCTCAAAGGATGACTGTTATTTGGGTGATTTGTGATAGGTTCTCTAAGATGGTTCATCTTGTACCACTCCCTAAGTTGCCGTTCTCTTCTGAGTTGGGGCCCCTGTTTTTTCAACAGGTGGTTCGCTTGCACGGGATTCCTGAGAACATTGTATCTGACAGAGGAGTTCAGTTTGTGTCTAGATTTTGGAGAACTTTCTGTTCCAAGCTGGGAATTCAGTTGTTCTTCTCCTCTGCGTTTCACCCTCAGACCAATGGGCAGACAGAGAGAACAAACCAGACCTTGGAGTCATATTTGAGATGTTTTATTTCTGCTGATCAGGATGATTGGGTTTCATTTTTGCCCTTGGCCGAATTTGCTTTAAATAATAGAGCTAGTTCTGCCACTTTGATGTCACCTTTTTTTTGTAACTTTGGGTTTCATCCTCGATTTTCTTCAGGGCAGGTGGAGCCCTCTGCCTGCCCAGGTGTTGACACTGTGGTGGAGAGAATGCACCAGATCTGGGACCAAGTGGTAGATAAGTTATCTCTCTCCCAGGAAAAGGTCCAGCGGTTTTCCAACTGACATAGGACCATTGGTCCCCAGTTTAAGGTTGGTGATATGGTGTGGTTATCATCAAAAAATATTGCTATGAAGGTGGCTTCTCCTAAGTTTAAGCCTAGATTTATTGGACCTTACAAGATTTTGGAGATTATTGATCCGGTCTCTTTTCGTTTGGCTCTTCCTGTCACATTTAAAATCCATAATGTGTTCCATAAGTCTTTGTTGAAGAGGTTTGTTGAACCTGTTGTTCCGGGGGTGGCACCTCCAGATCCTGTATTGGTTGACGGTAACATGGAATATGAGGTAGAGAAAGTACTGGATTCCCGTCTGGCTAGACGGAGACTCCAGTATTTGGTTAAGTGGAAGGGTTATGGTCAGGAGGATAATTTCTGGGTCTCTGCCTCTGATATTCATGCCAAAAGATTGGTGCGTGCCTTTCATCGGGCTCACCCTGATCGCCCTGGTGGCGTGGTTGAGGGTTCGGTGACCCCTCCTCAAGGGGGAGGTACTGTTGTGAGTTCATTTTTCCCTTCAACACTGAGGACGAGGAACTCCCTCTTCTGGTAAGGAAAGGTAGTGAGCCTGATTATCAGGCATCTGAGACTAATGATGATGACTGGCTGAGTGGAGTTTCTGACTGGATATAAGGCTGTCGACGCCCTTCTGCCCTGCAGGTGATTTCTCTCTGGGATCCTTGGAGACCTGTCTGAATTCCTGCTCTTCTAAAGCTAAGTTTCCTGCTCTACTTTTTGCATTTGTGCTTTGAGTTCGTTTTGCTTTGTTTTTCTGGATTTCTGCCATTCCCTGCTGGGGTGAGCTGAATTCCTTTAGTTCTGTCTTCTGAAAATACCTGAGTGCTGATTTAGTTTTTGAAGCATAGCTGCTTCAGGGCCTTTTTCCATATCAGCTGGTTGGCTTTTGTCTTTTACAGGGTTTTGGCAGATTGCAGATAGTAACCTTCCTTTCCTGTCCTGTTTAGATTAGTTTGGGCCCCATTGTTTGCTCAGCCTATCTTTCTATCTGTGTGAGTGTTTTTTCATCTTGCTTCACCGTCATTATATGTTGGGGGCTGCCTTTTACTTTGGGGTCTGCTCTGGGGCAGTTTAGATTTCCTTTTCTGTCTTTAGGCTATTTAGCTCTCCGGCTGTGATCGAGAGGTCTAGGGCATCGTAGGAACCCCCCACGGCTACTGCTAGTTGTGTTGATAGGTTCAGGGGTCTGCAATCTGATAGTTGCCAACTTCTCTGGTTTTCTGGACGTAGCTCCTATTTTTGTGTCTGCCTCCTACGGTGACTCTATCATAACACACGCCTCATCGATCATGTTAGGACTGTACATGGGATGGATCCAGGTGTCCTTTCTTTTGCGGGTATTGAAAAAGTGATGTTACCCCCACAAGGGGGGAATCTGCATAAAATATTACTGAAGCGGGAATCTAAATGGATTATGGATACACGAGCGACTGGTCCCATAGGTTTCAATGATAAAGTAGATATGGCCATTTTTTCATGATAACCGATTTAAATAATGTATTATTTTTACGTAAATATTAGTAGGTTATAAATTAAGGATATATGTCCAGGGGATAATGTAAATTGTTGGCATCAAGTAGCACATATTGCTTGAAATCTACATATTCACGTATTTTCTTGATTGGTTAATTCTGAATTATGCGGCACAATTTGCTTTAAAACCGGTATAACTAGGAAAATACAATTTAACTAGGTCATTATTATGACATAAATGGCTAAAAGACAGGTGCTAGTGATCTTTAACACTATTGTTGGGGCCACGGTAAAATTGCATATACATTTTGATTAGATCATAATTCATGGAAGCACACACTTGCTATGGATCTAGTAGCATGCAGCTCTTGGACTTACATTTATAAAGCTGTTTCCTACAGAACAGATTACCCAGAAGGGTTAATTTAACAATAGGGGTCATTAGTAATATTGATAATAATCAAATAGTCCTTGTAATATTTATCTTTATATGTAAAGGTCATTGTTCCCGCTGTTGCGGTGAATTGTGTGTGGTTTTTTATATGTTTGCACTGAGCACTTGTTTGTTTTACTTGCTATTTATACAGCGGCTGGGGTAGGAGGAGTGACTGGATGACATGGTCTGCATAAGAATCCGTCATTTCCCCCTGCACTTTGACCCGTGGAAGCGCTCGAGTAGCGCGAAACGGCCGTTGTCAGCCATTTGACACTCTCACTATCACATCCCCGACGTGACATGTAATTATGTGTCAATAAACTTTCACAACCATCCCGCATAGTGCGACCTTTTTCTATTTGGAAACTACAATTGAATTGCTACGAGGTCAAGTACCCGGGGAATCCTGGAGGTGATCTCACCGCCTGCTGCAAGCCACGGATCCTAGCACGGTATCAGCGGTGCCGCCCACTTCTTTTGTATTATTATAAGTAGCACCTGGTTTCTGGACTGAGCACGCTTTGTTACCGGATCTTAAGAGTGGATTATTCAGACTTTGTATATACAGCAGTTTGACCATGTCGGTAGACATGGAGGCGGATACAGCCACACTGGGAATGAGCTTACAGGCTGGTCGGGAGGATGTTGATAAATACTTTAAAAAGTGTGAAACGTGACGAAGTGCAGACTTTAAGCACTAAAGCTTTGGAATTTAAATTAATGAATCTGGCTGAGAGAGAGATAAAATTATTTTGGACTAATAATTCATTGAAGTCCTACAGTGATTGTGGACGTGTACCCCTTGGATTGAGAGTGTGGCATGAAATTTCCGAGTTTAGAGGTGATGCCTCCTTTCGTATGGAATGGGAAAAAATCCTACTTAAATGTTCGCAAGATTTATTGCAATTAGTCCTGGCTACCAATTTGCGTAATTATGATACAGTTAAAGAGGAATTAACAAAATCACAAGAAGAGTTAAAATCGAGACTGACGGACAATCAGTGGCTTACATTTCCTAAAAAAATGGACAGTAAATTGTTACCGATGCAGGCAGAGATTAAATTAAGAAAACAAGACAAATTTTTACGTGACAAAAATGATTTTTTGAATGGCCAGATATTCAGTTGGAAAAAGCAACGAATGAATGCACATACTGGACAGTCGGGGAAAGGGAAATATAAACGCCACTACCAGAAACAGAATCAGGCTCCAACTAGGAGAGATTATCTGACAACGGATTCAGATTCAAGTATGGGAGAGGGAGCCAGTTTATCCATGATTCCACCTGACCAGCAAGTATCAGCAGAAGCAGGTGTGTCTGTACAAAATATCCCTTTAGGTGGAGGATCAGAAGAGGAAGGAGGAAGACTGTATGGACAAAATCGCAAGAGAAAACAGGTCTCATGGAGATCGAGACGTTAAGGGACACACCGTCGCATGCAGTGATAAATTTAACTAATCATGTGTTGAAAGACTCTCATCACTCATTATTAGCTAAAGGTCTAAATTTTTGTATACCAGAGAATTTTGATTTGACAGAATTTAAGATTGATTTGTTTAAATCCATCAGGAAGATGCACTTGCATAAGCATTTTTTATTAAAATCTCCTACTGACACTCCACTATCAGGGGAGGTCCAATGTGAAGTGGGTCCTTTGGGATTTATGACAGGAGTAGGTACGTTGGCAGAAGTGCATGAAGACGCTGCATTATTGTTGAGCATCACTGAACCTGAGGGTGATCATCCACAAATGATTAATACACCATTCTTAGGGGGGTAACATCACAATATATGCCCCATACCTCCCCAGGAAATCTAATTGATTTATTTGAGATGTTAGTCATTAAAGATGCAGAGGCATTAGTATATCCTACAGCTCCTTCAAACTTAACAGTGGCAAAGAAGCTGGCAATGAGAGAAATTAGAGATTGGGCAGACACAGTAGTTAGACCATCAGATAAAGAAGGGAACACTGTGTTTTTGCCCAGAGATAAGTATTTAGCAGAAGCCCACCGACAATTATCAGATACAGTAACATACACTAAATTGGCGGGGGACCCTACCCCCAAATTTATAAGAGATTTGAGGTCTTTACTCAGGCAATATGTTATAAAAAATATTATTTCAGAAAAAAAGGCAGAAAAATTATTGCCTGAATTTCCCACGCGTCCTCACTGGTACCATGTACCGAAAATACATAAATCCCTATCTTGTCCTCCAGGTCGCCCCATTGTTTCTGGGATAGGATCAGTGACGGAGGCACTTTCACAATATGTAGATTGGCTATTACGACCACTGCTAATTCAGATCCCGTCCTACATAAGAGACATGAAAGCTTTTCTAGAAGTAATACATGAGTTTGGGTGGCAACCTGGTTTTTTCTTAACATCAATAGATGTAGAAAGTCTTTATACAAGAATTCCTCAACAATTGGGAGTTGACACTATTAGGGAGATATTAGGTACTATAGGAAAAGAACAAGGTTTCATTGATTTCGTCTGTGATGCATTGAGTTTTATTTTAACACACAATGCCTTTACATTCGATTCAAAATGGTATTGTCAAAAAGTGGGAACTGCGATGGGTACACCAGTATCTTGTACGTTTGCGAATCTGTTTTTGGGGGCTTTTGAGGAGAAATACATTTATAACATGCAAAAGTATTTTAGACACATCAGATTATACCTCAGATATGTGGACGATGTGTTCATAATTTGGGAGGGTACAAAAGAAACATTTGTGGAATTTGTTAACTATTTAAATGACGTGAACCAAATGAATATGGTATTTACATATAATTTTGGAGGATTAAAATTGGAGTTTCTTGATGTCCTTTTGGAGATCAAGGATGATATTATTTGTACATCGGTTTTCAGGAAACCAATAGCAACCAATTCCATATTGCGGTTTGATAGTTATCATCCCACACATACCGTTAATTCATTACCATACAGGCAATTTTTGAGAATTTTTCGATTGAATAATACAGTGGAAGGTCGGGAGCGACAATCCAGAGAATTATATGAGAGATTGAGACAACGAGGATATCCAGATCATTTATTGGATACCACACTTCAAAAAGTGAAATCACTATGGGATGATAATAGGAGATGTATGGTTTATCAACAGAGAAAAGATAGTAAGAAGGAAAAGAGATTCACCTTTTGTTTCCGTTATGGTCCGATGGATAGACAGATTAGATCGGTTATTAGGAAACATTGGCACATTCTGGAACAAGATAGGGAGCTGATTGATATTGTGTCAAGAGGACCACTTATTTCTAATAAGCGTAGTACAAGGATCAGGGATGTTTTAGTTCAGAACCGATTAATAACTCAACGTGACACATGATTGAATCAAGGAATACCTAAGGGAAATTATAAATGTGGACAATGTTCCTATTGTAGGTATCATTGCACTGACCGCACACTGCAAATGGGTGCAGTTAGACATACAGTTTCCAGTTTAATTACATGCAAGACTGATCATGTGGTTTATGTCATTTTCTGTACATGTCGATTCTTCTATATAGGCAAGACAATACGCCCGCTTTATGTTCAATTTCGGGAACACTTTAAGTCGATTAAAACTGGGAAAGGAGTGAAACGCCTCATCGATCATGTTAGGACTGTACATGGGATGGATCCAGGTGTCCTTTCTTTTGCGGGTATTGAAAAAGTGATGTTACCCCCACAAGGGGGGAATCTGCATAAAATATTACTGAAGCGGGAATCTAAATGGATTATGGATACACGAGCGACTGGTCCCATAGGTTTCAATGATAAAGTAGATATGGCCATTTTTTTATGATAACCGATTTAAATAATGTATGATTTTTACGTAAATATTAGTAGGTTATAAATTAAGGATATATGTCCAGGGGATAATGTAAATTGTTGGCATCAAGTAGCACATATTGCTTGAAATTTACATATTCACGTATTTTCTTGATTGGTTAATTCTGAATTATGCTGCACAATTTGCTTTAAAACCGGTTTAACTAGGAAAATATAATTTACCTAGGTCATTATTATGACATAAATGGCTAAAAGACAGGTGCTAGTGATCTTTAACACTACTGTTGGGGCCACGGTAAAATTGCAAATACATTTTGATTAGATCATAATTCATGGAAACACACACTTGCTATAGATCTAGTAGCATGCAGCTCTTGGACTTACATTTATAAAGCTGTTTCCTATGGAACAGATTACCCAGAAGGGTTAATTCAACAATAGGGGTCATTAGTAATATTGATAATAATCAAATAGTCCTTGTAATATTTATCTTTATATGTAAAGGTCATTGTTCCCGCTGTTGCGGTGAATAGTATGTGGTTTTTTTACATGTTTGCACTGAGCACTTGTTTGTTTTACTTGTTATTTATACAGCGGCTGGGGTAGGAGGAGTGACTGGATGACATGGTCTGCATAAGAATCCGTCATTTCCCCCTGCACTTTGACCCGTGGAAGCGCTCGAGTAGCGCGAAACGGCCGTTGTCAGCCATTTGACACTCTCACTATCACATCCCCGACGTGACATGTAATTATGTGTCAATAAACTTTCACAACCATCCCGCAGAGTGCGACCTTTTTCTATTTGGAAACTACAATTGAATTGCTACGAGGTCAAGCACCCAGGGAATCCTGGAGGTGATCTCACCGCCTGCTGCAAGCCACGGATCCTAGCACGGTAACAGCGGTGCCGCACGCTTCTTTTGTATTATTTTTTAAGTTTATATTATTCTCTTGAGGTTCATTTGACAATATTTTTATATTGAAAATGAAGGGTATGCTCTCAAATGAAAGGCCCAGGGGGCCACAACAAAAAATATTAAAATCAATCCTTCCTTGGATGAGAAACCCTTACAAGGTAACTAAGAGGTAAGAAACAAATTGGATCATAAATAACTGTTTTTAGGGTATCCTAGGGGTGATTTAAGACATGGGTCAAAACCGACCCGTTAACATAAGAAAGAGTAACAGAAAGCTAACACTAGAGGAAGGTTAAGGGAAGGAATTTTTTTCCCTATGGAGAAAATTGGCTTCTACTCTGTGGGTTTTTTGCCTTCCCCAGGATCAACAATGCAGAACAGCTGCACTAAAAATAGGCTGAACTAGATGGACATAAGGTCTTCCTTCAGCCTTCAAAACTATGTTACTATGTTACTATGTATCTCCATGCTAGCTCATACATCTGTGTGCTCCAAGTTTGCCCATTTTAGTGGGCAGGGTTTAGGCACGTGTCTCCCTGCAGCATAAGTATCACTGCAGCAAAAGTATCGTGAAGATGCAGTTATTACTACGGCCGATAATTAACATCAAGCTCCTCTCCTCTCTTCACACAGGTACAATCTCTGTTTGCTGTCTACTGCAACATTTCATTTAATGGTACAATCTCTGCTTGCTGTCTACTGCTGTCTACTGCAACATTTCATTTAATGGTACAATCTCTGCTTGCTGTCTACTGCTGTCTACTGCAACATTTCATTTAATGGTGCAATCTCTGCTTGCTGTCTACTGCAACATTTCATTTAATGGTATATAACAGTGCCTGTTGAATGTTTGCTAAATTCATTTGTTGCATGTAACTCAATACTTACTGCTGTATATCCATGTTGTGCCCAGTAGAGATGTTATCAGGTGCAAGGTGTTACTAGCATATGGATGTAGCCAGGCCCTGTGCCTTTGATTCTCTAACATTCCCTGGTGTGCTAGCCAATTGGTAATTTATCCCAAATCAGTTCCCACAATCCCTCTCACCTCATCCTCCACTCAGTCCTATATATTCAGATGCTTCCTAGGGGGGCACGTGTGTGGGGTTAGGCACGTGTCTCCCTGCTGCATAAGTATCACTGCAGCAAAAGTATCGTGAAGATACAGTTATTACTATGGCAGTTAGTCACGGCAGGAGTCAGGACCCCACACTATACACCTGTCTCTTTTGGGTATGTCTGCTGAGTAAGCACTTTTTATTACTTGGATCTAGCTTTTCTATTAACCCTCCTACTCCTCCACCATGTTACATATGGCCTCACAGTGTTTGCTCCTCTAATCCTCACTCTCCTTCGCTATCCCCAAATCCCAGCACCATCTAACCAAAGAATCATCTCCCCTCCCCTTCCCTCTTTTCTCCGCACCTGACCTCCTCCTGACCTCCTCTGCTGAACTGCTCCTCAACCTCAAACCTGTCCGAATGAAACATAAAACAAGATGCCAACTCTCCTTCTCCCATCTGCTCTCCCTTTCTTTTTTTCTCCTCACTGCTGGCGACATATCTCCCTGGACCCCCACAGCTCATACCCCCCATTACTACCCCTTCCTACTGATCCCTATCTAATAAGAACTACCGCAATCGTTCCAACTTAAAACCTGTGCCATTGACACCCAACCCCCTGCTCCATCTCTTGGGAGCACTTTGGAATGCCCGCTCCATCTGCAATAAGCTCCATGTGATTCATGACCTCTTTCTCTCTCGCAATCTTGCCTTCCTCGGCCTCACAGAAACCTGGCTGACACCCTCTGACACCGCCTCACCTGTGGCGCTGTGTTACGGCGGCCTCCACTTAACCCACACTCCACACCCTGCCAATAGACATGGTGGAGGAGTGGGTCTTCTCCTTTCTTCCAACTGCACCTTTAACCCAATCCTCCCTCTTCCCTCCCTTATCCTCAACCTCTTTTGAAGTCCAATCTGTCCGCATCTACTCTCCCTCCAACCTCCAAGTAGCCGTCATATACTGACCTCCAGGCCCGACCACTGCCTTTATTGACCATTCTCTACCTGGCTTCTTCATTTTCTTTCAATTGACATCCTCACTGTCATCATGGGTGACTTCAACATCCCCACTAATACCCTTCAGTCAGCAGCCTCCAAACTCCTGTCCCTTACTTCATCCTTTGGACTTACAGTACTCAGTGGTCCTCCTCAGCCACCCACACAGACAGACACACATTAGACCTGGTCTTCACCCGCCTCTGCTCTCTTTCTAACTTTACCACCTCCCCTCTCCCTCTATCTGACCACCACTAACTCATTTTCTCATCCCTGTCCTCCTCATCTGTCACCCATATCCAGCAACACGTGCACCCCCGCAGAAACCTTGCACACATAGACACCCACATGCTTTCTGACTCTATTCTACCACTGGCATCCATATCCTCACTCCACGACACAGACACTGCCACTGCTTTCTACAATGCCACTCTCGCAACAGCTATTGACGCGGTTGCCCCTCTCTTTCATGGCAGAATGCGACGTATCAACAGACAACCCTGGCACAATAACACCAATAAAAAGCTCCGGCAAGTGTCCAGGATTGCAGAGCGGCGCTGGAAGAAAACAAATTCGCAAGACGACTTCACCGCATTCAAACAGGCAACACTCGCTTTCAAATCTGCCCTCACCTCTGCTAAACAAGCCTACTTCACAACCCTCGTATCTTCCCTATCTTACAACCCCAAACAGTTATTCAAAACTTTTAACTCCCTCCTCCGCCCACCACTGCCCCCTCCAACCTCCCTCATCTCTGCCGAGGACTTTGCCACACACTTCAAAAATAAGATTGACCAAACAAGGCAAGTCTTCATCGTTCAACCACCACAATCCCTTTATATACCAGACCAATGCCCAAACCCCATAACCTCACTCTCCAACATCACTGAAGGGGAGCTTAATTGTCTCTTCTCCAAATCGCACCTCACAACCTGTGCACTTGACCCCATTCCATCCCACCTCCTTCCCAACCTCACCACCTCACTTATCCCATCCCTAACCCACCTCTTCAACCTATCGCTAACGTCCGGTACCTTCCCTTCTGCTTTCAAACATGCCACAATCACGTCTATCCTTAAAAAGCCAACCCTCGACCCAACCACTATGTCCACCTATCGCACAATATCGTTGCTCTCATTTGCTTACAAACTCCTGGAGCAGCACTCCCACGCTTAACTTTCCTCCCACCTATCATCTAACTTGCTCTTTGACAATCTACAATCTGGTTTCCACCCCCATCACTCCACTGAGACAGCCCTGACCAAAATTACTAACGACCTACTTAGAGCCAAATCAAATGGACAATACTCTATACTCCTGCTTCTAGACCTGTCCTCTGCATTCAACACAGTTGAACACTGCCTCCTACTACTTATCCTCTCCTCCTTCGGCATCAAAGACCTCACCCTATCCTGGATCTCATACCTTTCCAACCGCACATTCAGCGTCTCCCACTCCCACACCACCTCCTCATTCCACCCTTTCTCTGTTGGAGTCCCCCAAGGCTTTGTTTAAGGACCCCTGCTCTTCTCAATCTATACACTTGGTCTGGGGCAACTCATAAAGTCCCATGGATTCTAGTACCACCTTTATGCTGATGACACTCAGATCTACCTCTCTGGCCCACACGTCACCTCTCTGCTGTCCAGAATCCCAGAGTGTCTATCAGCCATATCCTCCTTCTTCCCCTCTCGCTTCCTCAAGCTCAATGTGGACAAATCTGAACTCATCATCTTTCCTCCATCTCACAGATCTTCTTTACCCAACCTAGCTATAACAATTAATGACATCACGCTTTCCCCAGTACCGGAAGTCCGCTGCCTCTGAGCAACCTTTGACTCTGCCCTGTCCTTCAAACCACACATCCAGGCTCTTTCTACCTCCTGTCGCCTCCAGATCAAAAATATTTCCAGAATCCGTCATTTCCGTCATTTCCTCAACCCTCAATCTACTAAAATGCTTGTGCATGCCCTCATAATCTCCCGCCTCGACTACTGCAACATCCTTTTCTATGCCCTCCCTGCTAACACCCTCGCACCTCTCCAGTCCATCCTTAACTCTGCTGCCTGACTAATTCTTCTCTCTCCTCGCTACTCCGTTTCTCCCCTCTGCAAATCTCTTCACTGGCTCCCATTCCCTCAGTGTACCCAGTTCAGATTACTAATACTGACCTACAAGGCCATCTATAACCTGTCTTCCCCATATGTCTCTGAACTAATCTCCCGATACCTTCCCTCACGTAATTTCCAGTCCACCAAAGACCTCCTTCCCTCCTCCTCACTTACTCGCTCCTCATCCAACCGCCTCCAGGACTTCTCCGACTATCAACCACATTTGGATCCTTCAGACGGAACCTGAAAACCCACCTCTTCAAGAAAGCCTACAGCCTGCAATGACCCCGCTACCTCCTTCTCTCTCACCACTACCGGAGATATCACCTCAACCAACACCGGAGCTGCTGCAACCCACCAACCTACTGTCTCCTTCCTCTCCCCTCTGTATCAGTCTGTCATTGTTAGTTTGTTTACTGTAAGTGATATCTGTAATTTGTTTTCAAATAATTTTATTATTTTTTAGAAATAAACAGGGTAGGGAAAGGAAGGTAGGAAGGGAGCGAAGGGAGTGGGGAATAAATAACCTTGTACAGGTACGGAAAAAAAATTTAAAAACTAGAGAACCCACAAATAGGCATAGAATAACATATATCGAATAACAACATAAAAGAAAAAAAAATCGACAATCCTTATTATGGGGTAACATTCTTGGAAGGAGATACAGCATCCCAGTACTAAAGCGACCAGGTTTAAACTTCAAAATATAGTGCCTCTTGTTAAGTCTATTTGATATTAAATTTGTTGTTCCAGGTCTTCCATTTTTTTGAGTATTTGTGAATGTGATTGTTGTTAATCGCAAATCTGCATTCTAAATCGCTGTGTTGGCCTGTCTTGTCAAGTATGTCTGAAAACTTGGGAACCTCTGCTTTCTTCCACCATTGTGCTAACATGGTCTTGGTCACTAAGAGGATGTGTATGGTAAAGTGTCTTACCGAATCATCAAATTGTTCCATGTCTAATGAAAGAAGTGCTCTTTCGGGTGTAATTGTGAAGTCCTTAGAAATGAGGTTAATGTGCTGTGTGACTTGAAGCCAGAGGTTTTTGATTTTTGAACAACCCCAGAAAATATGGTAGAGGTTCCCTTGGTGTCCACAATCTCTCCAGCACAAGGAAGATAGCTCTGTGTTAAAAATGCGATAACCTCGTCAGGGTAAAGTACCACCTATTTAACAATTTGAAATAACTCTCATGAAGACCCATTGATATGTTGGAATTGTAAGTGTTTTTGATGGCATCGTTCCAGTTCTCGAGACGGATATCAGCACCAAAATCGGACTCCCATCTCTTCATGTATATGTTTTTGTGGCTCGTTAGGTCTTTGACAACAGATCTATACAAATCACACAGACTCCAGAGGTTTTTATTTTTGAGGTTGCACAATTGTTATGAATGAGTCACCGAAGGAGGAAAAAACAAAAATACAAGCTAAGTCCAGAAAACCGGAGAGGTTGGTAGCTATCGGATTGCAGACCCCTGATCCTATCCACAACAACTAACAGTAGCCGTGGGGGGTTCCTACGATGCCCTAGACCCCTCGATCACAGCCGGAGAACTAAATAGGCATAAAGAAAGAAAGGTGAAATCTAAACTGCCCCAGAGCAGACCCCAAAGCAATAGGCAGCCCCCAACATATAATGACGGTGAAGCAAGATGAAAAACACTAACACAGATAGAAAGATAGGTTGAGCAAACGATGGGGCCCAAGCTAACTAAAAAGGACAGGATAGAAAAGCTGCTGTCTGCAATCCGTAAAAAACCCTACCAAAAAATGTCCCAACCGTCTGATAGGAAAAACAGACCCTGAAGTCGCTAGGACTTCAAAAAGACTATATCAACACTCAGGTAAATTCTGAAGACAGAGCAAAGAGACAAACTGATCAAAGACAAAAATGGAACTCAGCACAACCCTGACCGGGGATGGCTGAACCCCAAAAAACAAGGTAAACAAAGCAAAACTAATAAGTTCAATAGCAGAGCAAAAACTTATCTTTGGGAAGCAGGAATCAGACTGGTCTCCAAGAATCCAGCAGAGAAATCACCAGTGACTCAGAAGGGCGTCGACTGCCTTATATCCAGTCAGAATTTCCTGTTACCCAGTCATCATCTACCAGATCAGGTGTTTGGTAATCAGCCTCACTACCTTCCTTCACCAGAAGAGGGAGATCATCAGACATCGACGGTGAAGGGGAAAATGAACTCACAACAGTACCTCCCCCTTGCGGAGGGGTCACCGAACCCTCATCCACACCACCAGGGCGATCAGGATGGGCCTGATGAAAGGCACGAACCAATCTTTCGGCATGAATATCAGATGCAGGGACCTAAGAATTATCCTCCTGGCCATAACCCTTCCATTTAACCAAATACTGGAGTCTCCGTCTAGCCAGGCGAGAATCCAGTATCTTCTCAACCTCATATTCCACATTACCTTCAACCAATACCGGGTCAGGAGGTGCCACCACAAGAACTACTGGCTCAACAAACCTCTTTAACAGAGACTTATGAAAAACGTTATGGATCTTAAATGTAACAGGAAGAGCCAATCGAAAGGAGACTGGATTAAGAATCTCCAAAATCTTGTAAGGTCCAATAAATCTAGGTTTAAACTTTGGAGAAGCCACCTTCATAGCGATATTCTTTGATGACAACCAAACCATATCACCCACCTTAAACTGGGGACCAATGGTCCTATGCTGGTTGGAAAACCGCTGGGCCTTTTCCTGGGAGAGAGACAACTTATCCACCACTTGGTCCCAGATCTGGTGCATTCTCTCCACCACAGTGTCAACACCTGGGCAGGCAGAAGGCTCCACCTGCCCTGAAGAGAATCGAGGATGAAACCCAAAGTTACAAAAAAAAGGTGACATCAAAGTGGCAGAACTAGCTCTATTATTTAAAGCAAATTAGGCCAAGGGCAAAAATGAAACCCAATCATCCTGATCAGCGGAAATAAAACATCTCAAATATGACTCCAAGGTCTGGTTTGTTCTCTCTGTCTGCCCATTGGTCTGAGGGTGAAACGCAGAGGAGAAGGACAACGGAATTCCCAGCTTGGAACAGAAAGTTCTACAAAATCTAGACACAAACTGAACACCTCTGTCAGATACAATGTTCTCAGGAATCCCGTGCAAGCGAACCACCTGTTGCAAAAACAAGGGCACCAACTCTGAGGAAGATGGCAACTTAGGGAGTGGTACAAGATGTACCATCTTAGAGAATCTATCACAAATCACCCAAATAACAGTCATTCTCTGAGAGACAGGCATATCAGAGATAAAATCCATTGAAATATGGGTCCATGGCCTCCTGGGCACCGGCAAAGGCATCAACAACCCACTAGAGCGAGAACAAGGTTTAGACCGAGAGCAAGTCCCACAGGACTGCACAAAATTCCTGACATCACGAGACAAGTCGGGCCACCAAAAAGACTGACTCACCAAATCCCTAGTACCAAAAATACCTGGATGACCAGCCAATGCAGAGCAATGAACTTCAGACATCACTCTCTTCCTCCACTGGTCAGGAACATACAATTTTCCAATGGGACAACGCTCAGGTTTGTCCTCCTCAAACTCTTCCAGAGCACGTCTCAAATCGGGCGAGATGGCAGAAAGAACTACCCCCTCAACTAAGATGGTAGCAGGCTTGGTCACAACAGGAGAATCCGCAAAGAAACTCCTAGAGAAGGCGTCTGCCTTGACATTCTTAGTGCCCGGAAGAAAAGAGTCCACAAAATCAAAACGTGTGAAAAACAAGGCCCACCTAGCCTGTCTAGGATTCAAGCGTTTGGCCGACTCCGGGTTAATCAAATTCTTGTGGTCAGTTAGGACCATGACTTGATGTTTAGCTCCCTCCAACAAATGTCTACACTCCTCAAATGCCCATTTCATGGCTAACAGTTCCCGATTCCCCACATCATAGTTACGTTCAGATGGGGAGAACTTTCGGGAAAAGAAAGCACAGGGATTCATTTTAGATGTTACAGGATCATTTTGGGACAAAACAGCTCCTGCACCAATCTCAGAAGCGTCCACCTCTACCTGAAACGGGAGTGAGACATCAGGTTGCCGCAAAACCGGAGCAGAAGTGAACCTTCGATTCAGCTCCTGAAAGGAAGAAACAGCCTCCGGAGACCAATTCAGCACATCAGCACCCTTCTTAGTCAAATCAGTCAATGGTTTGGCAATACCAGAAAAATTAGCTATAAATTTACGATAAAAATTAGCAAAACCCAAAAACTTCTGAAGTGTCTTCAAAGAAGTGGGCTGAACCCAATCATAAATGGCCTGTACCTTGGCCGGGTCCATTTCAATAGTTGACGGAGACAAAATAAATCCCAAAAATGAAATCCTCTGTACACCAAAAAGGCATTTTGATCCCTTGACATACAGGGAATTCTCCCTCAAAATCCGGAACACAGTCCAAACATGTTCCACATGAGAGTCCCAATCCTTGGAAAAGATCAAAATATCATCCAGATAGATGATCAAAAATTTATCCACCAAGTCTCGGAAAATATCATTCATGAAGCACTGGAAGACAGAAGGGGCATTAGTGAGCCCAAAAGGCATCACCTGGTACTCAAAATGTCCCTCCGGAGTATTAAACTCCGTCTTCCATTCATCCCCATGCTTAATGTGAATAAGATTATACGCCCCCCTGAGGTCAAGCTTTGTAAACCAGCAAGCACCTTTAACTCTGGAGAATAGATCAGAAATCAGGGGTAACGGATACTGATATTTAACAGTAATTTTGTTGAGGGAACGATAGTCAATACAAGGCCTTAATGAACCATCTTTCTTAGCCACGAAAAAAAAACCAGCACCTAAGGGTGAAGAGGATGGTCTAATATGACCCTTCTCCAACGACTCCTTAATATAGGATCGCATAGCCTCGTGTTCGGGTACAGATAAATTGAAAAGTCGACCCTTGGGAAATTTACACCCAGGGCTCAGCTCAATTGCACAGTCATAACTCCTATGAGGAGGCAAAGACTCAGACTCATTCTCACTAAATACATCATAATAATCAGCGAAATAGTCAGGAACATCATGCGACTGGGGAGAGGTGGAGAAAACTGGAGCATCACTAAGGGCACACCGACAACCCCAACTCACCACAGACACAGACTTCCAATCCAAAACTGGATTGTGGATTTGCAACCAGGGAAACCCCAGAACGATGGTATCATGCAAATTATGCAACACCAAAAATCTGCAATTTTCTTGATGGTCTGGGGCGACCCGCATTACCACCTGGGTCCAAAACTGAGGTTTATTCTTCGCCAAAGGAGTAGCATCAATACCCCTCAAATGGATAGGCGTCCGCAGAGGTGACATAGGAAACCCACAAAGTTTAGCAAAATCCAAGTCCATCAGGTTCAGAGCTGCTCCCGAATCCACAAAAGCCTTAGCGGAAAATGTGGACAGGGAGCCGATCAGAGTAATTGCCAGAAGAAACTTAGGTTGAACACCACCCACAGCAAATGTGTGTGCAAAACGTTTCTCTCGTTTAGGGCAGACAGAAATAATATGCGAGGCATCACCACAGAAGAAACACAGCTTATTATGCCTTCTGAACTCCTGACGTTGCGCCCTAGATAAAACGCTATCACATTGCATAGGTTCAGACATTTGTTCAACAGGTGGCAACACCTCTCGTGCGGTTTTGCGTTCACGCAAACGCCGAGCAACCTCCATGGCTAATGACATAGAATCGTCCAGACCAGAGGTAACAGGAAATCCCACCATAGTATCTTTTACTGTTTCTGACAAACCCTTCCGAAAGAGAACTGCCAAGGCACCATCATTCCAGGTAGTAAGGACCGCCCACTTTCGGAATTTTTGACAGTACAACGCTACAGAATCCCGACCCTGGCTCAATACCAACAGGGCCTTTTCAGCCTGATCAATAGCATTAGGTTCATCATGCAACAACCCCAAGGCCTGAAAAAATGCATTCACATCAGTCAGAATAGGATCATCAGGTTTCAAAGAAAACGCCCAATCCTGGGGATCGCCGCGCAGCAAAGAGATGACAATGTTAACCTGCTGCGCGGAGCTCCCCGATGAGTTAGGCTTCAAGGCAAAAAAATTTACAATTATTCTTAAAATTCAAAAATTTAGACCAATTCCCAAAAAACACATCAGGAGTAGGGATATTTGGTTCAGCAGCATGTGAATGAGCAAGATAGGCGGTAATTCCCCGCACTTCAGCAGTGAGCTGCTCCACATGATCAGACAATTGCTTAATCTCCATTGAGAAAAAATTCCTCCTACGGCCTCAGAGAAATAGAGGAAAAAAAAAAATTCTGACACTTTTTTTTTTCTTTCCTGCTTTTGAGTACCCTAGAATCTGCGGTATGGTTGGTGATTCTGTTATGAATGAGTCACCAAAGGAGGAAAAAACAAAAATACAAGCTAAGTCCAGAAAACCGGAGAGGTTGGTAGCTATCGGATTGCAGACCCCTGATCCTATCCACAACAACTAACAGTAGCCGTGGGGGGTTCCTACGATGCCCTAGACCCCTCGATCACAGCCGGAGAACTAAATAGGCATAAAGAAAGAAAGGTGAAATCTAAACTGCCCCAGAGCAGACCCCAAAGCAATAGGCAGCCCCCAACATATAATAACGGTGAAGCAAGATGAAAAACACTAACACAGATAGAAAGATAGGTTGAGCAAACGATGGGGCCCAAGCTAACTAAAAAGGACAGGCTAGAAAAGCTGCTGTTTGCAATCCGTAAAAAACCCTACCAAAAAATGTCCCAACCGTCTGATAGGAAAAACAGGCCCTGAAGTCGCTAGGACTTCAAAAAGACTATATCAGCACTCAGGTAAATTCTGAAGACAGAGCAAAGAGACAAACTGATCAAAGACAAAAATGGAACTCAGCACACCCCCGACCGGGGATGGCTGAACTCCAAAAAACAAGGTAAACAAAACAAAACTAATAAGTTCAATAGCAGAGCAAAAACTTATCTTTGGGAAGCAGGAATCAGACTGGTCTCCAAGAATCCAGCAGAGAAATCACCAGTGACTCAGAAAGGCGTCGGCTGCCTTATATCCAGTCAGAATTTCCTGTTACCCAGTCATCATCTACCAGATCAGATGTTTGGTAATCAGCCTCACTACCTTCCTTCACCAGAAGAGGGAGTTCATCAGACATCGACGGTGAAGGAGAAAATTAACTCACAACAGTACCTCCCCATTGAGGAGGGGTCACGAACCCCCATCCACGCCACCAGGGCGATCAGGATGGGCCTGATGAAAGGCACGAACCAATCTTTCGGCATGAATATCGGATGCAGGGACCCAAGAATTATCCTCCTGGCCATAACCCTTCCATTTAACCAAATACTGGAGTCTCCGTCTAGCCAGGCGAGAATCCAGTATCTTCTCAACCTCATATTCCATATTACCTTCAACCAATACCGGGTCAGGAGGTGCCACCACAGGAACTACTGGCTCAATAAACATCTTTAACAGAGACTTATGAAACACGTTATGGACCTTAAATGTAACAGGAAGAGCCAATCGAAAGGAGACTGGATTAAGAATCTCCAAAATCTTGTAAGGTCCCATGAATCTAGGTTTAAACTTTGGAGAAGCCAACTTCATAGCGATATTCTTTGATGACAACCAAACCATATCACCCACCTTAAACTGGGGACCAATGGTCCTATGCTTGTTGGAAAACCGCTGGGCCTTTTCCTGGGAGAGAGACAACTTATCCACCACTTGGTCCCAGATCTGGTGCATTCTCTCCACCACAGTGTCAACACCTGGGCAGGCAGAAGGCTCCACCTGCCCTGAAGAGAATCGAGGATGAAACCCAAAGTTACAAAAAAAAGGTGACATCAAAGTGGCAGAACTAGCTCTATTATTTAAAGCAAATTCGGCCAAGGGCAAAAATAAAACCCAATCATCCTGATCAGCGGAAATAAAACATCTCAAACATGACTCCAAGGTCTGGTTTGTTCTCTCTGTCTGCCCATTGGTCTGAGGGTGAAATGCAGAGGAGAAGGACAACGGAATTCCCAGCTTGGAACAGAAAGTTCTACAAAATCTAGACACAAACTGAACTCCTCTGTCAGACACAATGTTCTCAGGAATCCCGTGCAAGCGAACCACCTGTTGCAAAAACAAGGGCACCAACTCTGAGGAAGATGGCAACTTAGGGAGTGGTACAAGATGGACCATCTTAGAGAATCTATCACAAATCACCCAAATAACAGTCATTCTCTGAGAGACAGGCATATCAGAGATAAAATCCATTGAAATATGGGTCCATGGCCTCCTGGGCACCGGCAAAGGCATCAACAACCCACTAGGGCGAGAAAAAGGTTTAGACCGAGAGCAAGTCCCACAGGACTGCACAAAATTCCTGACATCACGAGATAAGGCAGGCCACCAAAAAGACCGACTCACCAAATCTCTAGTACCAAAAATACCTGGATGACCAGCCAGTGCAGAGCAATGAACTTCAGACATCACTCTCTTCCTCCACTGGTCAGGAACATACAATTTTCCAATGGGACAACGCTCAGGTTTGTCCTCCTCAAACTCTTCCAGAGCACGTCTCAAATCGGGCGAGATGGCAGAAAGAACTACCCCCTCACCTAAGATGATAGCAGGCTTGGTCACAACAGGAGAATCCGCAAAGAAACTCCTAGAGAAGGCGTCTGCCTTGACATTCTTAGTGCCCGGAAGAAAAGAGACCACAAAATCAAAACGTGTGAAAAACAAGGCCCACCTAACCTGTCTAGGATTTAAGCGTTTGGCCGACTCCAGGTAAATCAAATTCTTGTGGTCAGTTAGGACCATGACTTGATGTTTAGCTCCCTCCAACAAATGTCTCCACTCCTCAAATGCCCATTTCTTGGCTAACAGTTCCCGATTCCCCACATCATAGTTACGTTCGGATGGGGAGAACTTTCGGGAAAAGAAAGCACAGGGATTCATTTTAGATGTTACTGGATCTTTTTGGGACAAAACAGCTCCTGCACCAATCTCAGAAGCGTCCACCTCTACCTGAAACGGGAGTGAGACATCAGGTTGCTGCAAAACCGGAGCAGAAGTGAACCTTCGCTTCAGGTCCTGAAAGGAAGAAACAGCCTCCGGAGACCAATTCAGCACATCAGCACCCTTCTTAGTCAAATCAGTCAATGGTTTGGCAATACCAGAAAAATTAGCTATAAATTTACGATAAAAATTTGCAAAACCCAAAAATTTCTGGAGGGTCTTCAAAGAAGTGGGCTGAACCCAATCATAAATGGCCTGTACCTTGGCCGGGTCCATTTCAATAGTTGACGGAGACAAAATAAATCACAAAAATGAAATCCTCTGTACACCAAAAAGGCATTTTGATTCCTTGACATACAGGGAATTCTCCCTCAAAATCCGGAACACAGTCCAAACATGTTCCACATGAGAGTCCCAATCCTTGGAAAAGATCAAAATATCATCCAGATAGATGATCAAAAATTTATCCACCAAGTCTCAGAAAATATCATTCATGAAGCACTGGAAGACAGAAGGGGCATTAGTGAGCCCAAAAGGCATCACCTGGTACTCAAAATGTCCCTCCGGAGTATTAAACGCCATCTTCCATTCATCCCCATGCTTAATGCGAATAAGATTATACGCCCCCCTGAGGTCAAGCTTTGTAAACCAGCAAGCACCTTTAACTCTGGAGAATAGATCAGAAATCAGGGGTAACGGATACTGATATTTAACAGTAATTTTGTTGAGGGAACGATAGTCAATACAAGGCCTTAATGAACCATCTTTCTTAGCCACGAAAAAAAGCTCAGCACCTAAGGGTGAAGAGGATGGTCTAATATGACCCTTCTCCAATGACTCCTTAATATAGGATCGCATAGCCTCATGTTCGGGAACAGATAAATTGAAAAGTCGACCCTTGGGAAATTTACACCCAGGGCTCAGCTCAATTGCACTGTCATAACTAGAGTTGAGCGAAACGGGTCGAAAAATTTCAAAAGTCACCGACTTTTGGCAAAGTCGGGTTTCATGAAACGAAACCCGACCCTAGGATGAGGTCGGCCACGAGGTCGGCGACTTATGCGCCAAAGTCGCGTTTCAAAAGTTTGTTTTGTGCTCTTTTTTAGCCAATCAGGATCCACTGACACTATGGGCAACGTGATGACATAGGCACGGGTCACCACCATTTTTCAGAAGGGCATGCAAGTGATTGGCTTGCTTTGGTGGGCGTCACAGGGGGTATAAAAGGGCGTGCACGCCGACCGCCATCTTACTTCTGCCGATCTTAGCATAGGGAGAGGTTGCTGCTGATTCTGTAGGGAGAGCGTTAGGCAGGGAAGAAGAAAAAATACTGCTTCTGCTGCTAGCGATTTTGCCTGTACAACACACCAGTCACTGTGTGTGCAGTGCAAGGGGAGGCTATATTGTGGTGTATCAGCGATGTTGGTTGTTAGGCTGCCTTCTAAGGCTTCCTGACAGCTGCATTGCTGTTTACCCACTGCTCTGCAAACTGCTTTTTTAAAAGCAATCCCAATTTTTTTTTGGTACTGCTGAGGTACTGAGCGTGCATTTTTTCACACCATGCAGCGGTGCACACTCCTCACACAGTACCGTGTAACGGCTGTTATCACAGCCACAGTGAAGCTATCTGTGTGTCACTCTGTGAGAATAAGTCGAGGACATGTTCCGTTCTTACAGACCTGCACCTACTAGTTTTGTCTAGCTTTCAAACAGTTAAATATATTTGCTGTTTGATCGCATTCAAAACTATAGAGAGACAGCGTGTGTCAGTCCGTATACTTAAAAAACACGGAGCTTGACAATTTAACGTACACCGGACAGCCGTGTACGTGCACGCTCCTCTCAGTACCGTGTAACGGCTGTTATCATGGCCACAGTGAAGCTATGTGTGTGTCACTGTGGAAGGATAAGTTGAGGACTTGTTCCGTTCTTACAGACCTACACTCTAGGGAGATTCCTATTCTGCCCAATTCTACATACACCTTGTAGTTTGTGATACACTAACCAATTTCTGCCTGTGACATAGCGCTGTGATATTCAGTGGGCCTCACACAATCCAAAAGTGTCCATTGTCCACTAGTGTGTGCAGAAATTCAAAATCTCTGTGATCCTTTAGTCACTTTTTTCATACCAGTGCCATCGAGCCTGTGACATAGCGCTCAGATATTAAGTGGGCCTCACACAATCCAAAAGTGTCCATTGTCCACTAGTGTGTGCAGAAATTCAAAATCTCTGTGATCCTGTAGTCACTTTTTCACACCAGTGCCATCGAGCCTGTGACATAGCGCTCAGATATTAAGTGGGCCTCACACAATCCAAAAGTGTCCAGTGTCCACAAGTGTGTGCAGAAATTCAAAATCTCTGTGATCCTGTAGTCACTTTTTTCACACCTGTGCCATCGAGCCTGTGACATAGCGCTCAGATATTAAGTGGGCCTCACACAATCCAAAAGTGTCCATGGTCCACTAGTGTGTGCAGAAATTCAAAATCTCTGTGATCCTGTAGTCACTTTTTTCATACCTGTGCCATCGAGCCTGTGACATAGCGCTCAGATATTAAGTGGGCCTCACACAATCCAAAAGTGTCCAGTGTCCACAAGTGTGTGCAGAAATTCAAAATCTCTGTGATCCTGTAGTCACTTTTTTCACACCTGTGCCATCGAGCCTGTGACATAGCGCTCAGATATTAAGTGGGCCTCACACAATCCAAAAGTGTCCAGTGTCCACAAGTGTGTGCAGAAATTCAAAATCTCTGTGATCCTGTAGTCACTTTTTTCACACCTGTGCCATCGAGCCTGTGACATAGCGCTCAGATATTAAGTGGGCCTCACATAATCCAAAAGTGTCCATTGTCCACTAGTGTGTGCAGAAATTCAAAATCTCTGTGATCCTGTAGTCACTTTTTTCACACCAGTGCCATCGAGCCTGTGACATAGCGCTCAGATATTAAGTGGGCCTCACACAATCCAAAAGTGTCCTGTGTCCACAAGTGTGTGCAGAAATTCAAAATCTCTGTGATCCTGTAGTCACTTTTTTCACACCTGTGCCATCGAGCCTGTGACATAGCGCTCAGATATTAAATGGGCCTCACACAATCCAAAAGTGTCCAGTATCCACAAGTGTGTGCAGAAATTCAAAATCTCTGTGATCCTGTAGTCACTTTTTTCACACCTGTGCCATCGAGCCTGTGACATAGCGCTCAGAAATTAAATGGGCCTCACACAATCCAAAAGTGTTCATTGTCCACTAGTGTGTGCAGAAATTCAAAATCTCTGTGATCCTGTAGTCACTTTTTTCACACCAGTGCCATCGAGCCTGTGACATAGCGCTCAGATACTAAGTGGGCCTCACACAATCCAAAAGTGTCCAGTGTCCACAAGTGTGTGCAGAAATTCAAAATCTCTGTGATCCTGTAGTCACTTTTTTCACACCTGTGCCATCGAGCCTGTGACATAGCGCTCAGATATTAAGTGGGCCTCACACAATCCAAAAGTGTCCATTGTCCACTAGTGTATGCAGAAATTCAAAATCTCTGTGATCCTGTAGTCACTTTATTCACACCAATGCCATCGAGCCTGTGACATAGCGCTCAGATATTAAGTGGGCCTCACACAATCCAAAAGTGTCCAGTGTCCACTAGTGTGTGCAGAAGTTCAAAATCTCCACTGTCCTATAGACACCTTGTACCTTGTTTTACATTACTATATAGTTTGTTGGATTTTGTCTACATTTCTACAAAAAATGAGGAAGGCTGGTGGAAGAGGCCGTGGAATTGGGCGGGGGTTGGCAGCTGGTAATGATGGTGTTGGTGGTGGATCTGATGGTAGTGGCAAGAGCAAAATAGGACCGAATGCAGGAGGTGTTGAGCCTGCGTCATCGTCTGGCTCCATAAGGCTTCGAAGGCTTAGTTTTCTAGGAGTTGGCAAACCGCTTTTAAAGCCAGGGCATCAGGAAAAAGTTTTGTCTTACATTGCTGACTCAGCCTCCAGCTCTATCACCTCCTCTTCTGAAGTTGTAAAAAGTAAAAGCACTGAGTCGTCATTGGAGGCTCATGTTCATGAACCACACCTTTCCTTGTGTCCTTCACCCCAACCAAGATTGAAGGATGACGCAGGCCATACTACTGATTACTCCATGGAGCTGTTTTCACATACCATGCCTGGATTATCAAGTGAAATGGTGAATTACCCAGGCCAAGATGAATCTGACATGGAGTGCACTGATGCACAGCTGCTGATAGATAATTCTGCTGGTACATTCACTCAGAGCACTACATTGTCCTCGCAGTGTACAGAGCAAGATTCTGACCCTGATGAGACTCAGGTGCCCCTTTCCGCACACTATACCATCATACACAGTAACACAGAGGAAGGTGCACATGACATTGAAGAGGAGGTGATGGATGACCCAGTTGTTGACCCAGATTGGCATCCATTGGGGGAAGAGGGTGCTGCTTCCAATAGCTCAGAAGAGGAGCATCCACAGCAGACATCGACATCGCAACAGCTGTTATCTGGCAGGCCCGGAGCACTCCAAAGACAGGTTCCAAAAATCAAAAAAGTTGCTGGACAGCTTGTCCAGAGGGTCAAAAGATCACAGCGTGCTAGGCCGCAAAATGTCTGCCAAAGTAGGAAGAGTGCAGTGTGGCACTTTTTTGAACAAAATCCTCATGATCAGGCCAAGGTTATCTGTAAGAAGTGCGCAAAGACCTTTAGCCGAGGGAAAAAGCTGAAAAATTTGAATACCAGTTGCATGCTTAGACATTTAACCACCATGCACTTGCAAGCGTGGACACAACACCAAACCTCAAGTGCCACATGTGCAACTGATCACAAAGAAGGTAGTCAGCAACGCTACATTGTTTCCCCCACTGTAAGCCCACCAGTTAGCACAGCAGCAAATGTTGAGGTGTCGTTGCAAGGCCACAGCAGTCAGGGAATCCCACTGTTATATCAACGAAAGACTGATTCTAGGCCATCAGAAAGAACACCAACTCCATCACCATCATCAACCCTCTCTCAGTCCGCCCTGTCCACTGCTACTTCCACCATATGCAGCTCTCAAGTCCAGCTCACCCTCCCAGACACTATGAGTAGGTCAAGAAAGTACTCAGTCTCTCATCCGCGTACACTGGGTTTGAACGCCCACATTGCCAAACTAATCTCGTTTGAGATGATGCCCTTTCGGTTGTGGAAAGCGCAGCTTTCCGTGAACTCATGGCCTATGCAGTACCACGCTATGACCTACCCAGTCGCCACTTCTTCTCTCGCAAAGCCATCCCAGCCCTCCACCGTCATGTGAAAGACCGCATTGTCCATGCACTCAAGCAGTCAGTGAGCGGAAAGGTGCACCTCACAACTGATGCATGGTCCAGTCGGCATGGCCAGGGCCATTATGTGTCCATCACTGCGCACTGGGTTAATGTGGTGGATGCAGGGTCCACAGGGGACAGCGGTGGAGGGACAGTGCTGCCTAGCCCACGATATAGGAAACAGTAGGCTGTAGGCGTTCGACCCTCCTTCTCCTCCTCCTCCTCCTCCTCCAGAAGCGAAAGCTCGTCCACAGAGCGCAGTCGTACGAGCACTCCATCTGCAGCTGCCACTGTTGCACACGAGATGTCCCCCTATCGAGCAGCTAGTGGAAAGCGTCAGCAGGCTGTGTTGCAGATGATGTGTTTGGGCGACAGACACACCGCCGAGGTGCTGGCCGAGTACTTGAAGCGACAAACTGAGTCATGGCTGGGCTGTGTACATCTTGAGGCAGGCAAGGTAGTTAGTGATAACGGCCGTAATTTTGTGGCAGCCATAGCCCTTTCAAAACTCAGCCACATACCTTGCTTGGCTCAAACCTTGAACCTGGTGGTGCAGTGCTTCCTCAATAATTATCCAGAGTTAACAGCCCTGCTCCAGAAGGTGCGACGACTGTGCGCGCACATCCGCCGGACGCCTGTACACTCCATTCGTATGCAGAAGCTGCAGCGATTGCTCCACCTTCCCAACCACCGCCTCATTATCGACATTGCAACAAGGTGGAACTCCACCCTGCACATGGTTGAGCGGCTGTGCGAGCAGAGGCAGGCCATAATGCATTTGTGGGAGGATACACGGACCGTCACTTTGAGAGCAGACATGGAGTTGACAGGTGTGCAGTGGTCGAAGCTGAAAGACTCTGTAAAGTCCTTCAGTGTTTTGAGGAATGCACACGGCTGGTAAGCGCAGACGACGCCATCCTAAGCATGAGCATCCCACTTATGCGTCTGCTCATGCAAACTTTGATGCACCTTAAGGAGCAGGCGTCTGCAGCAAATGCTGATGAGGAGGAAGAGGAGGAGGGAATCCTTGATGACATTCAGCCATTGTCTGCTCAGGGACCTCTCCTGGACGAGGTGGAGGAAGAAGAGGAGGAGGAGGATGATGATGGGGATGATTACTTAGGGGAGGAGGATGCATCTCGTGGGGCAAGTGAAAATGTTGGCGTGGCAAGGTCTGGTACAGGGTTTGTGCGTGACTGGAGGGATGTGGATTTGCCAGAAAGTGCTCCTCCAACCTGCACTCGCAGTGCATCATTGACACCGGGAACATTGGCCCACATGTCAGATTATGCCTTGCAGATCCTAAAAAGGGACCCCCGCATTGCCAAAATGATGAACGATGACGACTACTGGTTGGCCAGCATCCTGGATCCACGCTATAAAGGCAAATTACAAAACATCATGCCACAGGAGAACCTTGACCGAATATTGGCTAATAAACAAGCAACTCTGGTAAATCGGTTGCTTTAGGCATTCCCAGCACACAGCAGCGGTGATGGTTCTGACACGAGCCGTACGGGCCGGGGGCAGCTTGGCAGAGGTGTTCGTGGTGCACACAGCAGAAGTGGCGTTGGAGACAGGGGTTTCATGACAATGTTGTGGACTGATTTTTCAAGTACCGCTCACACAACTGGTAATACTGCATCGATGGAAAGTGACAGGAGACAGCAGTTGTCAACTATGGTTACAAACTACTTTTCCTCCCATATCGATGTTCTCCCACACAGGTCATTCCCCTTTGACTATTGGGCCGCTAAACTGGACACCTGACCTGAATTGGCACAATATGCCTTACAGGAGCTCGCTTGCCCAGCTGCAAGTGTGCTATCGGAAAGAGTCTTCAGTGCAGCTGGATCAATCCAGACAGAAAAAAGGACCCGTCTGTCAACCCAAAATGTGGATGATCTAACCTTCATTAAAATGAACCATGCATGGGTTTCCAAGGATTTTGTCCCACCTTCCCCTGATGACACATAGGGTGACAGAAAAATGGCTAGCTTTGGTCCACCTCTTCCTGGGACTTGACCTATTTCGCCTTTTGCATCAGCTGAATGTCCAACATCAACATATGCCACTTTCAAAATCTCCCTAACTGTGCTGCCTCCCCCCCCATGACCGTGGTCACCACCTAGCGCACGACGCCGTGCGAGTGTCGTTGCCCTGGACAGGTGGGTAGGCCAACTCTTGGGCGCGGGCACTGGCACAGGGTCCCTCATAGTGCAATCAAGTGTCTCTGACGGTGGTGGTGCACACCCGCCATCAGACACACCGCCGTACGGAGGGGCCCAGTGCCAGTACCGATGCCCACGAGTGGGCCCCCCTTGCTTGGGCAGGGCCCCAGCATTTGCAATCTTTACCTCTCCCTGCTCCTCCGCTGTGTCGTCTGGGCCGTCAAATCCATACTGTGCCTGACACCGTCTGAGCCTGCCTCATGATGTATAGACATATATTTTGAATGTGTACGCTATCCATACATGTTATCCGGGGATACGGTACCCTTTCTCACCTTTGTGCAATCACGTGCAAGCCATACTGGGCCTGACACCGTCTGAGCCTGCCTCCTGATGTATAGACATATATTTTGAATGTGTACGCTATCCATACATGTTATCCGGGGATACGGTACCCTTTCTCACCTTTGTGCAATCACATGCAAGCCATACTGGGCCTGACACCATCTGAGCCTGCCTCCTGATGTATAGACATATATTTTGAATGTGTATGCTATCCATACATGTTATCCGGGGATACGGTACCCTTTCTCACCTTTGTGCAATCACGTGCAAGGCATACTGGGCCTGACACCATCTGAGCCTGCCTCCTGATGTATAGACATATATTTTGAATGTGTACGCTATCCATACATGTTATCCGGGGATACGGTACCCTTTCTCACCTTTGTGCAATCACATGCAAGCCATACTGGGCCTGACACCATCTGAGCCTGCCTCCTGATGTATAGACATATATTTTGAATGTGTACGCTATCCATACATGTTATCCGGGGATACGGTACCCTTTCTCACCTTTGTGCAATCACGTGCAAGCCATACTGGGTCTGACACCATCTGAGCCTGCCTCCTGATGTATAGACATATATTTTGAATGTGTACGCTATCCATACATGTTATCCGGGGATACGGTACCCTTTCTCACCTTTGTGCAATCACGTGCAAGCCATACTGGGCCTGACACCGTCTGAGCCTGCCTCCTGATGTATAGACATATATTTTGAATGTGTACGCTATCCATACATGTTATCGGGGGATACGGTACCCTTTCTCACCTTTGTGCAATCACGTGCAAGCCATACTGGGCCTGACACCATCTGAGCCTGCCTCCTGATGTATAGACATATATTTTGAATGTGTACGCTATCCATACATGTTATCCGGGGATACGGTACCCTTTCTCACCTTTGTGCAATCACGTGCAAGCCATACTGGGCCTGACACCGTCTGAGCCTGCCTCCTGATGTATAGACATATATTTTGAATGTGTACGCTATCCATACATGTTATCCGGGGATACGGTACCCTTTCTCACCTTTGTGCAATCACGTGCAAGCCATACTGGGCCTGACACCGTCTGAGCCTGCCTCCTGATGTATAGACATATATTTTGAATGTGTACGCTATCCATACATGTTATCCGGGGATACGGTACCCTTTCTCACCTTTGTGCAATCACGTGCAAGCCATACTGGGCCTGACACCATCTGAGCCTGCCTCCTGATGTATAGACATATATTTTGAATGTGTACACTATGCTATCCATACATGTTATCTGGGGATACGGTACCCTTTCTCAACTTTGTGCAATCAAGTGCAAGCCATACTGGGCCTAACACTGTCTGAGCCTGCCTCCTGATGTATAGACATATATTTTGAATGTGTACACTATGCTATCCATACATGTTATCTGGGGATACGGTACCCTTTCTCACCTTGTGTAATCCATACTGGGCGTGAGAACGGCTGGCGAGCTGTTAAGCAAGCTACAGCACCTGTGGTTTGCACACGTAAGTTTTTCATTTTTTCAGGAATGACGGTTAGGCCTAATTCCGGAACTGCGGTTGACCTGCACTTACTGGGAAATCATCGTTCGCGGGTAATAATTGTAATCACAGATCCCCATCGCTAACGTTGTTCAGCGGGTTATCTGCACCTGTAAGCGACAAACGCTGGCCTTTTCAGTGTAGCGCACATGCAGCCACGGACATGTAAGGGCATGACACACCAGTTATTGGCCAATCTCATGTGCCAGAACCTCACGTGTCCCTCTAGTAAGCCGGACTCTGACCGCGGGGCATGACGGAGTCTCATTCGTTAACGGAATTAAGCTTGCAATGTGTGCATCTTTTCTGTAGCTGGCATGGTTGAGGTTTCCCAAGTGGAGTCTAATTAAACCGTAGGCTCCTCTCCTGGTGGTGCCCTTCTGGACATTCCTTTAAGGTTCAGCTTTGCAACCATACTGCCCACGTAAAACAAACACTTTGCCTTCATGAACGCTGTTTGGAGGGTCATGACTCGTGGGAATAACGCCGCCCAATCAGTTAACCTGCTAGAGAGATCCTTCGTTGCTCCCAAGCATGACATCACACTCCCTAGGAGGAAGGTAATGCCACTGTGGCGACCGTACTCCTGGGGGCAACACAAGTGCACTGATGCCCAGCCACTGCTCGATGAGTCTGCTGGTACATTGACCCAGACCACTACATTCCCCTCGCACGCTACACGGCCTGAATCTGACCCTAATGAAACTCAGGTTACCCTTCCCATATACAGTTCCATCTTACACGGTGACAAAGAGGAAGCTGCAGATGAAAGTGCAGGTTCGGCCCATCAGACACACCACCGTACTATCAGGGGCCCTGTGCCAGTGCCGTCGCCAACGAGTGGGCCCCCCCTGCTTGCTCAGGATCACAGCACTTGCAAGGTTGAAATACTGTGCAGTGAGATGGAAGATGGGAACGACGAGGAGTCCAGACTAGTACAGGGATTCCCTAGCGAGGAGACTTATTTCATTGTTTTCAATGTTGGGACAGCAATTTTTGGGGAGCACTATACTCTGGAGAATGATAGATGGGGCCCACCATACACTGGAACATTCCAAAGGTGGACATCAGACACTGGAGCAGCATTTACAGGGCCCATTATACACTAGAGCATTAGAAATGGGGCCCATTATGTTTGGAGCATTATTTGGGCCTATAAGACAGTGGAGCTTCATCCATGGGGACCAACATATACTGTAGCATTATGTGGAGCTCATCATATACTGTTTCAAACATTATATGGGACCAATGATTCTGTATGGAGAAATAGATGGGCCTTGTCATGAGATGTAAAAAGTGAAGTATTTTTCATTGTACTATACCGCTATTTCTCTGCCGTATCGGAGCATGATGAGTTGTGGTATGTGTTAAAGGGGCGCCCCACAACTTTAGCCAAATAACCCCCATTTTTCAGTGCATAACTTGTATTATGAAGCTAATTAAGGTTGACAAGCTTAAGTAAGAATAATTGATGCTTTTGGCATTCAAATGGGCACTGTAGGTGTGTTTCCTGTCCTCCTCTCACTGCCGACTTTTATTCCCCATTGACTTACATTGGGTTTCGTGTTTCAGGACGACCCCGACTTTTCCCTATAATCGGCCGATCTTGCTGGACCCGACTTTTGGAAAAGTCTGGTTTCACGAAACGAAACTCGACCCTTAAAAACCAAAAGTCGCTCAACTCTAGTCATAACTCCTATGAGGAGGCAAAGACTCAGACTCATTCTCACTAAATACATCATAATAATCAGCGAAATAGTCAGGAACATCATGCGACTGGGGAGAGGTGGAGAAAACAGGAGCATCACTAAGGGCACACCGACAACCCCAACTCACCACAGACACAGATTTCCAATCCAAAACTGGATTGTGGATTTGCAACCAGGGAAACCCCAGAACGATGGTATCATGCAAATTATGCAACACCAAAAATCTGCAATTTTCTTGATGGTCTGGGGCGACCCGCATTATCACCTGGGTCCAAAACTGAGGTTTATTCTTCGCCAAAGGAGTCGCAGCAATACCCCTCCAAGGGATAGGCATCCGCAGAGGTGTCATAGGAAACCCACAACGTTTAGCAAAATCCAAGTCCATCAGGTTCAGAGCTGCTCCCGAATCCACAAAAGCCTTAGCGGAAAATGTGGACAGGGAGCCGATCAGAGTAATTGCCAGAAGAAACTTAGGTTGAACACCACCCACAGCAAATGTGTGTGCAAAATGTTTCTCTCGTTTAGGGCAGACAGAAATAATATGCGAGGCATCACCACAGAAGATACACAGCTTATTACGCCTTCTGAACTCCTGACGTTGCGCCCTAGATAAAACTCTATCACATTGCATAGGTTCAGACATTTGTTCAACAGGTGGCAACACCTCTCATGCGGTTTTGCGTTCACGCAAACGCCGATCAACCTCCATGGCTAATGACATAGAATCGTCCAGACCAGAGGGAACAGGAAATCCCACCATAGTATCTTTTACAGTCTCTGACAAACCCTTCTGAAAGAGAGCTGCCAAGGCACCATCATTCCAAGTAGTAAGGACCGCCCACTTTTGGAATTTTTGACAGTACAACTCTGAAGAATCCCGACCCTGGCTCAATGCCAACAGGGCCTTTTCAGCCTCATCAATAGCATTAGGTTCATCATACAACAACCCCAAGGCCTGAAAAAATGCATTCACATCAGTCAGAATAGGATCATCAGGTTTCAAAGAAAACGCCCAATCCTGGGGATCGCCGCTCAGCAAAGAGATGACAATGTTAACCTACTGCGCGGAGCTCCCCGATGAGTTAGGCTTCAAGGCAAAAAAATTTACAATTATTCTTAAAATTCAAAAATTTAAACCGATCCCCAAAAAACACATCAGGAGTAGGGATCTTTGGTTCAGCAGCATGTGAATGAGCAAGATAGGCGGAAATTCCCCGCACTTCAGCAGTGAGCTGCTCCACATGATCAGACAATTGCTTAATCTCCATTGAGAAAAAATTCCTCCTACGGCCTCAGAGAAATAGAGGAAAAAAAAAAATTCTGACACTTTTTTTTTTTTTTACAATTCTTTCCTGCTATTGAGTACCCTAGAATCTGCGGTATGGTTGGTGATTCTGTTATGAATGAGTCACCGAAGGAGGAAAAAACAAAAATACAAGCTAAGTCCTGAAAACCAGAGAGGTTGGTAGCTATCGGATTGCAGACCCCTGATCCTATCCACAACAACTAACAGTAGCCGTGGGGGGTTCCTACGATGCCCTAGACCCCTCGATCACAGCCGGAGAACTAAATAGGCATAAAGAAAGAAAGGGGAAATCTAAACTACCCCAGAGCAGACCCCAAAGCAATAGGCAGCCCCCAACATATTATGACGGTGAAGCAAGATGAAAAACACTAACACAGATAGAAAGATAGGTTGAGCAAACGATGGGGCACAAGCTAACTAAAAAGGACAGGACAGAAAAGCTGCTGTCTGCAATCCGTAAAAAACCCTACCAAAAAATGTCCCAACCGTCTGATAGGAAAAACAGGCCCTGAAGTCGCTAGGACTTCAAAAAGGCTATATCAGCACTCAGGTAAATTCTGAAGACAGAGCAAAGAGACAAACTGATCAGAGATAAAAATGGAACTCAGCACACCCCCGACCGGGGATGGCTGAACTCCAAAAAACAAGGTAAACAAAACAAAACTAATAAGTTCAATAGCAGAGCAAAACTTACCTTTCGGAAGCAGGAATCAGACTGGTCTCCAAGAATCCAGCAGAGAAATCACCAGCGACTCAGAAGGGCATCGGCTGCCTTATATCCAGTCGGAATTTCCTGTTACCCAGTCATCATCTACCAGATCAGGTGTTTGGTAATCAGCCTCACTACCTTCCTTCACCAGAAGAGGGAGTTCATCAGACATCGACGGTGAAGGGGAAAATGAACTCACAACACACAATAGTGAAGATAGCATTTCATAATTCAAAGTCTTCCCTTTATGAATTTCCAAATTCTGTCTTTCAACATGGTGTAAAAGACTAGCTCAGATGACGGTAAATTATATTTAACCTTGATCTCACCGAATTTCAGGAACTCCACTCCACTAAAAACATCCCCCACCCTTTTAATTCCAGATTTCCCCCAAACCTCCTGTATGGGGAGATCATCCATCAGTGCCAATGAAGATAGAGGCAAATTTAAGATTTGCTCTGCTTTTTTGATATTTTTAGTATGCTTAATGAGATCCCTCCAGGCTGAGATTATCGGCCGGAATATAGGATGAGATGAGTTCGCACTAGGCTTTTGCAGAAGGAAGTGAAAGAAAAGCTTTTGCATGGAACCTCTATCACTAGCATCTCTCTCCAAGCCATACCAAGCTGGATGCGTCATGTTTTCAGTAAACCAGTGCCAGCTCTGTTTGATGAGCGAGGCCTGATAATAAGCGTATATGTTGGGCAGTCCTGCACCCCCATGTTTTTTATTTTTGTACATCAAGTCTACAGATATTCTTGCTTTTTTACCTTTCCAAATAAATAGTCGGATAAGCTCTTGAGCTCTATCAATGGTTTGGTGCGGAAAGCTAACTGGTAAAGTTCTAAATATGTATAAAATTTTGGGAAGGATAAAAGTTTTCACTGCCAGACTCTTCCCAAAGATGGAAGTCTCTAGCTGAGCCAAAAAGGATAGATCGCCTGTAATAGTCTTTATAATGCTGTCTAAATTGGCCCTAACTGTGGCTTGGATTGATCCTGCTATTCTAATCCCTAGATAGACAATCTCTTTCTTCTCCCAAATGAACTGGGTTTGGGCCTTTATTTCGTTAATTTCAGATTGTTTCATGTTTAGAGTTATAAATTTTGATTTGTTTGGGTTTATCTTAAAATACGATGCTCTAGAGATTTTTTCTAGTTCAACTGAAAGGGCTTTAATGGAGTTTGCAGGATCCAGTAGCGTGAGGAATAGATCATCTGCGAATAATCCAATTTTAAAATTTTGTGAAGGCAGTTCAAAGCCTTTAATATCATTGTTTATTCTTATTTTTTCGGCTTGATATCTGTAATTTGTAAGTAACCCCTTCTCATGTACAGCACCATGGAATCAATGGTGCTATATTAATAAATAATAATAATAATAATTTTAGGCTGGTTTTCCATTTTTTCACTGTAGTTATATACAGCACTATTTAGCCTAAAAAAGCAAAAAATACAGGCCACAGATTTGTCAGTGTGGTTTCTCAGTGCCAGCTCATATATCTGCGTGCTTCAAATTTGCCCATTTTTAGCCGGTTTTCCATTGTTTTCCTGGGTGTCACTGTAGTTATATACCAAACTATTTAGCCAAAAAAAGCCAAAAATACAGGCCACAGATTTGTCAGTGTGGTATCTCCGTGGTAGCTCATATATCCATAGAATATAAATGCATGGGCCATGCATACAGCGAGCAAGTTGGTAGGACAGTGTTCACACCAACAAAAACTGAAACACAGTGAAACACAGTATCACAAATGTGTAAAAATACTTTGTTGTAAAAAAATATATATATAACAGTAAGCAGCAAGTGCTAGTAAAAAGATGACAACAAAACAGGGTATTTAGTTGATAAGTTTTTTTCAAAAAATGTATGCAAAGCTGCTCTACCAAACATCAAAGTATACCCATCAGAGCAGGCCCTAACCAATGTATTTAAATCCTGACCATTTGAATAGTACCTACAGTATATGAGCAGGATTCAGAAAGGTAATGTCTGATGTGGACACGCTGTGTAAGCTGGCTTTATATGTACATGGCCTACAAGAGAGTGGAGACCTCCCAAAACTTGCAAAAGCAAGAAACCAATAGAATACAAATGCATGGGCCATGCAAGCAGCAAACAAGTCGGTAGGACAGTGTTCACACCATCAAAGACTGAAACACAGAGAAACACAGTATAACAAATGTGTAAAAATACTCTGTTGTAAAAAAATATATATAACAGTAAACAGCAAGTGCTAGTAAAAAGATGATAACAAAACAGGGTATTTAGATGATACTTTTTTGCAAAAAAATGTATACTAAGCTGCTCTACCAAACGTCAAGGTATACCCATCAGAGCAGTCCCTAACCAATGTATTTAAATCCTGACCATATGAATAGTAGCTATGTGAGCAGCTTAGTATACATTTCTTGCAAGAAATGTATAATAGACTTTCCACCCACGAAGAGGGAAATGACAGATTTAGGGAGGTTAGTAGATGGCAGGAGCAGAAGTTCAGTTTTGGAGAGGTTGAGTTTCAGATAGAGGGCGAACATGATGTTGGAGACTGCAGACAGACAGTCACTGGTGTCCTGTAGTACAGTGGGGGTAAGGTCAGGGGATGACGTATATAATTGTGTGTCATCAGCATAAAGATGGTACTGAAAGCCAAATCTGCTGATGGTCTGTCCAATTGGGGCCGTGTAGAGAGAGAAGAGAAGGGGGCCAAGGACTGAGACCTGAGGTACTCCGACAGCGAGAGGAAGAGGAGATGACGTGGAGCCAGAGAACAAAACACTGAAGGAGCAGTCAAAAAGATAGGAAGAGAACTAGGAGAGAACAGTGTCCTTAATGCCTAGTGACTGGAGCCTAGAGAGTAGGAGACGGTGGTCAACAGAGTCAAAAGCTGCAGATAGGTCGAGAAAAATGAGCAGATAGTGGTCACCGTTACATTTTGCTGTCAGAAGATCATTGGTCACTTTGATGAGTGCAGTTTCTGTCTAATGTAGGGGACAGAAGCTGGACTGTGAAAGGTCTATGAGTGAGTGAGTGGAGAGGCGGGAGTAGACAAGGCACTCCAAGAGTTTAGAGATGAAGGGAAGATTGGAGACTGGTCTGTAGTTATTTGTGCAGGATGGGTCAAGAGCAGGTTTCTTAATAATGGAGTAATGATAGACTGTTTGAAGGAGGATGGGAAAATGCCCGAGGAGAGGGAAAGATTAAAAATTGTAGTAAGATGAGTAGTGATAACTGGAGAGAGAGACTGGAGGAGAGGTGAGAGGTGAGGGAATGGGGGCAGTAGTGCATGTAGTCAGATGAGAAGAAGAGAGGAGCCTGGAGACTTCTTCTGTGATGGGATCAAATGTGGAGAGTGAGCCAGGGAAAATGCAGGGAGGGATGGGAGTCACTTCACCGGGTGGCTGGGAGAAGATTTCCTGATGGATGTTATCTATTTTCTCTATAAAGTGGGAGGCCAGGTCATCAGCACAAATGTCTGTTTTAGGGGCTTGTGCTTTTGGCCTGAAGAGGGAGTGAAAGGTGTCAAAAAGTTTCTTGGGGTTGTTGGATAGTGAGGAGATCAGGGTGGTGTAGTAGGTCTGTTTGGTGAGGTGAAGTGCAGAGTTATACAGTTGTGGCCAAAAGTATTGACACCCCTGCAATTCTGTCAGATAATACTCAGTTTCTTCCTGAAAATGATATGCAAACACAAATTCTTTGGTATTATTGTCTTCATTAAATTTGTCTTAAATGAAAAAACACAAAAGAGAATGAAGCAAAAAGCAAAACATTGATCATTTCACACAAAACTCCAAAAATGGGCCAGACAAAAGTATTGGCACCCTCAGCCTAATACTTGGTTGCACAACCTTTAGCCAAAATAACTGCGACCAACCGCTTCCGGTAACCATCAATGAGTTTCTTACAATGCTCTGCTGGAATTTTAGACCATTCTTCTTTGGCAAACTGCTCCAGGTCCCTGATATTTGAAGGGTGCCTTCTCCAAACTGCCATTTTTAGATCTCTCCACAGGTGTTCTATGGAATTCAGGTCTGGACTCATTGCAGGCCACTTTAGAAGTCTCCAGTGCTTTCTCTCAAACCCTTTTCTAGTGCTTTTTGAAGTGTGTTTTGGGTCATTGTCCTGCTGGAAGACCCATGACCTCTGAGGGAGACCCAGCTTTCTCACACTGGGCCCTACATTATGCTGCAAAATTTGTTGGTAGTCTTCAGACTTCATAATGCCATGCACACGGTCAAGCAGTCCAGTGCCAGAGGCAGCAAAGCAACCCCAAAACATCAGGGAACCTCCGCCATGTTTGACTGTAGGGACCGTGTTCTTTTCTTTGAATGCCTCCTTCTTTCTCCTGTAAACTTTATGTTGATGCCTTTGCCCAAAAAACTCTACTTTTGTCTCATCTGACCAGAGAACATTCTTCCAAAACGCTTTAGGCTTTTTCAGGTAAGTTTTGGCAAACTCCAGCCTGGCTTTTTTATGTCTCGGAGTAAGAAGTGGGGTCTTCCTGGGTCTCCTACCATAGAGTCCCTTTTCATTCAAACGCCGATGGATAGTACGGGTTGACACTGTTGTACCCTTGGACTGCAGGGCAGCTTGAACTTGTTTGGATGTTTGTCGAGGTTCTTTATCCAACATCCGCACAATCTTGCATTGAAATCGCTTGTCAATTTTTCTTTTCCGTCCACATCTAGGGAGGTTAGCCACAGTGCCATGGGCTTTAAACTTCTTGATGACACTGCGCACGGTAGACACAGGAACATTCTGGTCTTTGGAGATGGACTTGTAGCCTTGAGATTGCTCATGCTTCCTCACAATTTGGTTTCTCAAGTCCTCAGACACTTCTTTGGTCTTCTTTCTTTTCTCCATGCTCAATGTGGTACACACAAGGACACAGGACAGAGGTTGAGTCAACTTTAATCCATGTCAACTGACTGCAAGTGTGATTTAGTTATTGCCAACACCTGTTAGGTGCCACAGGTAAGTTACAGGTGCTGTTAATTACACAAATTAGAGAAGCATCACATGATTTTTCGAACAGTGCCAATACTTTTGTCCACCCTCTTTTTTATGTTTGGTGTGGAATTATATCCAATTTGGCTTTAGGACAATTATTTTTGTGTTTTTTCATTTAAGACAAATTAAATGAAGATAATAATATCAAAGAATTTGTGATTGCAATCATTGTCAGGAAGAAACTGAGTATTATCTGACAGAATTGCAGGGGTGTCAATACTTTTGGCCATGACTGTAGGTTCTTAACATAAATTTGAAGTGGATGAAGTCTTGTGGTGTGCGAGCCTTCCTCCATAAGCGTTCAGCACTCCTAGAGCATTGCTGGAGAAATAAAGCTTGCGATGTGAGCCAGGGTTGTTTTAAACCATGCTTGGGATTCTGATATCAGTGCCATCGCCAACGAGTGAGCCCACCCTGCTTGCTCAGGATCACAGCACTTGCAAAGTTGAAATACTTACCTCTCCCTGCTCCACCGCCATGACGTCTTCCGCGTTTCCTGACAGTGACATTCTGGTCAGAGAGCGCAATGACATTACGTCTGCCTAATCAGTCCAAGTGCAGAGAGATGGAAGATGGGGACGACGAGGAGTCCAGAGTACAGGGATTCCTTAGCGAGGAGACTTATTTAATTGTTTTAAAGGTTGGGAGCAATTTTTGGGGAGCACTATACTCTGGAGAATGATATATGAGGCCCACCATACACTGGAGCATTCCAAAGGTGGACATCAGACACTGGAGCAGCATTTACAGGGCCCATTATACACTGGAGCATTAGAAATGGGGCCCATTATATATGGAGCATTATTTGGGCCCATAAGACACTGGAGCATCATCCATGGGGCCCATCATACACTGGAGCATTGTAAATGGGGCAGATTATATATGGAGCATTATTTGGACCAATCATACACTAGAGCATCATCCGTGAGGCCCATCATATGCTGGAGCTTTCCAAATGGGGGACATCAGACACTGGAGCAGCATTTAGAGGGCCCATTATACACTGGAGCATTAGAAATGGGGACCATTATATATTGAGCATTATTTAGGCCCATAAGACAGTGGAGCTTCATCCATGGGGACCAACATATACTGTAGCATTATGTGGAGCTCATCATATACTGTATCGAACATTATATGGGACCAATGATTCTATATGGAGAAATATATGGGCCTCATTACTCTGTATGGCGCACTATGCGGTGGCCATAATACTGTATGGAGTAATATACTGTCCGCTTTTGGAGCTATTGGAGAATTTAAAATGGATATCAGTCATGTGATGTAAGAAGTAAAGTATTTTTCATTGTACTATACCGCTATTTCTCTGCCATATCAGAGGATCATGAATTGTGGCATGTGTTAAAGGAGCCCAGTGACACTCTTTGGCCCTGGGCCCACGAAAATCTGGAGCCAGCCCTACCCCCCCCACAACTTTAGCCAAATAACCCCCAGTTTTCAATGCCTAACTATTATTATAAAGTAAATTAAGGTTGACAAGCTTAAGTAATAAGAATTGATGTTTTTGGAATTAAAATGGGCACTGTAGGTGTGTTTACTGTCCTCTACTCACTGCCGACTTTTCTTCCCCATTGACTTGCATTGGGTTTCGTGTTTCAGTTGGCCTTCGACTTTTCACGATAATCGACCGATTGCATTTGACCCGACTTTTGCGAATGTCGGGTTTCATGAAACCCGATTCGACCCGAAGAAAGGCAAAGTCGCTCATCTCTACATACCATATATTCCAAAATGTATCAGGCTCCTTTATTACTGTGCATGCAAACATTCTTGTTAATGACTTTCCATCTATTAAACATCCTGCCCTACAATAAATAAAATCAAAGCAGATTTTATCTGTTTCCTACATTGTCTTGTGCATTCCTTATCTCTTTGCAAACAGGGATGGGGTGGTGAAAGGGAAGCAGCAGTCACAATAAGAGAACTACATGCATCTAATAGTTATTCTCTGCTCTTTCTACATTTCTCTCCAGCAAGGATCAGTGTAAAAATATGAAGTGTGGACTCTGCATAGAGTAAAGAAGTTTTTAGGGCTGGACTTTCAAGGATCAAACATTGATGGCATTTCTTGAGAAAGTTGTATTTCAATCTCAGAGATGTATGGCATACCCATAAGATATACCATAAATGTCTGATAGATATTGAGCCCAACACTGGGCACCATTTTCTAATGTGCACCATATCAAGCCTACTCAGCCATTTTGTCAATTCTCTCAATTTATATAATCATGAGATGGGCCCCATTCTCGAAATAGGTGAAAATCCATGATTAAAATAGGGTAGTGTGCATGCATCTTCTCTCTTCATACAGGTACAACTCCACACCTCTGCTTGCTGTCTCATCTGCTGTCACCCTGAAAAATATCTTAATTGTACAACTTCACACCTATAGTTGCTGTCTCATCTGCTGACTATCACCCTGCAATATATTTAATGAACTCTGCTTACTGAATATTTGTTATAATTCATTTGTTGCATTTTAGTCAGTACTCACTGCTGTATATCAATGGTTGAGGAGTCACTGTAGATATTACCTTGGGAAAGGTGTTATAGCATAGAGATGCATCAGGACTAGTGTCTTTGATCACCTACCCACACCAGGATGTGTAGAACATCTGCTGCCATTTTATCCCAAACCAGCTCCCACAATCCCTCTCTCCTGACCCTGTAGTGTCCCTAAGCGTCCAGATAAGGCAGTTAATCCATGGCAGCTAGTCAGGGCAGGAGAACAGTAACCCACACTTTGAACTCAAATTAAGCCCACCCGTCACGTATCATTCACCTATAAAAGTTATTCACCCCTTTGCATGGATGCCCAGGGCCACGGAACGGGTCATCACCACCAGTGTGACACATCCCTCTGAGACACCGGCCCGGTACCGACTAACCCCACTGCCCTGGCTGGCGACCCACACTCCATGTCAGATTCATCTTGGACTGGGAAATTCACGATTTGACTTGATAACCCAGGCATGGTATGTGAGAAAGAGCTACATGGACTAATGTGAAGTGTGGCCTGCTGCATCATTCACTTATGGGGGGGTGAAGGACACAAGGAAAGGGTTTCTTCCTGACCAGGAGCCAGAACTTGATGACTCAGTGCTTGCATTTTTTGAAACTTCAGAAGAGGAGGGCATATTAGCTGGAGTCTGTTTCGGCAATGTAAGCCAAAACCAGTTCCTGATGCTCCAGCTTTAAAAGCGGTTAACCTACTCCCAGAAAAGGTAGCCTTCCAGGCATTCCGGAACCAGACCATGACGCAGGCTCAACACCTCCTGCCTTAGCTGCTATTGTGCTTTTGCCACTACCAGGAGATGCACCACCACCATCAGTACCAGCTGGCCCCCCCACGCCCACATCCACGGTCTCTTCCACCATACTTCCAAATTTTGGAGAAAATGTACCCAAAATAACATCAGACATATGTTACTGTATCAGAAGCATACAGCTGTATACAGTCAAAGGATAATTGTAAATCTCCGTATATATTTCATGAGTCACACAGAGATGCTCACAGGCTCAGTATAGATTAGACAAGAATATAAAAAGTAGAAAAAGTGTACAGTATCTTCAGATAGCACGTTTATATAGTATAGTTTAAACATTCTAAATCTCCATATATACAGTCATATGTAAAAGTTTGGGCACCCCTATTAATGTTAACCTTTTTTCTTTATAACAATTTTGGTTTTTGCAACAGCTATTTCAGTTTCATATATCTAATAACCGATGGACTCAGTTATATTTCTGGATTCAAATGAGGTTTATTGTACTAACAGAAAATGTGCAATCTGCATTTAAACAAAATTTGACCAGTGCAAAAGTATGGGCACCCTTATCATTTTCTTGATTTGAACACTCCTAACTACTTTTTACTGACTTCCTGAAGCACTAAATTGGTTTTGTAACCTCATTGAGCTTTGAACTTCATAGCCAGGTGTATCAAATCATGAGAAAAGGTATTTAAGGTGGCCACTTGCAAGTAGTTCTCCTATTTGATTCTCCTATGAAGAGTGGCATCATGGGCTCCTCAAAACAACTCTCAAATGATCTGAAAACAAAGATTATTCAACATAGCTTTTCAGGGGAAGGATACAAAAAGTTGTCTCAGAGATTTAACCTGTCAGTTTCCACTGTGAGGAACATAGTTAGGAAATGGAAGAACACAGGTACAGTTCTTGTTAAGCCCAGAAGTGGCAGGCCAAGAAAAATATCAGAAAGGCAGAGAAGAAGAATGGTGAGAACAGTCAAGGACAATCCACAGACCACCTCCAAAGACATGCAGCATCATCTTGCTGCAGATGGTGTCACTGTGCATCGGTCAACAATACAGCGCATGCATAACGCCTTTTTGTATGACCAAACAACTCAATCTTTGTTTCATCAGTCCACAGGACCTTCTTCCAAAATGTAACTGGCTTGTCCAAATGTGCTTTTGCATACCTCAGGCGACTCTGTTTGTGGCGTGCTTGCAGAAACGGCTTCTTTCGCATCACTCTCCCATACAGCTTCTCCTTGTGCGAAGTGCGCTTTATTGTTGACCGATGCACAGTGACACCATCTGCAGCAAGATGATGCTGCAGGTCTTTGGAGGTGGTCTGTGGATTGTCCTTGACTGTTCTCACCATTCTTCTTCTCTGCCTTTCTGATATTTTTCTTGGCCTGCCACTTCTGGGCTTAACAAGAACTGTACCTGTGTTCTTCCATTTCCTTATTATGTTCCTCACAGTGGAAACTGACAGGTTAAATCTCTGAGACAACTTTTTGTATCCTTCCCCTGAAAAGCTATGTTGAATAATCTTTGTTTTCAGATCATTTGAGAGTTGTTTTGAGGAGCCCATGATGCCACTCTTCATAGGAGAATCAAATAGGAGAACTACTTGCAAGTGGCCACTTTAAATACCTTTTCTCATGATTTGATACACCTGGCTATGAAGTTCAAAGCTCAATGAGGTTACAAAACCAATTTAGTGCTTCAGGAAGTCAGTAAAAAGTAGTTAGGAGTGTTCAAATCAAGAAAATGATAAGGGTGCCCATACTTTTGCACCGGTCAAATTTTGTTTAAATGCAGATTGCACATTTTCTGTTAGTACAATAAACCTCATTTGAATCCAGAAATATAACTGAGTCCATCAGTTATTAGATATATGAAACTGAAATAGCTGTTGCAAAAACCAAAATTGTTATAAAGAAAAAAGGTTAACATTAATAGGGGTGCCCAAACTTTTACATATGACTGTATTTCAGAAGGCAGACACAGACGCTCTCAGGCTCAGTATGGATTACAACACAATATAAAAAAAGGGGTAAAACGGTAATGGATCTGAAGCATACAGCTGTATATAGTGTCGATCTCAGTATTTATTTCCAGAGTCAGAAACAGACTCTCACTTGGTCAGTTTGGATTAGACCAGAATATAAAAAGCAGTAAATGGGTAATGTATCACAAGCGTAGAGCTGTATACAGTGTTGGGGTAATTTTTAAATCTACATATAAATTGCAGGAGTAACCCACAGACTCTCACACGCTCAGGATGGATCACATCACAATATCAAAAAAAGAGGATCCGCAAGAAATAATCACACATGTGGGCCAATGTTCCAGGTGTCAATGATACACTTAGAGTGGTGGGTGGAGGAGGACTTTCTGGCAGAAAGGGTGCAGTATCACCAGATACCAGGCATATATAGCATAGTTTAAACATTAAAAATGTACGTCTATATATCAGGAGTAGTGTTGAGCCACCCCACTAGTGTTCGAGTTCGGTTCGGTTCGTCGAACAGGAGGCAAGTTTGTCGAATGCTCGTCGAACGTTTGACAAACACCGTCGAACCCCATTGAAAACAATGGCAGGCAAATAAAAACACATACAAACACATAGAAAACACATACAAAACACCTTAAAAGGTGTCCCAAAGCAGACAAAATGCTCAGAAGACACAAATAACATATGGAAAAGGGCAACTACATATAGAAAAGAGGTGGAGGAGTAAAAGGAGGAGGAGACACAGATATAGACATGTCATGCCCTTATAAAGTCAAGAAAGGCTGGAATAAAAATCTAAAATAAAAAAAAAATTTAAAATTCTAAAATCGAAGACGATCATATACCGTCGGACTCCCCACCATAAATTATGCCAACTGCCGATCGGGCGGCGTTATTCACACGACCCTCCGAACAGCGTCCATGAAGGCAAAGTGTTTGGTTTCCGGGGGCAGTATGGTTGCAAAGCTGAACCTTAAAGGAATGTCCAGAAGGGCACCACCAGGAGTGGAGCGTGCGGCTTAATTGGACTCCACACGGGCAACCTCAACCATGCCAGCCACGGAAAGGATGGACAGATTGCAAGCTTAATTGATTCTGTGGGTGGTGGTGCAGGGCCGTTTTTAGTTGTGCTAGCAATTTGTCAGCTTAATTCCATTAACGAACGAGACTCCGGCATGCCCCCACGGTCCGCGTCCAGCTTACTAGAGGGACATGCGAGACTCTGGAACGCGAGATCGAGCAATAACAGGTCTGTCATGCCCTTACATGTCCGGGGTTGCACGCGCGCTACACTGAAAGGACCAGCGTGTGTCACTTACAGGTGCGGATAACCCGCTGAACCCCGTTAGTGATGGGGATCTGGGATTCCAATTCTTCCCCGCGAATGAGGATTTCCCAGTAAGTGCAGGTCATCCGGAATTCTGGAATTATGCCTAACCAGCATTCCAGAGAGAATGTGAAAAAATTAAGTGTCCAAACCACAGGTGCTGTAGCTTGCTTAACAGCTGGGCTCCTCTGCAGAGTAGCACACAGTTCTTACATAAACAGGCGGCATAGCTTGGTTACTAGGCCCAAAGAATTAACTGGGCTAAATGCAGTCAAAAACTGGATCTTTCATAAACAGGCTTGCATAGCTTGGTTCACAGGTGGTCTCCTCTGCTGAGTAGCAGACAGTGCTACAAGGCCCAAAAGGATTTTCTGGACAGGATGCGGCAAAAAATTATTAGAAACACACACGGTGTAGCTCCTTGACAGGTGTACTACACCGCTGGCTACCAGACACCGCTACTATGCCATGAAACTGTCTATTGAAAACCATTATTAATGTGAAAATAAAGTTACGCTTTTGGTGAAAGAGCCGTTCTCGAACGGAACCTCGAACAGCTGAATTTTAAGCAAAGTGTTCGAGTTTGACGAACGGATCTAACATCGCCCAAAACAGCTCGAATTTGAATTTGGCGAACAGTTTGACTCGAACACCGCTCATCTCTAATAAGGAGGCAGACTCAGATGGTCTCAGGCCCAGTATGGATTTGACAAGATTGTAGAAAGTTGAGAAAGGGTACAGTAACACCGGATAACAGGTATATATAGCATAGTTTAAACATTAAAAATCTCCGTGTATATTTCCGGAGTCCAACAAAGACATTCACAGCCTCAGTATGGATTAGACAAGAATCTAAAAAGTAGAAAAAGGGTAATGTATTCGAAGCGTACACCAGTAAACACTGTTGGGGTATTTTTAAATCTTCATATATATTTCAGTCTCAGTAAGACAGTCCAGACTCTCCGCAAGAGGAAACGAGATGGATAAAAGTACAGACGGAAATTCGATTGATTGCAGAAATGTTGGAATTACTAATCACTGGAAAAACTCCAGGGAGAATTCTCAGAGGCGATGGTGACCCTCAATTACTTTGTCTGTGGAGACAGCGAAAATGGTTCTTTGTGAAGAAAGGGTTGCTGTATCGCAGTACCGTGGATCCCATCACCGTTACTCATCTCCATCAAATTGTGATCACAGGGAGAGATGTAGACATGGTCCTCACTGCCTATCATGATCTGTCAGGTAACTTTGGAGTGCAAAAGACACAAGCCACAGGCTGTAGTCGATTCTATAGGATTGGCATGAGAGGACACATTTAAAAATGTGGGCAGGAATGTCACACATCTGAGAGTAGGAAAACTGTGAAAGCTGATGATAAACCACCACTGCATCTCATTGTGAGTTGATGTCCATAACAAATGGAAGCCATTGATCATCTGAAGAGAGGGCCTAGCAGGACAGGGCATAGCTATGTCTTAACCATCATCTATCAGTTCACCAAATTTGTGGTGGCAGTCCCAGTGAAGGATTTAACAGCCCAGACTACACAGCGGTGGAGCAGGGAGAAGTAAGTATTGCAAGTGCTGGGGCCCTGAGCAAGCAGGGGGGGGCCACTCGTGGGCGGCGGTACTGGCACAGGGCCCCTCATAGTATGCCGGTGTGTCTGATGGCGGGTGTGCATCCCCACCATCAGAGACACTTGATTGTACAATGTGGGACACTGTGCCAGTGCCGTCGCCCAAAAGTGAGCCCACCCACCTGTCCAGGGCAACGGCACTCGCACGGGTACGTGCGCCAGGTGGTGACCCCGGCCATGAGGGGGGAGGCAGCCCATTTAGGGAGGTTGAAAAATGGCATATGTTGATGTTGGACATTCAGCAGCTGCAAATGGAGGAATGGGAGAAGTCCGAGGAAGAGGAGGACAAAAGCGAGTCATTTTTCTGGCAACCTGTGTCATCAGGGGAAGGTGGGACAAAATCCTTTGAAACCCATGCATGGTTCATTTTAATGAAGGTTAGAGCGTCAACATTTTGGGTCGACAGACGGATCCTTTTTTCTGTCAGGATTGATCCAGCAGCACTGAAGACTCTTTCAGATAGCACACTAGCAGCAGGGCAAGCGAGCTCCTGTAAGGTATATTGTGCCAATTCAGGCCAGGTATCCAGTTTACAGGCCCAATAGTCAAAGGGGAATGACCTGTGAGGGAGAACATCGATATGGGAGGAGAAGTCGTTTGTAACCATAGTTGACAACTGCTGTCTCCTGTCACTTTCAATCGATGCAGTATTACCAGTCGTGTGAGCGGTACTTGAAAAATCAGTCCACAACATGGTCATGAAACCCCTGTCTTCAACGCCACTTCAGCTGTGTGCACCACGAACACCTCTTCCATGTTGCCCCCTACGGCTTATGGGAGAACCATCACCGCTTCTGTGTGCTGGTAATGCCTCAAACAAACGGTTTACAAGAGTTGCTTGTTTGTTAGCCAATATTAGTTCTAGGTTCTCCTGTGGCATGATGTTTTGGAATTTGCCTTTATAGCGTGGATCCAGGATGCTGGCCAACCAGTAGTCGTCATCCCTCATCATTTTGGCAATGCGGGGGGTCCCTTTTTAGGATCTGCAAGGCATAATCAGACATGTAGGCCAATGTTCCAGGTGTCAGTGATGCACTGCGAGTGCTGGGTGGAGGAGCACTTTCTGGCAAATCCACATCCATCCAGTCACGCACAAACCCTGTACCTAACCTTGCCACACCAACATTTTTTCTTGCCCCCTGAGAAGCATCCTCCTCCCCAAAATAATCATCCCCATCATCCATCTCCTCCTCCTCTTCCTCTTCTTCCTCCACCTCGTCCACGAGACTTCCCTGAGCAGACAATGGCTGACTGTCATCAAGGCTTCCCTCCTCCTCTTCCTCCTCGACTGCAGACGCCTGCTCCTTAATGTGCGTCAAAGTTTGCATGAGCAGACGCATAAGTGGGATGCTCATGCTTATGATGGCGTCGTCTGCGCTTAGCAGCCGTGTGCATTCCTCAAAACACTGAAGGACTTTACAGAGGTCTTTAAGCTTCGACCAATGCACACCAGACAACTCCATGTCTGCCTGCAAACTGCCTGCCCGTGTAGCCTCCCACAAATGAATTACAGCCTGCCTCTGTTCGCACAGCCTCTGAACCATGTGCAGGATGGAGTTCCACCTGGTTGCAACGTCGTTAATTAGGTGGTGCTTGGGAAGGTGGAGCAATCGCTGCAGCTTCTGCATACAACTGGAGTGTACGGGCGACCGGCGGATGTGCGAGCACAGTCTTCGCACCTTATGGAGCAGGGGTGTTAACTCCGGGTAATTATTGAGGAAGCACTGCACCACCAGGTGCAAGGTGTGAGCCAGGCAACGTATGTGTCTGAGTTTTGAAAGGGCTATGGCTGCCACAAAATTCCAGCCGTTATCACTAACTACCTTGCCTGCCTCAAGATGTAGACTGCCCAGCCATGACTCAGTTTGTCGCTGCAAGTAGTCAGCCAGTACCTCCGCAGTGTGTCTGTTGTCGCCCAAACACATCATCTTCAACACAGCCTGCTGACGCTTACCACTAGCTGTTCGATAGTGGAACACCTCGTGTGCAACACTGGCAGCTGCGGATGGAGTGCTCGTGCGACTGCGCTCTGTGGACGAGCTTTCATTTCTGGAGGAGGAGGAGGAGGGTCGAACGCCTACAGCCAACTGTTTCCTATACCGTGGGCTAGGCAGCACTGTCCCACCACCGCTGTCCCCTGTGGACCCTGCATCCACCACATTAACCCAGTGCGCAGTGATGGACACGTAATGGCCCTGGCCATGCCTACTGGACCATGCATCTGTTGTGAGGTGCACCTTTCCACTCACTGATTGCTTGAGTGCATGGACATTGCGGTCTTTCACATGCAGGTGGTGGGCTGGGATGGCTTTTCGAGAAAAGAAGTGCCGACTGGGTAGGACATAGCGTGGTACTGTGTAGGCCATGAGCTCGTGGAATGCTTCGCTTTCAACCGACCGGTAGGGCATCATCTCTAACGAGATTAGTTTGGCAATGTGGGTGTTCAAATCCAGTGTACGCGGATGAGAGGATGAGTACTTTCTTGTCCTACTCAGAGTCTCAGAGTTGGGTGAGCTGGACTTGAGAGCTGCATATGGTGGAACTAGCGGTGGACATGTCGGATTGAGAAAGGCTTGGTAATGTTGATGGTGTTGGTGGTCTTGCTGATGGCCTAGATTCAGTCTTTTGTAGCAATAACATTGTGATTCCATGACTGCTTTGCCGTTGCGACGACACCTCAACATTTGCTGCTGGTGGTGTGCTAACCGGTGGGCTTACAGTGGGGGAAGCGATGTAGCGTTGCTGACTACCTTCTTTCGGAGCAGGTGCACATGTGGTACGTGAGGTTTGGTAGCCCGTCCACGCTTGCAAGTGCATGGTGGTTAAATGTCTAAGCATGCAACTGGTATTCAAATTTCTCAGATTTTTCCCTTAGCTAATGGTCTTTGCGCACTTTTTACAGATAACCTTTGCCTGATCATTAGGATTTTGTTCAAAAAAGTGCCACTCTGCACTCTTCCTACTATGGAAGACATTTTGAGACTTTGCACGCTGTGCTAATTTGACTGTCTGGCCAAGCTGTCTTGCAGCTCTTTTGGTTTTTCTAACCCGTTTTTGGACTGCTACGGGCCTGCCAGATAACAGCTGTTGCGATGTCGATACCTGCTGCGGATTCTCCTCCTCCTCTTCTGAGCTATTGGCAGCGGCACCCTCTTCCCCCAATGGATGCCAGTCTAGGTCAACAACTGGGTCATCCATCACCTCCTCTTCAATTTCATGTGCACCTTCCTCTGTGTCACCGTGTAAGGTGGTATAGTATGCGGGAAGGGGCACCTGAGTTTCATCAGGGTCAGATTCTGGCGCAGTTCACTGCGAGGACAATGTAGTTCTCTGAGTGAATGTACCAGCAGAAAAATCTAGCAGTGGCTGTGCATCAGTGCACTCCATGTCAGATTCATCTTGGCCTGGGTAATTCACGATTTGACTTGATAACCCAGGCATGGTATGTGAAAAGAGCTCCATGGAGTAATCTGTAGTGTGGCCTGCCGCATCCTTCACTTTTGGTAGGGGTGAAGGACACAAGGAAAGGTGTTGTTCCTGACCAGGAGCCTCCACTGACGACTCAGTGCTTTTTTTTTGAAACTTCAGAAGAGGAGGCGATAGAGCTGGAGGCTGTGTCAGCAATGTAAGCCAAAACTTGTTCCTGTAGCTCCGGCTTTAAAAGCGGTTTACCTACTCCCAGAAAAGGGAGCCTTCGAGGCCTTGTTGAGCCAGACAATGACGCAGGCTCAACACATCCTGCCTTAGGTGCTATTGTGCTTTTGCCACTACCAGCAGATGCACCACCACCACCATCAGTACCAGCTGGCCACCCCCGCCCACTTCCACGGCCTCTTCCACCATACTTCCTCATGTTTGGGAAAATGTACCCAAAATACCACCAGCTATATGGTACTGTAAAACAAGGTACAAGGTGCATATAGTATTGGGGAGAATTTGAATCTCCCTAGAGATTTTAGGAGGCTGAACAATTATCTCAGGTCCACTATAGATTACACCTCAATTTAACAGGCTGAAATAGGCTGGTGTATGACAAGGTACAAGGTGTATATAGTATTGGGGAGAATTTGAATCTCCCTAGAGATTTTAGAAGGCTGAACAATTATCTCAGGTCCACTATAGATTACATCTCAATTGAACAGGCTGAAATTAGCTGTTGTATGACAAGGTACAAGGTGTATATAGTATTGTGGAGAATTTGAATCTCCCTAGAGATTTTAGGAGGCTGAACTATTATCTCGGGCCCACTATAGATTACATCTCAATTGAACAGGCTGAAATTGGCTGGTGTATGACAAGGTACAAGTGTATATAGTGTTGGGGAGAATTTGAATCTCCCTAGAGATTTTAGGAGGCTGAACTATTATCTCAGGCCCACTATAGATTACACCTCAATTTAACAGGCTGAAATAGGCAGGTGTATAGGCTGGTGTATGACAAGGTAAAAGTGTATATAGTATTGGGGAGAATTTGAATCTCCCTAGAGATTTTAGGAGGCTGAACTATTATCTCAGGCCCACTATAGATTACACCTCAATTTAACAGGCTGAAATAGGCTGGTGTGTGACAAGGTACAAGGTGTATATAGTATTGGGGAGAATTAGAATCTCCCTAGAGATTTTAGGAGGCTGAACTATTATCTCATGCCCACTATAGATTACACCTCAATTTAACAGGCTGAAATTGGCTGGTGTATGACAAAGTACAAGGTGTACATAGTATTGGGGAGAATTTGAATCTCCCTAGAGATTTTAGGAGGCTGACAATGATGCTCTCAGTCCAAGTATGGCAGCAGACAGCCTAATAAGCAGGACTGCTGCACACAAAAGTGTGGAAAAATGAACGCTTGGTAACTGTGCAGAAAAGAGGAAGAAAAGTATTTTTTGCTTTTAAAAAAGCAGTTTGCACAGCAGTGTGCAAACAGCAATGCAGCTATCAGGGAGCCTTATAAGGCAGCCTAATAACCAACAGAGCTGATGCACAAAAATATATCCTCCCCTGTCACTGCACACAAACTGTTGTGTTGTACAGTGAAAATCGCTAACAGCAGAAGCAATTTTGTTTTTCTTCTTCCCTGCCTAACGCTCTCCCTTATTCTGAATCAGCAGCAGCAACCTCTCCCTAATGCTAAGATCGACAGAAGTAAGATGGCGGTCGGCGGTCACGCCCTTTTATAGCCCCTGTGATGCCACACAAAGCAAGCCAATCACTTGCATGCCCTTCTCAAAGATGGTGGTGACCGCTGCCCATGCCATCGCGTTGCCCACAGTGTGCGTCCTCCATCATTGGCTGAAAAAGGACGCCGGAAGCATCATTTGAAATGTGACTTTGGTGCTCTGGTCGCCGACCTCACGCTGTGGTCGGGTTTCGTTTCATGAAACCTGACTTTAGCGAAAGTCGGCGACTTTTGAATTTGACCGACCCCTTTCGCTCAACTCTAATGGTATGTTCTGTACACATGGTGCAATATACTGTACCTTGTTTCTACTGTTAATATGCACCTTCTAGTTTAGTGTTATGTCTTTCCGTATCAGGAGTTCAAAGCGGAGAATGGTTACAAAAAGCAGTTACGAACAAAAAAGAACCAGTACTAATGTTTTCTCCTTTTCATTGCTTCTGCATAGCAAATGTCAAAATCACAGTGTACACTTCTCTTCTGTACAAATATGCAATGGAAAATTCCATCAGTATTCAATTTAGACAGTGTAAATAGCTTCATTCCATCCAAATGAAGCAGAGATCCTCCAAGTCCGCTCCTTAAAGATACAAAAAGCATTTCTTACCGTGGAAGACCCAGAGCATTAGTCCATTACATAAACAGACCATTAATTGATTTTTATTATTATTTTTAATATTTATTCTTAATTTTTTTGCACAAATGTGAAAGGAGTTACATATGTATTACATATATAGAACATACATGAAATAAAGTAGATAGTTTGACAGAGGAGGAGAGGAACCTGCCCTCATGGACCTACAATCTACAGGGTAATGGGGAGGAGACAGTAGGTTGGAGGGTTGTAGCAGCTCCCATGGTAGTGAGGGGACAGCAGGGTTATTGTAGGCTGTAGGCTTTTCTGAAAATATGAGTTTTCAGGTTCAAAATATGGGCGACAATCCAAGATGATGAGGTACTGAATTTCAGGTGATCGGGATGGCTAAGGAAATATCTTAAAGACAATTGAGTGAGGAATGTATGAGAATAGATGAGAGAAGAAGGTCTTGTGTGGGGAGAAATTATTCGTGGGGAGATTAGTTTGGAGATGTATGGAGGAGACAGATTATTGTCAGCCTTATAATCATTGTTAGTTGTTTAAAATGAATTTGCTGGTCATTTGGAAGCCAATGAAAGGATTTGCAGATGGCAGCAGAGGTAAGGATGGACTGGAGAGATGCAAGAGTTTTAGACGGGAAACCATAGAGGAGGATATTGCAATAGTCAAGGCGAGAGATGATGACGGCATGCACTAGCATTTTAGTAGATTCAGGATGGGGAAGGGTCAAATGTTGGAAATGTTTTTAAGTTGGAGGCAGCAGGAGGTTGTAAGAGCCTGGATGTGCTCTGTGAAGGACAGGGCCCAGTCAAGAGTTACACCGATGCAGTGGACTTTTGATACAGAGGAAAGCGTGATGCAGTTTATTATGATAGGTATGGTATGGTATTGAATGAGATGGAGGAAAAATGATGAGGTTTGTTTTGTCCATATTGACTTTTAGAATGCTGAGAAGAAAAAGGATATGGCTGATAGATAATCTGGGATTCTGGAGAGCAGGGAGTTGATGTCTCGGTAAGAAGGGTACATTGCCATCAGCATGTAAATGGTACTGGAAGCCATGGGACCTTATGAGTTGTCCCAGGCCAAAGGAATAGATGGGGAAGAAAGGGCAGAATCAGGTAGTGTGTCAATTGGAGACTCTAAATATGCAGATAGTAAAGTATGAGAATATCCAGAAGAGGGAAAGGACTTTGATGTTAAGGGAAAATGGTATCTGTTGTAGGAGGAAGTGGTCAATTGTGTCAAAGGTAGAGGACAGATCTAGAAGGGGGAGTAGAGAGTACTGTATGTTAACTTTGGCAGTACATTGTTAGTCATTTTGGTTAGGGTAGTTTTAGTGGAATGGTGGGGCTGGAAGCTGGATTAAAAATTGACAAAGGGTACATTGGATGATAGATGAGAGGAAAGTTCAATGTGGATGTGCTGGTTAAGGAGTTTGGAGACAAACAGAATTAGATAGCTGTCAGACATTTTCTGTATGTCTACTGACTCTCACATGCACATAAACACTTGGATTGATGAACCCTGCATGTGTTCTGTTTTCAGAAAGGTTTTAGGTATGTCAGAAGCGGCAGACAGTCACACTGCATCTAGCTGCAGAGATACTCATTGTTTGGCTTTGAAAATACCTTATTAATCCTTCTGACTCTTTGACCCAGTGGCAGCCTTTCTTTAGCTCTACTTGACACATCTGGACCTAGGTGATTATAGACTCCCAGCCTCCTGCTGGGAATTGCCAGTGATATTTCCATTTCCCCCAGTTGAGGCTTTGAGCTATAGCAGTCAGCTAGCTTCCTCTTTGATGCTGTTTGAGGATGTCTGAGTTTGAGGATGTCTACTAGTGTTGAGCGATACCGTTCGATACCCAAAAATATCGTATCGGATGGTATCGCCCGATACGAAAAAAATATCGGGTATCGCCGATTCCGATACCGGAAGTCCCATTCAAGTCAATGGGACTTCCGTTATCGGAATTAAAAAAAGCCCTTTATTTCCTTGTTGGCTAATTCTACATATTTGAAAACAAATAAGAATCATGTAGAATGTATTGTGGGAGGTGGAGGAGACATTAAAAGCATAGTGGTTTATTCAAATCACATGGCATAGCATTAATTCCAATTTTTTTTTTCAAGACGTTCGGAGTTAAAAAGATATTGACTATGTTAACCTTTTTTATATTTAGTCAGATATGTATGTTTCACAACTTCCATGCTCTTCACCTTCTTTTGTACTTCTCCCACACTTTCTCCTTCATGATCCGCAGCAGCAGCATTTTTTTCATCAACTTTTTCTTCACCTTATTCATCTTCTTCTTCTTCACCTTCTTCCCATCATTTTTTTTTCCATTCTTCATATTCTTCTTATTCAGCTATTATTAATTTTCATATGCTATTTCTTCATCTTCTTCCTATTCTTCTTTTTCTTCATTTTCTTATGGTGACAGGCATTCCTGTAGTACTTATCTATAAAAGTTATAAGATTACACCTTACGTTCTGCCTGTCACAAAAGATTTACAACAGGATTTGTCCGCGTTCAGTTTGGCCTGCAGCAGCAGGCATTTTCCAGGGGCACCACGAGGAGGAACGGACTCACCCCCATTTACTGCTTAGTCTTCTTCTGCTTATAATTTTGATTTCTTCTATGCTGATTTTTTGTCTTATGCTTAATGTTCTTCTACTTTCTGTTCTTCTGCTTTTGCTTCTTCTGCTTCTTGTTCTTCTGTCTTTTGTTCTGTATCTTGGTGGTTGTCTTCATGTTCTTTGTCCTCTTGGTCTTATTATTTAGGGTCATATTTCTGGTCTTCTTTGGTGTGGTCTTCAGGGTCGTCATCATCAGGGTCATCGTCATGGAGATCAATAAGGATTACCAAAGACAATTTCAAAAAGCTTGATCTTGGAAATGTAGCAGAAGGTACAAGAAGGCTGAGAAACTGGCGAGAACCAGCAGACAGTGCTGGCACCCGGATGGGTAGCAGAAGGAACAAGAGCCAATGGCACTAGCGAGGACCAACTGACGGTGCTGGACCACGGTTACTAAGCAGAAGGTACCTGTGCTAAAAAGCACTACCAAGGACCAGCTGACGGTGCTGGACCTCGGATACCGAGATGGAGGCACCTAGGCCAAAGGCTGTGGCGAGAACCAGCAGACAGTGCTGGCACCCAGATGGGTAGCAGAAGGAACAAGAGCCAATGGCACTACCGAGGACCAACTGACGGTGCTGGACCACGGTTACTAAGCAGAAGGTACCTGTGCTAAAAAGCACTACCAAGGACCAGCTGACGGTGCTGGACCTCGGATACCGAGATGGAGGCACCTAGGCCAAAGGCTGTGGCGAAAACCAGCAGACAGTGCTGGCACCCGGATGGGTAGCAGAAGGAACAAGAGCCAATGGCACTTCCGAGGACCAACTGACGGTGCTGGACCACGGTTACTAAGCAGAAGGTACCTGTGCTAAAAAGCACTACCAAGGACCAGCTGACGGTTCTGGACCTCGGATACCGAGATGGAGGCACCTAGGCCAAAGGCTGTGGCGAGAACCAGCAGACAGTGCTGGCACCCGGATGGGTAGCAGAAGGAACAAGAGCCAATGGCACTACCGAGGACCAACTGACGGTGCTGGACCACGGTTACTAACCAGAAGGTACCTGTGCTAAAAAGCACTACCAAGGACCAGCTGATGGTGCTGGACCTCGGATACCGAGATGGAGGCACCTAGGCCAAAGGCTGTGGCGAGAACCAGCAGACAGTGCTGGAACCCGGGTGGGTAGCAGAATGTACCCATTCAAAGCAAAGTAGCCAGGCCGCAAGCCGGCCGCAGTTACAGAAACCGACAGTCCTACAGGGGGTCCATGTCCCATTGGCACTACGGATCCAGCCTTCAGTGCCAGTTCCCGCAGCCCACATAGGAGTCACCTAAACTGCAGGCACCGTAGAGTCGGCTAACCCGGCCGCAAGACGACAGGACAACGGATTGGTGGCATAGTGACCTTGACACTACCCGGAAACAGCAGGCGTGCTGGAACCAGGCTGGGCAACAGGGAGTCCCCGTGCCAAAGACACTGCCGAGAACCAGCTGACGGTGCTGGAACCCAGATGGGTAGCAAAAGCTACAAGAGCCAATGGCACTACCGAGGAACAGCTGACGGTGCTGGACCACGGTTACTAGGCAGGAGGTACCTGTGCTAGAAAGCACTACCAAGGACCAGCTGACGGTGCTGGACCTCGGATACCGAGATGGAGGCACCTAGGCCAAAGGCTGTGGCGAGAACCAGCAGACAGTGCTGGCACCCGGATGGGTAGCAGAAGGAACAAGAGCCAATGGCACTACCGAGGACCAACTGACGGTGCTGGACCACGGTTACTAAGCAGAAGGTACCTGTGCTAAAAAGCACTACCAAGGACCAGCTGACGGTGCTGGACCTCGGATACCGAGATGGAGGCACCTAGGCCAAAGGCTGTGGCGAAAACCAGCAGACAGTGCTGGCACCCAGATGGGTAGCAGAAGGAACAAGAGCCAATGGCACTACCGAGGACCAACTGACGGTGCTGGACCACGGTTACTAAGCAGAAGGTACCTGTGCTAAAAAGCACTACCAAGGACCAGCTGACGGTGCTGGACCTCGGATACCGAGATGGAGGCACCTAGGCCAAAGGCTGTGGCGAGAACCAGCAGACAGTGCTGGAACCCGGGTGGGTAGCAGAAGGTACCCATTCAAAGCAAAGTAGCCAGGCCGCAAGCCGGCCGCAGTTACCGAAACCCACAGTCCTACAGGGGGTCCATGTCCCATTGGCACTACGGATCCAGCCTTCAGTGCCAGTTCCCGCAGCCCACATAGGAGTCACCTAAACTGCAGGCACCGTAGAGTCGGCTAACCCGGCCGCAAGACGACAGGACAACGGATTGGTGGCATAGTGACCTTGACACTACCCGGAAACAGCAGGCGTGCTGGAACCAGGCTGGGCAACAGGGAGTCGCCGTGCCAAAGACACTGCCGAGAACCAGCTGACGGTGCTGGAACCCAGATGGGTAGCAAAAGCTACAAGAGCCAATGGAACTACCGAGGAACAGCTGACGGTGCTGGACCACGGTTACTAGGCAGGAGGTACCTGTGCTAGAAAGCACTACCAAGGACCAGCTGACGGTGCTGGACCTCGGATACCGAGATGGAGGCACCTAGGCCAAAAGCTCTGGCGAGAACCAGCCGACAGTGCTGGAACCCGGGTGGGTAGCAGATGGTACCCATTCAAATCAAAGTAGCCAGGCCGCAAGCCGGCCGCAGTTACCGAAACCCACAGTCCTACAGGGGGTCCATGTCCCATTGGCACTACGGATCCAGCCTTCAGTGCCAGTTCCCGCAGCCCACATAGGAGTCACCTAAACTGCAGGCACCGTAGAGTCGGCTAACCTGGCCGCAAGACGACAGGACAACGGATTGGTGGCATAGTGACCTTGACACTATCCGGAAACAGCAGGCGTGCTGGAACCAGGCTGGGCAACAGGGAGTCCCCGTGCCAAAGACACTGCCGAGCACCAACTGGCGTTGTTGGAGCCCAGGGACAATCATGGTGTAGGCCGAGGCCTACTTGGTGGTAGTTTTAGATTGTTTGTAGGCTACAACAGACTGTCAACGTGCTCCAATTAGGCATCTGTCTCCACTCTATTTCCAGGATTTCACGTGACTACCAACACCGCCAGTTTATGCGTATAGTAGCCGTCTGCCCAATCCACACGTGTTCCTGTGTTACTGGTGTTCTGTAATGTCAGCAGATCCCCTGATGTTTGTCTGCCAATGTCTCCTGCTCTGTCCACATTCCCACCACTTGCAGTGGGAAGGTGTACAGCGCAGGAGACAGTGCCAGACACACATTGGGGGATCAGCTCACGTTACAGAACACCAGGAACACAGGAACAAGTGTGGAATGCGTGGACGGCAACTGTGAGCAGGAACTGGCTGTGTTGGAGGTCAGGGGAAATACTAGAGACAGAGTGGAGACAGAGGCCAAATCAGAGAATGTTTAAATCTGAAGTAGTTACAATTTGGAGGCAGCAGCAGTTTGCCCTCCACACAACAGGGGATCAGCTGACGTTACCGAACCCCACTTTCACATGAACGAGTGTGTTTTTCTGTGTGGACAGCACTTCCGAGCACCAACTAGCGTTGTTGGAACCCAGGGACAATCATGGTGCAGGCCGAGGCCTACTAGGAGCCAGGTGTAAAGCTGAGGTATTTTGACTTTGGAGGGAGCAGGACACTTTGCCCTCCACACAGCAGGGGATCAGCTGACGTTACTGACCCCCACTTTCACATGAACGAGTGTGTTTTTCTGTGTGGACAGCACTTCTGAGCACCAACTAGCGTTGTTGGAGCCCAGGGAGAACCAGGGTGCATGCCGAGGCCTACTTGGTGGCAGTTTTACATTGTTTGTAGGCTACAACAGACTGTCAACGTGCTCCAATTAGGCATCTGTCTCCACTCTGTTTCCAGGATTTCACGTGACTACCAACACCGCCAGTTTATGCGTACAGTAGCCGTCTGCCCAATCCACACGTGTTCCTGTGTTACTGGTGTTCTGTAATGTCAGCAGATCCCCTGATGCTTGTCTGCCAATGTCTCCTGCTCTGTCCACATTCCCACCACTTGCAGTGGGAAGGTGTACAGCGCAGGAGACAGTGCCGGACACACATTGGGGGATCAGCTCACGTTACAGAACACCAGGAACACAGGAACAAGTGTGGAATGCGTGGACGGCAACTGTGAGCAGGAACTGGCGGTGTTGGAGGTCAGGGGAAATACTAGAGACAGAGTGGAGACAGAGGCCAAATCAGAGAATGTTTAAATCTGAAGTAGTTACAATTTGGAGGCAGCAGCAGTTTGCCCTCCACACAGCAGGGGATCAGCTGACGTTACCGAACCCCACTTTCACATGAACGAGTGTGTTTTTCTGTGTGGACAGAACTTCCGAGCACCAACTGGCGGTGTTGGAGCCCAGGGACAATCATGGTGCAGGCCGAGGCCTACTAGGAGCCAGGTGTAAAGCTGAGGTATTTTGACTTTGGAGGGAGCAGGACACTTTGCCCTCCACACAGCAGGGGATCAGCCGACGTTACCGAACCCCACTTTCGCATGAACGAGTGTGTTTTTCTGTGTGGACAGCACTTCCGAGCACCAACTGGCGGTGTTGGAGCCCAGGGACAATCATGGTGCAGGCCGAGGCCTACTAGGAGCCAGGTGTAAAGCTGAGGTATTTTGACTTTGGAGGGAGCAGGACACTTTGCCCTCCACACAGCAGGGGATCAGCCGACGTTACCGAACCCCACTTTCACATGAACGAGTGTGTTTTTCTGTGTGGACGGCACTTCCGAGCAACAACTGACGATGTTGGAGCCCAGGGATAGTCATTTTGTAGGCTGAGGCCTACTTGGAGGCAGTTTAAGATAAGATGTTGTTTGAATTTGGAGGCAGCAGCAGTTTGCCCTCCACACAGCAGGGGATCAGCTGACGTTACTGACCCCCACTTTCACATGAACAAGTGTCTTTTTCTGTGTGAACAGCACTTCCGAGCACCAACTAGCGTTGTTGGAGCCCAGGGATAACCAGGGTGCAGGCCGAGGCCTACTTGGTGGCAGTTTTAGATTGTTTGTAGGCTACAACAGGCTGTCAACGTGCTCCAATTAGGCATCTGTCTCCACTCTGTTTCCAGGATTTCACGTGACCACCAACACCGCCAGTTTATGCGTACAGTAGCCGTCTGCCCAATCCACACGTGTTCCTGTGTTACTGGGATTCTGTAATGTCAGCAGATCCCCTGATGTGTGTCTGCCACTGTCTCCTGCTCTGTCCACATTCCCACCGCTTGCAGTGGGAAGGTGGACAGCGCAGGAGACAGTGGCGGACACACATTGGGGGATCTGCTGACGTAACAGAACCCCAGTAACACAGGAACACGTGTAGAATGCGTGGACGGCAACTGTGAGCAGGAACTGGCGGTGTTGGAGGTCAGGGGAAATACTAGAGACAGAGTGGAGACAGAGGCCAAATCAGAGAATGTTTAAATCTGAAGTAGCTAAAATTTGGAGGCAGCAGCAGTTTGCCCGCCACACAGCAGGGGATCAGCTGACGTTACCGAACCCCACTTTCACATGAACGAGTGTGTTTTTCTGTGTGGACAGCACTTCCGAGCACCAACTGGCGTTGTCGGAGCCCAGGGACAATGAGGTAGTAGGCCGAGGCCTACTTAGAGCCAGGTGTAAATCTGAGGTTGTTTGACTGTGGAGGGAGCAGGACACTTTGCCATACACACAGCAGAGGATCAGCTGACGTTACCGAACCCCACTTTCACATGAACCAGTGTGTTTTTCTGTGTGGACAGCACTTCTGAGCACCAACTGGCGGTGTCGGAGCCCAGGGAAAATCAGGTAGTAGGCCGAGGCCTACTTGGTGGCAGTTTGCGATTGTTTCTAGACTACTACTAACTGTCAACGTACTCCAATTAGGCCTCTGTCTTCACTCTGTTTCGAGTATTTCCACTGGCTTCCAACCACACCAGTTGCTGCTCTGAAATGCCGTCTGCACAACCCACACTTGTTCCTGTGTTACTGGGGTTCTGTAACAGCAGCTTCTCCCTAGAGGTGAGTCAGGCAATATCTCCTGCTCTGTCCACATTTCCACTACAAGTAGTGGGAATGTAGACAAAGCAGGAGACATTGCCGTGCTCAACTCTGGAGATGAGCAGATGTTACAGGACCCAGGTACCACAGGAACAAGTGTGGATTGTGCAGACGGCACTTGAGAGCAGAAACAGGCGGTGTTGTAGGCTGGAGGAAATACTCAAAACAGAGTGGAGACAGAGGGCAAATCAGAGAACATATTAAATCAGAGGTAGTCAGAAGTTGTAGGCAGCAGGAGAGTTTGCCGTACACACAGCAGGGGATCAGCTGACGTTACCGAACCCCACTTACACATGAGCGAGTGTTTTGTCTGTGCGGACAGCACTTCCGAGCACCAACTGGCGTTGTCGGAGCCCAGGGAAAATGAGGTAGTAGGCCGAGGCCTACTTGGAGCCAGGTGTAAATCTGAGGTTGTTTGACTGTGGAGGGAGCAGGACACTTTGCCGTACACACAGCAGTGGATCAGCTGACGTTACCGAACCCCACTTACACATGAGCGAGTGTTTTGTCTGTGCGGACAGCACTTCCGAGCACCAACTGGCGTTGTCGGAGCCCAGGGAAAATGAGGTAGTAGGCCGAGGCCTACTTGGAGCCAGGTGTAAATCTGAGGTTGTTTGACTGTGGAGGGAGCAGGACACTTTGCCATACACACAGCAGGGGATCAGCTGACGTTACCGAACCCCACTTACACATGAGCGAGTGTTTTGTCTGTGCGGACAGCACTTCTGAGCACCAACTGGCGGTGTCGGTGCCCAGGGAAAATCAGGTAGTAGGCCGAGGCCTACTTGGTGGCAGTTTGCGATTGTTTCTAGACTACTACTAACTGTCAACGTACTACAATTAGGCCTTTGTCTTCACTCTGTTTCGAGTATTTCCGCTGGCTTCCAACCACGCCAGTTGCTGCTCTGAAATGCCGTCTGCACAACCCACACTTGTTCCTGTGTTACTGGGGTTCTGTAACAGCAGCTTCTCCCTAGAGGTGAGTCAGGCAATGTCTCCTGCTCTGTCCACATTTCCACTACAAGTAGTGGGAATGTAGACAAAGCAGGAGACATTGCCGTGCTCAACTCTGGAGATGAGCAGATGTTACAGGACCCAGGTACCACAGGAACAAGTGTGGATTGTGCAGACGGCACTTAAGAGCAGAAACAGGCGGTGTTGTAGGCCGGAGGAAATACTCAAAACAGAGTGGAGACAGAGGGCAAATCAGAGAACATATTAAATCAGAGGTAGTCAGAAGTTGTAGGCAGCAGGAGAGTTTGCCGTACACACAGCAGGGGATCAGCTGACGTTACCGAACCCCACTTACACATGAGCGAATGTTTTGTCTGTGCGGACAGCACTTCCGAGCACCAACTGGCATTGTCGGAGCCCAGGGAAAATGAGGTAGTAGGCCGAGGCCTACTTGGAGCCAGGTGTAAATCTGAGGTTGTTTGACTGTGGAGGGAGCAGGACACTTTGCCATACACACAGCAGGGGATCAGCTGACGTTACCGAACCCCACTTACACATGAGCGAGTGTTTTGTCTGTGCGGACAGCACTTCTGAGCACCAACTGGCGGTGTCGGAGCCCAGGGAAAATCAGGTAGTAGGCCGAGGCCTACTTGGTGGCAGTTTGCGATTGTTTCTAGACTACTACTAACTGTCAACGTACTCCAATTAGGCCTCTGTCTTCTCTCTGTTTCGAGTATTTCCTCTGGTGAGTCAGGCAATGTCTCCTGCTCTGTCCACATTTCCACTACAAGTAGTGGGAATGTAGACAAAGCAGGAGACATTGCCGTGCTCAACTCTGGAGATGAGCAGATGTTACAGGACCCAGGTACCACAGGAACAAGTGTGGATTGTGCAGACGGCACTTGACAGCAGAAACAGGCTGTGTTGTAGGCCGGAGGAAATACTCAAAACAGAGTGGAGACAGAGGGCAAATCAGAGAACATATTAAATCAGAGGTAGTCAGAAGTTGTAGGCAGCAGGAGAGTTTGCCGTACACACAGCAGGGGATCAGCTGACGTTACCGAACCCCACTTACACATGAGCGAGTGTTTTGTCTGTGCGGACAGCACTTCTGAGCAACAACGGGCGTTGCTGTAGCCCAGGAAATAAAGTTCAGATCATAGAAACATGAACACAACAGGAGACCTGGATCCTGTTGCCAGCCAATTATTTATTCTGGAAGAGGACTGGCAAATTCAGGTGAGATCCAGGCCTTGTTCATTTTCACAAAAGTAAGCCGGTCAACATTATCGGCGGATAGTCGCGTGCGACGGTCTATTACCACACCACCTGCAGCACTAAAGACACGTTCCGATAATACACTGGCAGCAGGGCAAGCCAGCACCTCCAATGCATACTGGCTAAGCTCTGGCCATGTATCCAGCTTAGAGACCCAATACTTGAACGGGGAAGAGCCGTCTGGGAGAACACTAACAGGGCACGACAAGTAGTCTGTCACCATCTGACGGAAACGTTGCCTCCTGCTGACTGGAGCCGTCTGTGATGGTGTAGCCGTTTGTGGCGGTCCCACAAAACTTTTCCACATTTGGGCCATACTGGCCTTGCCTTGTCCTGCGGCACTGCCTCTGCTACCTCTTTGTGCAGAGCTTCCTCCACTGCCTCTTCCCACATGGCTGGTTTGAAAAGCACTACCAGCAACACTTGTGGGGGGAATGGAGAACATGATGGCCTGCACAAGTGTTTCTTGGTACTCCCGCATTTTTCGCTCCCGGTTCAACTGTGGTATGAGGCTTTGTAAGTTGTCCCGGTAGCGAGGATCTAGGAGGGTGTACACTCAATAATCAGCCGTGTGGAGAATGTTGGCGATGCGGGGGTCATTTAACAAGCACTGCAGCATGAAATCAACCATGTGCTGCAGACTGCCAACTGGACCGGAAACGCTGTCCCCAGCTTGAGGCAGCATCTCTGCCTGCTCAGCATCACCCCACCCTCGCTGTACACACTGACTACTAGAGCCTTGTGTACCTCCCTCCTCTGGAGAGATGTGTTCCTCCTTCTCCATTGACTCCTCGTCATCCTCCTCACTAAGTGTCCCCTGCCTGGGCCTTTGTGTGGAAGCACGTTGCGCAGACTTGCCAGAAGCAGATGGCATTTCTGACTGCTCATTCTCGACCTCTTCAAAAACCTCCTCACTTAGTGCTTGTAAGGTTTTTTGAAGCAGACAGATTAGGGGGACAATCATGCTGATTAGTGCATCATCTGCATTGGCCATCCGCGTGGAGTCATCGAAGGCACGCAAAACTTGGCAGATGTCCCTCATAGTGGCCCACTCAGTGGTGGTGAAGTGTGTCCGGCGCACAGTGCGACTTGTTTGCGCCTGATGCAGCTGGTACTCCATTACTTCTGCCTGCTGCTCACACAACCGCTCCAACATATGTAACGTTGAATTCCACCTGGTGGGGAGGTCACATATGATGCGATGTTCTGGCAGGCGGAATCGGCGTTGCAGAGATGCAATGCGCGATCTTGCCATGCTGGAACGCCGCAAGTGAGCACACTCTAGGCGAACCTTGTGCAGCAGTGCATCAAGATCCGGATAGTCCCTCAGAAAGCTCTGCACGACCAAATTGAGCACGTGTGCCAGACATGGTATGTGAGTGAGGTTGCCTAGGCCCAGAGCTGCCACTAGATTTCGGCCATTGTCACTCACTACCAAACCTGGCTGGAGATTCGCTGGCACAAACCACACATCGCTCTCCTGCTTGATGGCATTCCAGAGCTCCTGTGCTGTGTGGCTTCGATTCCCCAGAGAAATTAATTTAAGGACGGCCTGTTGACGTTTGGCCACACCTGTGCTCATTTCTGGCCTAACAGGCTCACTTAGTGCTGATTCCGAGGAACTAGAGTAGGAGGAGGACTCAATATGTACAGACTGCATTCCTGCAATCCTTGGAGTTGGCAGAATACGTACAGAGCCACTCTCCAGATCTGTACCCGGCTCCACAACATTGACCCAATGGGCAGTGAGGGAAAGGTATCGTCCCTGTCCATGGCTACTGGTCCACGCATCGGTGGTCAGGTGGACCTTGCTACTGACGGCATTTAGTAGCGCATTTTTAATTTTTCCCTCCACATGCTTTTGCAGGGCAGGGACAGCTTGCCTGCTGAAATAAAAGCGGCTGGGCACATTGTATTGTGGAACTGCCAATGACATAAAGTTCCGGAAGGTGTCAGTCTCCACCAGCCTGAATGACAGCATCTCAAGGGCCAGTAGTTTGGCAATGCCGGCATTCAGAGCCAGTGCTCGGGGATGGTTTGCCGAGTATGGCCGCTTTTTCTCCCATGCCTGTGCTACCGATTGCTGGTGAGTGGCCTGGGAGTGTGATGATGACTGCGAACGTGGTTCAGTGGGTGGAATTTCACTGGGTCTCTGGACAACAGTGGCAGTGGTTCTTCCATGGCGTTCCAGTGAGGAAGCCGAACCAGCTGTGTGTGAGCTGGAGGAAGAGGCCCCAACACGAGCTGAAGAGGTGGTAGGTGCTGCTGAAGGTTGGCCTACATCTTCAGTGTGTCTGTGTAACTCCACCTCGTGCTTGGTACGCACATGTTTCCACATATTTGTGGTATTGAGGTTGGTCACATTTTTCCCTCGTTTCACTTTCTGATGACACAGCTTGCATTTGACAAAGCAAATGTCATCTGCAACTGTGTCAAAAAAAGACCACGCACTGCAAGTCCTGGGAGCGCCCGTTTTGTGTTTTGGAAGAGGATTGCTCCTCACGGGTGCCAAAGTGGAGGCTACAGGCAACCAAGTCTGCCCCCGCCCTCTCCCTCCTCTTTTGGCCGTTCGGGGAATCTCTTCCTCAGAGCTGCTCCCACCACCTTCCTGTGGCTGACGCCATGATGGGTCAAGGACCTCATCATCTCCACTCCCCTCTTCAAGCACCGGCTGGTCCTGGGTTGTCTCGCCAGCACCGTACGCACCAGAAATTGGCAACTGAGTCTCATCATCATCTGATGCATACTGAGGTGTGCTGACCATAGGCACTGGCCCACCCGCCTCTTCAGATTCAGAGGGACAAAGCAGTTACGCATCACTGCATACTCCCTCTTCTTCACGCTCTAGAATGCTGCTTGGCTGGCCACCTCTTTCCAAGCCAACAGATTCTCAGAACAGAAGTAAAGATTGAGATGGCTCCTGTCCAGGGCTCTCAGACTGCCTGGGCAATTTGGCAGGTGGTGAAGAGACAGATGGTTGCTCTTCAGTGCTCTGGCCTTGGGAGGATGCGGAAGTCATTGAAGTGGATGCGTTAGCTGCCATCCATCCGACAATGGCTTCAATTTGTTCGTCACGCAGCAGTGGGGTACGGCGAGGTCCTACAAAGCTGCGCATGAAGGACTGTTGCCTGGTAAAAGTGGGGGATGCCGGGTCACTGGTGGCCGCAGCAGATACCGAATCCCCACGTCCTCTCCCTGCTGAATCCCCCCGTCCTCTCCCTGCTGAAACTCCACGGCCACGACCACGTGCCTTACTCCCTGCCTTCTTCATCTTGGTAGACTGATAAAGATAGGCAGAAAAGTAAAAAAGGGGTGGCTTAGTGTTCTTATTCCTGAACACCTGCTAACCAGTATAAGAAACACTAATTTGGCTAAGAGTGTGTGTACTACACTTTAATATGATCTAATGTGGCCTAGACAACTGTAAAGTGGAGTGTTTGGTGAACTTTATTTCCTTTTTTTTGGGTGGGGGGAAAGGAAAGGATGTGACCAAAGTTTGAAAGCTACAGTATCACAATCTTTTTGGAGCGATTACAATGCAGGAAGCTAACCTACAATGCAATTGATGAGGCTCCAAAAAATGGGGTGATACTAGCCTGGCTGGCCCTGAAGGGCACAAGCCAGCAAAAAGGCTCCTCTATCTAATCCTATATAGTGTTTGCAACCAACCAATGACAATGGATGCGGTTGGAAGCACACTAATATAGGAGCAAAAATCTGGCTAAATTAGCTGCAAAAAAAGGACTATGTATGAGGCAGTGACGCACGCTGAGCGGACTACAGCTAGCGGTGGCTGTAGAACACACTGCAACGTGAGCTGCACTCACACACAGAGAGACCTATCAGACAGCCAAAAACAGTGCAGAGAAATGGGCTATAGCACTGAAAGGCTGCTGAAAGGCTCCGCTGTCCACTCCTTTAGTGTTTGCAACCAACGTATATGGATACGTATGGAAGCACACTATACAGGAGAAAAAAAAAGCAGCAATAAAAGAAAAATGTGTATGAGGCAGAGACACATGCTGGCCGGCCTACAAGCAGACGTGCCTGCAGGACACACTACACAGCGTGGGTCTGCACTCACACAGCCCTTGCAGACAGCTGTGAAAACAGCACTGCTAGGGAAAAGCAAGCTACAGTGGTGGATTATGTAGCCTGGGTAGAGCAATAGATATTTTAGATGATCGCTATTTCTAACTGTCCCTCACAGTCTTCAACAGCAGCCTGTCCCTAACTGAATTCACAGCAGAGTGACCAGAAATGGCGGCTGCAGCGCTTTTTATAGTGCATCATGACATCATTTCAGCAGCCAATCACAGCCATGCCAGTAGTTAACATGCCTACATGCCTAACAGGATATGCCCACACTTCTGAGGATCCCCATTGGCTGAATCAAATCGAGCGGGCTCCTAGCATTATGGGAACTTCCGATTCCGGTATTCGATATGAAAAAAGTATCGGAACTAAGTATCGGAATTCCGATACAGCTAATATCGGCCGATACCCGATACTTGCGGTATCGGAATGCTCAACACTAATGTCTACACAAGATAAGTATTCCCCTCGTTTGGCTATCCTATCTGTCTTTAGTTGTAGTGGGGATTGACTAGTGTATCCTGTCCATCACAAAGCAGAGCTTATTGCCAGGATCAGGCAGGAATTGGGTTCCTGCTTGGCCATTGGTGCAGAACATATATAGAGATGTTTAGAGATGACAGGAAGACTTTAGATCTGCCTAGGGGTCGCCACTCCCCTCTTCCCTAGTGTTTGGCTGACCTCCCCTCATTCCTTCGTGTTGCACATAGTCTTTCCTACACTGTGCTTGACAGAAAGGAGAAAAAATTACTACCAGCATGTAAGACAGAGGTGGGCTTTCGAAGATACAGCGAAACCATGGGCAAAGAAAGCAGTAAGACTAAACTTGTCAAATAAACTTTTACTATTAAACTCAGACTGATTACGCTTTCGCCAACTAATAAAATGTAACAGTTTAATTCACACACACCAGGTCACAACTGACTGTACCACTGTGCTGTGTCACTCAGTAGGTACAGAAATGTTGACTTTGTTGCTATAATTTACCTAGTTGTGCACCTGCCTAGTGCAACTACCAAGCATTTACCTGGAAAATTGAAGTATTCAAAAGAATGTCAGGGGTGGCCTATTGGTGATAGAGCACAGCAGCTTACAAACTTAGGAAAATGGCTCTAATCCCTCTTGGTAGAACCCAGTTACTGAATTATACACCATCATGTTCACTTTAAGGATGATGTATGTGCAATGGACTGCTCCGTGGAACACCTCTGTATATTTCTGTAGATCCACTTTAATGCTACAGTCTCTGTATGTCACCAGTGGCTCAGCAAGCTGAGTTTGATGGACACTCATTGATTCAAGTGCTTGCATCTGCCTGTCTGACTTTGTGTGCGTGCATGATCCCACCATAATCCTCACGGTGGGCCTGAGCTCATGACTTACTGACCTGTTTCTGGCCGCTTTATCGTTGGAAAGATGAGCCTGCTTGGACAATGGCTGTTTGACCAAGGGATAAAGAGTTTCTAATTAATGAGTGATACCACAGCTGACTGTGCGTCACTGATGTCGTATCCTGGGTATTTCGGCTCCGTGATTGGCACTTGATGGAGAGATCACAAGTCTTCCTTCTTCCAGCTCTCACCTCATTACCTAAGATCGCCACCAAACCAACCACTTCCTGTCAGGCATCTCCTTCCAATTGCCTATACTGCCCCCTGAAGTGAGACTCCATCTGGTTCTGCCCAAATCGCTCTTTCTATTTCTCCTCACAGAACTGATTAACTTTCTCTAAATAAAAATCCTGCACAAACCTGTTTAACCTCTTAACATCTAATGACCGACAGAGTCCAACATTGGACACCTCCCCAAGTCTGGTGCGGGCTCCGGTGATAAGCCTGCACTTTTCCAGCACATGACAGCTGATCTGTACAGCTGACATGTGCCTGGAACAGCTGCGGGTAGAATCGCGGCATTTAACATGCATGCGCAGGAAGCACATCATTACCTCCTCCCATTGGCGCCTGTGTCACATGACCACGAGTTGCCAATGGGTTGTCATGACAACCCAGAGTCATCAGAAGACCTCTGTGGTTATCATAGCTAGTTCACTATGAGTACCTGGTGGTCGGCGCTAGTAACAAGCGCGCATATCTTCGGACACCTGCAGTTTCTAATCTCACATGGAGACTATTGAAGCAAGTAAAAAGTAAAAAAAAAATGTTTTTAGAAATATTAAAAAATAAAAAAATCTGAAAGTTCAAATCACCTCCCTTTCACCCCATTCAAAATAAAACAATAAAAAAAATCAAACATACACATATTTGGTATCGTTGCATTCAGAATCACCCCATCTATCAATATATAAAGAGAATTAATCCAATCAGTAAACGGCGTAGCAAGAAAATAAACTGAAATGCCAGAATTATGGTTTTTTGATCACTGCAACATTGCAATAAAATACAATAACAGGTGATCAAAAGAACATAACTGCATCAAAATGGTATAAAAAAAAAACATCAGATTGGCACACAAAAAATAAACCCTTACCCAGCCCCAGATCCCGAAAAATGGAGATGCTACGGATCTCGGAAAATGGCAACTTTTTTTTTTTTTTTACAAACTTTGCAATTTTTTTCACAACTTAGAAACTAAAAAACCTAGAAATGTTTGGTGTCTATGAACTTGTAATGACCTGGAGAATCATAATGGCTGGTCAGTTTTAGCATTAAGTAAACCTAGTAAAAAAAGCCAAACAAAAAACAAGTGTGGGATTGCATTTTTGCAATTTTACCGCACTTGGAATTTTTTTCCCATTTTCTGTTACATGACATGGTAAAACCAATGGTGTCGTTCAAAAGTACATCTCGTCCTACAATAAAAACAAGCCCTCACATGGCCATTTTGACCAAAAAAATAAAAGTTATGGCTTTGGGAAGAAGGGGAGCAAAATTCCCCTGGTCCTTAAGGGGCTAATCCAAAGTCATCCTGCAGTTGCTGGGGAAACAGTGGCCTCCTGTGGCCGGTGATTAGTACTGCAGGCAACAATATTGTCAATTGTACATTACTATTAAAATAGAACAGAAGCTGCAAATGGTTAATGGTGGGTGACAGTCAGCGGCATATTCCCCATCACCTCACATGCAACAAAATTAGGTGGCTCCTCTGACTTTCACACAGTAGATAACTAATTGGCATTCTTTCTACATGGAAAACCCCTGTAACTAAATTTTCCATACAGTGAATATCACTGACCCAGGATACTATTGTACAATATTCAATCACTTACTGTAGGTACAAATATTTCTGACACCCAGTAATAAATGTGATGTCTAAAAATATATACATTTCTTTTTCAGAAAAACTTTTCTTTTTACTTCTAATTTTTTTTTCATCCATTAATACCCTCTGTTTGGCATGGGTCCTATTATTTTGCTAAGATCAAGTTTAAAAATATAAGAATTAAATATGTATTTAATTAATGTATTTTATTTTAATTGTTTGAATATGTGACCAGCTAGCTAAAGAGATGCCTAATAAAACCCTCATGTAAAAAGTATTTGGGAAGGCAAATAATTAACCCGCCAGCCCCATCACGGGCCCCATTCTTTTGCAATTTATTTCATTTGGAATCTTTGGATAAAATGAGCCTCGGCCAAAATAAACTGCTGTCTCAGCAACGCTGTAAGCAAACAGAGATTCTCTCATGAGAAAAGTAAATGTTTGCAAGAGGTTATGTGTAAACTATGAGGACACAAAATGGTCAAAGATTTAAAAACGCAACCTGTCACTTTGACCATGAATGTTTGATCTCTGGCCGCCTGGCATCTTATAGAGGAGAAGGTGCTGAGCATTCATTTTATTTATTTGAGAGGGTTCTGTCAGTATAAAAATTGAAAATTATTGAAACCTAGCTCAGGCGCTCGGTGTACCTTTGATCTGGCCAAACCATTCAGTGCTCTGTTCCATCTCTCTCTGTTTTCCTGCAGAACCTTTAAAGCCAGAGCTGTCAATCAAGGAAACGTAGGGTGAAGAGAAATGGAAAACGAATAGGTGGGAAGATGCACCAAATTGTTTAGCTAAGCCAAGAATGCAAACAAGCACAAGATGACTGTTCAAACCAAGAACTGGCGTTCAAGTGCAAATTTAGCATGGGTGAGCAATTCAGCGCACCTTTCTACCTACTTGCTTTTCATCCATCTCCACCCTCCTCTTGAATCACGGCTCAGTCTTTACAGGACCAAGGAACAGGGCAGATAGATGAAAAACATGGAGAAATGACACAATGAACTGCTTAATTGCAAGGTTATATTGAGTGCCTCTGCTTAGTTTGAACAGTCATTTTGTGCTGATAGCCCTTTGACACCAAGCTCTTTCTGGGTTAGGTGACCTAGTCTTATTAGTGATTTTACTGTAGCTGTCAATCGTTGAGTAGTCTGGTCAATTGACCTCCAAAACCAGAATGAGCAGTAATCAAAATAAAGTAATAACAAGTTTTACTAAATATCTTCCTGCACAATATCCAGTAGCTGGTATACCACATGGTTCTCTTTATCCATCTCTTTCAACTCTTGCACTGCTGACACTAGGTGGCTTCAGGTGTCATCCACGTTCTTCAGATCATCAGTTTTTGGCTTATTTCCTCGTGCTTATCATAATCCTTTACTGAACGTCTGGTGGTTGCCTATTTTTTAGGGGGCCATGGACCCAATGTTACTCCATTTTCAGACTAGACTATGTATACTGCTTTGCACTGAAATGGGAAGGTCCGTATAGTGACCAGCAAAACTGGAATATTCTGATGTGTAGATCGGCTTCCATAATCACAAAATGGTAGGTTGGACACAGACACATCACTACTGCACTCTGCAGTGAGCCATTGACTTGCAGGAAGGAGATGATGGGCTTCATTTATGTCTTACACCACTTTGGTAAGAAAAAAATTGAGCTTAGATTATTTGCTGTGGGCAACACTGACATCTTTAAGGCTCATGCAGACGTCTGTGCAAATTGGTCCCATCTCGAAATGCAATGCATGGACTGGCCATGATTCTCCTGACCGGAGCATGACAGCTCATATGCTTCTATGAGGCTATGACGCTCAGATCAGGAGTGCCAAGGCCAGTCCGTGCATTGCAGTCCGAGATGGGACCAATTTGCATGGACATCTGCATGAGCCAATACTGTTATACAATTCTGATGAATTAATCCTGACATTAATCCTGACAATCACCATCCTGTACAAACGACACAAGAGAAAAAATGGGGCATTCTTTTTGTCATCATCCCTGTATTTCCAATGCAACTGAGCAAAAAAAAAAAAATGTTGCGAAATTGTACATTGCCTTTAGAGCTCATTGAGATGATTTTGTGTATGCGAAGCAAAATCAGAAAGCACAAATCACAGGGACCAATGTTTTGGATTAAAGGGAAGGTGCCACCTTACCAGCTTTACTGTTAGCTGGAAAATTGGTGCAGTAACTGCTGACATCAACATTTCCCTCCCCTTTTGGGTGTTTTAGTATCCCTGGGGCAGAAGGAAGAGTAGCATCACAAGGCAGTGCCATTTTGTGGGTGACAGTCAGCGGCATATTCCCCATCACCTCACATGCAACAAAATTAGGTGGCTCCTCTGACTTTCACACAGTAGATAACTAATTGGCATTCTTTCTACATGGAAAACCCCTGTAACTAAATTTACCATACAGTGAACATCACTGACCCAGGATACTATTGTACAATATTCAATCACTTACTGTAGGTACAAATATTTCTGACACCCAGTAATAAATGTGATGTCTAAAAATATATACATTTCTTTTTCAGAAAAACTTTTCTTTTTACTTCTAATTTTTTTTTTCATCCATTAATACCCTCTGTTTGGAATGGGTCCTATTATTTTGCTAAGATCAAGTTTAAAAATATAAGAATTAAATATGTATTTAATTAATGTATTTTATTTTAATTGTTTGAATATGTGACCAGCTAGCTAAAGAGATGCCTAATAAAACCCTCATGTAAAAAGTATTTGGGAAGGCAAATAGTTAACCCACCAGCCCCATCACGGGCCCCATTCTTTTGCAATTTATTTCATTTGGAATCTTTGTATAAAATAAGCCTTGGCCAAAATAAACTGCTGTCTCAGCAACGCTGTAAGCAAACAGAGATTCTCTCATGAGAAAAGTAAATGTTTGCAAGAGGTTATGTGTAAACTGTGAGGACACAAAATGCAAATTGGTCCCATCTCGAAAAGCAATGCATGGACTGGCCATGATTCTCCTGACCGGAGCATGACAGCTCATATGCTTCTATGAGGCTATGACGCTCAGATCAGGAGTGCCAAGGCCAGTCCGTGCATTGCAGTCCGAGATGGGACCAATTTGCATGGACATCTGCATGAGCCAATACTGTTATACAATTCTGATGAATTAATCCTGACAATCACCATCCTGTACAAACGACACAAGAGAAAAAATGGGGCATTCTTTTTGTCATCATCCCTGTATTTCCAATGCAACGGAGCAAAAAAAAAAAATGGGTGACTGCCCTGTGATCTGCTATCACCAGCAGTTACTGTCTCTTTCTCTCCCATCAGTCTTCACATGTCTCTCTTATTACATGATTCTCTCACCCCCCTCCACAATTGCCATTCACTGCAGACCTGCCACTCCTTATCCTATCTTACTGAGGGATGAAACACAGCTCCTGCAGAGCAGCTGACAGCTCCTGTTCTGATAATGCTGATGATGGTACACTGTTTTCTTTTCTCCTGCATTTTACTCCTGTCAATCTAGGATCTGTTCTGCTGGAAGCAGTACTGCTTATGTTAATAGATCTGAGGGCTCCATGAAAATGGCAGCAGAACACTCCAACTACTGTGAATTGTACAGCACACAGAGGCGTGCCCAGCTCACAGCAGTGGCAGTTGCCTTAAGGCCCCGTCACACACAGCGAGATCGCTAGCGAGATCGCTGATTTTGTGACGTCACAGCGATCTCGCCAGCGACATCGCTGTGAGTGACACACATCAGCGACCGGCCCCCCGCCAGGATCGTCGTGGGCCATTTTTTGATTGTTGGTTTCCCACTGGCCAGCACTAGTTTTGAGCGATACCACCCGATACTGAAAAATATCGGATCGGAATGGATCGGCCGATCTAAAAAAAGTATCGGGTATCGCCGATTCCGATCCCGGAAGTCCCATTCAAGTCAATGGAACAGAAATATCGGAATTAAAAAAAACCCTTTCTTTCCCTGTAGGTTAATTCTACATGAAGAAACACAACTAATAATAATGTAGAATGTATTGTGGGAGGTGGAGGAGACATTAAAGTCATAGAGGTTTAGCCCAATCAAATGGAATAGCAGTAATTTTTTTTTTTTTTTTTTAAAGACGTTCGTAGTTACAAAGATATTGACTATGTTAAAGTCTTTAATATTTTGTCAGTTATGTATGTTTCACAACTTCCATGCTCTTCACCTTCTTTTTTACTTCTCCCACACTTTCTCCTTCATCATCCTCAGCAGCATCTTTTTCATGAACTTCTTCTTCACCTTATTCTTCTTCTCACCTTCTTCCTTTTTTTTCTACATTCTTCATATTCCTCTTATTCAACTATTCTTCTTCTTCATATTCTACTTCTTCATCTTCTTCTTATTCTTCTTCATCATATTCTTATTTGTGTCAGGCATTCCTGTAGTTGTAATCTATAAAAGTTTGAAGATTACACCTTCCGTTCTGCCTGTCACAAAAGATTTACAACAGGATTTGTCCGTGTTCAGTTTGGCCTGCAGCAGCAGGCCTTTTCCAGGGGCACCACGAGGAGGAACGGACTCACCCCCATACACTACATAGTCTTCTTCTGCTTATAAATTAGATAATATCATTTGCTCAGATTTTGTCTCATGCTTAATGTTCTTCTGCTTTTGGTTTTATCCTTCTTGTTCTTCTGTCTCTTGTTGTTCTGCATCTTGGTGGTTGTCTTCATGTTCTTTGTCCTCTTGGTCATCTTCTTCAGGGTCATCTTTTAGGTATTCTTCTTTGTGGTCTTCAGGGTCGTCGTCTTCAGGGTCATTGACAGGGAGATCCAGAGTGAGAATCAAAAACCATTTCCACAAGCTTGAACTTGGAAAAGTAGCAGAAGGTACAAGAAGGCTGAGGAACTGCCGAGAACCAGCTGACGGTACTGGAACCCGGATGGGTAGCAGAAGGAACAATAGCAAATGGAACTAGCGAGGACCAGCTGACGGTGCTGGAACCCGGAGGGACAGCAGAAGGAACAAGAGCCAATTGCACAACTGTGGACCAGCTGACGGTGCTGGAACCCAGAGGGGCAGCAAAAGGAAGAAGAGCCAATGGGACAACCGTGGACCAGCTGACGGTGCTGGAACACGGTTACTAAGCAGGAGGTACCGGTGCTACAAAGCACTACCAAGGACAAGCAGACGTTGCTGGAACTTGGATACCGAGAAGGAAGCACCTAGGCCCAAGGCTCTGCCGAGAACCAGCTGACGGTGCTGGAATCCGGATGGGTAGCAGAAGGTACCCATAATCAACAAAGTTGCAAGGCCGTGAGCAGGACGTAGTTACCGAATCCCACAGTCCAACAGGGGGTGCTTGTCCTATTGGCACTACGGAACCAGCCTTTAGTACCAGAACCCGCAGCCCACATAGGAAGCACTGAAACTGCAGGCACCATAGACTCGGCTAACCCGACCGCAACACGACAGGACAACGTATTGGTGGCAAAGTGATGTTGACACTACCAAGAAACAGCAGGCGTGCTGCAACCAGGCTGGGCAGGAGGGAGTACCCGTGCCAAAGACACTGCCGAGAACCAGCTGACGGTGCTGGAACCCGGATGGGTAGCAGAAGGAACAAGAGCCAATGGCACAACTGTGGACCAGCTGACGATGCTGGAACACGGTTTCTAAGCAGGAGGTACCTGTGCTTTAAAGCACTACCAAGAATCAGCAGACTTTGCTTGAACTCGGACACCGAGAAGGAGGCACCTCGGCCAAAGGCTCTGCCGAGAAACAGCCGACGGTGCTGGAACCTGGCTGGGCAGGAGGGAGTACCTGTGCCAAAGCCTGCTGAAATAAAAGCGGCTGGGCACGGTGTATTGTGGGACTGCCAATGCCATGAAGTCCCGGAAGGTGTCAGTCTCCACCAGCCTGAATGAGAGCATTTCAAGTGCCAGTAGTTTGGCAATGCCAGCATTCAGAGCCTGTGCTCGGGGATGGTTTGCCGAGTATGGCCGCCTTTTATCCCATGCCTGTGCTACCGATGGCTGTCGAGTGGCCTGGGAGTGTGAGTATGACTGGGAACGTGGTGCTGTGGGTGGAATGTCACAGGGTCTCCGGACAACAGTGCCAGAGGTTCTTCCTTGGCGATTCTGTGAGGAAGCCGAACCAGCTTTGTGTGAGCTGGAGGAAGATGCCCCAACATGAGCTGAAGAGGTGGTAGGTGGTGCTGTACGTTGGCCTTCGTCTTCAGTGTGTCTGTGTAACTCCACCTCGTGCTTGGTCCGCACATATTTCCACATATTAGTGGTATTGAGGTTGCTGACATTTTTCCCTCTTTTGATTCTCTGATGACACAGCTTGCATTTGACAAAGCAAATGTCATCTGCAACTGTGTCAAAAAAGGACCACGCACTGCAAGTCTTGGGAGCGCCCATTTTGCCTTTTGAAAGAGGAATGCTCCTAACGGGTGCAGAAGTGGAGGCTACAGGCAACCAAGTCTGCCCCCTCCCTCTCCCTCCTGTTTTGGCCGTTCGGGGAATCTCATCCTCAGAGCTGCTCCCATCGCCTTCCTGTTCCTCACGCCATGATGGATCAAGGACCTCATCATCTACACTCCCCTCTTCAAACACCTGCTTCTCCTGAGTTGTCTCGCCAGCACCGTACGCACCAGAAAGTGGCACCTGTGTCTCGTCATCATTTGATGTGTGCTGACCATAGGCACTGGCCCACCCGCCTCTTCAGATTCAGAGGGACAAAGAAGTTGTGCATCACTGCATACTCCATCTTCTTCCAATTCTGGAATGCTGCTTGGCTTGCCCCCTCTTTCCAAGCCAACAGATTCAGAGAACAGAAGTAGAGACTGTGATGGCTCCTGTCCAGGGCTTTCTGACTGCCTGGGCACTTTGGCAGGTGGTGAAGAGACAAATGGTTGCTCTTTGATGCTCTGGCCCTGAGAGGATGTGGAAGTAATTGAAGTCGTTAGCTGCCATCCATCCGACAACGGCTTCAATTTGTTCCTCCCGCAGTAGTGGGGTACGGTGAGGTCCTACAAAGCTGCAAATAAAGGACTGTTGCCTGCTAAAACTGGGGGATGCTGACCCACTAGTGCCCGCAGCAGGCACAGAATCCCCACGTCCTCTACCTGCAGAATCCCGACGTCCTCTCCCTGCAGAATCCCCACGTCCTCTCCCTGCTGAAACTCCACGCCCACGTGCCTTACTCCCTGCCTTCTTCATCTTGCTAGACTGATAAAGATAGACAGAAAAGTACAAAGGGGGGGCTTAGTGTGCTTATTCCCGAACAGCTGGTTACAGGTAGAAGAAACACTAATTTTATGAAGCGTGTGTGGACTACACTTTAATAGGAGCTAATGTGGCCTACACAACTTTCAAATGTAGTGTTTGGTGAACTTTATTGTTTTTTTTTGTGAAAAAAACTAAAAGGATGTGACCAAAGATTTGAAAGTGATAGTATCACCAACTTTTTGGAGCTATTACAATGCAGGCAGGTAACCTACAATGCAAAAGATGAGGCTCCAAAAAATGGGTAATACTAATCTGGCTGCAGCTGAAGGGCACAAGCCAGAAAAAAGGCTCCTCTATCTACTCCTATATAGTGTTTGCAACCACCGTATATGGATACGGATGGATGCACACTAATAGGAGAAGAAAAAATGAGCTGCAATAAAAAAAAAATGTGTGAGGCAGTGACATGCTGAGCGGCCTACAACCAGACGTAGCTGCAGGACACACTACTCAGCGTGAGCTGCACTCACACACAGTCAGAGACCTCTCAGACAGCCGTGACCAGTGCAGCTAGGTGGGCACTAGCACTGAAAGGCTGCAGAAAGGCTCCGCTGTCTACTACTAGTGTTTGCAACCAACGTATATGGATAAGGATGGAAGCACACTAGATAGAATTTTTGAAAAATAAGCAGCTCAAAAAGAAAAATATGTATGAGGCAGCAGTGATGCACGCTGGGCGGCCTACAACCAGATGTGGCTGCAGGACCCACTCCACAGCGTGAGCTGCACTCACACAGCCCTTGCAGACAGCTGTGAACACTGCTGCTAGGGAAAAGAAAGCTACAGTGGTGGTTTATGTAGCCTGGTTAAAGCACAATATGTTTTGTAGAATCGCTATTTCTAACTGTCCCTCACAGTCTTCAACAGCAGCCTGCCCCTAACTGAATTCACAGCAGAGTGACCAGAAATGGCGGTGGCTTTTATAGTGCATCATGACATCATTTCAGCAGCCAATCACAGCCATGCCAATAGTTAACATGCCTACATGCCTAATAGGATGTGCCCACACTTCTGAGGATTCCCATTGGCTGAATCAAAGCGAGCGGGCTCATAGCATTATGGGAACTTCCGATTCCGGTGTCCGATATGAAAAAAGTATCGGAAGTCAGTATCGGAATTCCGATACAGCTAATATCGGCTGATACCCGATACTTGCGGTATCGGAATGCTCAACACTAGCCAGCACGCATCGCTGCGTGTGGCAGCTGGAGAACAATGATCAACAACGCTGCACGCTGTTATCTAAGGTAAACAGCGGGTTTCCAAGAGCCGTACGGCTCTTGGATACCCGCTGTTTACCCTGCAAACCAGCGTGCACGCTGGTATCTAAGGTAAACAGTGGGTAATTAAGAGCCGTGTGGCTCTTGGATACCCGCTGTTTACCTTAGATACCAGCTTGCTCACTGGTCCTCATCGCTGGTGAGTCTGTCTATGTGACAGGTCACCAGCGATCAGCCTAATGATGTCCCAGTGATCCCATCCATATCGGATCGTTGGTGGGATCGCTGGGACATCGTTGTGTGTAACGGGGCCCTTACAATACATAGCGTCGGAGTCCATCTGTTATCTCCTATGACCATAGGGTGCTATATTATGACACCAAAAGTGTCGTGCTGCTACTGTGAAAGCAAGATGTCAGCCCCCAGTGCCTTCTTTAAACTCCTATAACACAAAAAATATGTTTCAAATGCAATCAAAACTTGGTTAAAACAGCATGTTATGCTTCATTACATTGATTTATTAACCCTTTCCTGACCTGTGACACAGCGTATGAATCATGAAAGTCGGTGCCAATCCGACCTGTGATGCATATGCTTTGTTATGAATTGATCATGTTCCTGCTGGTCGGGTGACTGGGGTCAATGAAAGGTTACACAACCCCAGGGACAGTAGGTCTTGTACTTCACCCCGCCTGTGGCTACAATCACTCTGATTGGCTATTGAAAGTGAAACAGCCAATCAGAGCAATTGTAATATTTCACCAATGAAATTTGGTAAAGTATTACAATCCAGCCATGGCCGATGCTGCAATATCATCGTCCATGGCTGGAGAACGTGATCTGACCCATCCCCAATTGACTGATGGGGGCGATCTGCCCCCGCCACCGACTGATAGCGGCGATCTGCTGCCGCCGTCAGTATTTGTTCCTCCTCCCCTGCCCTCCGCTTCCCCTGCCTTCTGATCCCTACCTCCCCCAGTACGTCCTGAGTCCCGTTGTCCCTCCCGGATCCGTCATGGGCGCCGCCATCTTCCAAAATGGCGGGCGCATGCGCAGTGCGCCCGCCGAATCTTCCGGCCAACAGATTCATTCATTCCAAGGTACATTTTGATCATTGTGATAAACCCTATCAAAGTGATCAAAATATTATCAACCCCATAGGTAGTCAAAAATAATGAAATAAAGAATATATATTTATTTTTATTTTTCCATTAGGGTTAGGGTTAGAATTAAGGTTAGGGTTTGAATTAGGTTTAGGGTTGGAATTAGGATTGGGATGAGGGTTAGGGTTCGAATTAGGGTTAGGGTTGGAATTAGGGATACGGTTGGATTTAGGGTTAAGATTAGGGGTGTGTTGGGGTTGGGGTTAGGATTAGGGTTAGGCTTGTGGTTAGGGTTGGGGTTAGGGTTAGGGTGTGTGTTGGGGTTAGAGTTGTAGTTAGGAATGTGGTTAGGGGTGTGCTAGGGTTAGGATTGAGTTAGAATTGAGGGGTTTCCACTATTGAGGCACAACAGGTGGTCTCCAAACACGACATGGCGCCACCATTGATTCCAGCCAATTTTGCGTTCAAAAAGTCAAACAGTGCTCCCTCCCTTCTGAGCCCCGATGTGTGCCCAAACAGTGGTTTACCCCATCATATCAGCGTACTCAGGAAAAATTGCACAACAACTTTGGGGGTCTAATTTCTCCTGTTACCCTTGGGAAAAAAAATTGGGGGCTAAAAAATTATTTTTGTGGAAAAAAAATATTTTTTATTTTCACGACTCTGCGTTATAAACTTCTGTGAAGTACTTGGGGATTCAAAGTGCTCACCACACATCTAGATGAGTTTCTTGGAGGGTCTAGTTTCCAAAATGAGGTCACTTATGGGGGTTTCTACTGTTGAGGCACATCAGGGGCTCTGCAGGCATAGCATGACGCCCGCAGACCGTTCCATCAAAGTCGGCATTTCAAAACGTCACTACTTCCCTTCCGAGCCCTGAAATGTGCACAAACAGTGGTTCCCCCCCACATATGGGGTACCAGTGTACTCAGGACAAACTGGACAACAACTTTTGAGATCAAATTTCTCCTGTTACCCTTGTGAAAATAAAAAATTGCAGGCTAAAAAAATCATTTTTTGAGGAAAAAAAATGATTTTCTTTTCTTGGCTCTGCGTTATAAACTTCTGTGAAGCACTTGGAGGTTCAAAGTGCTCACCACACATCTAGATAAGTTCCTTGGGGGGTCTAGTTTCCAAAATGGGGTCACTTGTGGGAGAGCTCCAATGTTTAGGCACACAGGGGCTCTCTATATGCGACATGGTGTCTGCTAATGATTGGACCTAATTTACCATTCAAAAAGTCAAATGGAGCTCATTCCCTTCCGAGCCCTGCCATGCGCCCAAACAGTGGTTTATGACCACATTGGAGGTATCGGTGTACTCAGGAGAAATTGCCCAACAAATTTTAGTATCCATTTTATCCTGTTGCCCATGTAAAAATGAAAAAATTGAAGCTAAAAGAAAAGTTTTGTGAAAAAAAGTACTTTTTCATTTTTACGGATCAATTTGTGAAGCACCTTGGGGTTCAGGGTGCTCACTTTGCATCTAGAAAAGTTCCTTAGGTGGTCTAGTTTTCAAAATGGGGTCACATGTGGGGGAGCTCCAAAGTTTAGGCACACAGGTGCTCTCCAAACACGACATGGTATCTGCTAACGATTGGAGCTAATTTTCCACTCAAAAAGTCAAATGGCGCTCCTTCCTTCCTAGTCCTACCATGCACCCAAGCAGTGGTGGTTTTGCCCCACATATGGGGTTTCA